>NC_057358.1:56987552-57304114 GCF_016509475.1 Prionailurus bengalensis | reverse complement strand
ACAGAAGTACTTTGGAGATAAACACACATTTAGGGGTGTGTGTGTTTACATGATAACGTTTTATTTGTTAAGGGCCTGATTAGTGGTTTGAATGTCATAAAATCCCTTGTACTTTTCATAGACCAGGATAGTCTCTTTGATAAGAATTTCAGACGGCAATTGAATCTTGCATTGATTTCCACACCAGAACTTTTACGTATGTTTGAAGTCTTAGAATCACTTTAATTTGTAAAGTTGCTTGTTAACATTGTTCCTGCATACCTCACTGAAATAAAGGTAATGTCATAAGGATCCGGGTAAGAAGATGTTGATACACACACACACACACACACACACACACACACACACACGTGTGTGTGTGTGTGTGTGTATGTGTGTGTGTGTGTATACAGGAGCATACATAGGAGAGGTCATGGCCAAGATAAGTGTACTTATTCCAATAGTCTGAGCTTTTCTAGAAAACTACTTTAGAAAGCATATATTGCTTTGAAACAGCAGTAGGAGAAGTAAGACCAAATTGTGATGTAATCATCAAGAAAACCATATTTGTAATAAGGTTAATTAAATTTGCTGCGATCTTGAGACAAGCATCCTGTAAGTGTGCCAGTAAATCTGGTCTTGCTTTATCAAACTGAAGGGCACCCCCTCCTTCTCCCAGAATGAGTAGCTCATTGCCAGGGGACACACACAGGCTGGCAACAATAACTAATATGTTATGAGAGGTTAGACAAGTTTAAATAGAATTCATCTCTGAACTGAAGGGCAAATTGTAAGAAATGTCTTTGTCTGCTTGCGATCCTGTTAAATTGAAAGCACAATGGGAGGTTTGGGAGAAGCAACAAAGGTTGAAATGATGGCCTGCTGTTTGGAGCAAGCATCCTGGCTCCACCGATGGTCCAGACATCTGCTAACAACAGCCACTCCTTGTCAGGCTCTGCCCCACACAGGGCGCAAGAACACTTTGCACCATTTTAACTCATCAGAGTCTTTGAGTTCTACAGTGTGCTCCACATCAAGAATGTTTGTGTAGTAAAACAGAATTAATTTAATCAAACATTTCAAAGGGAAACATTATTTTAACCCTAATTAGGTATGATTACAGTTTTTTTCCCCCTCTGTATTGGGCTGAGCTGCACCAAGCACCTTCATTTTGCTTTCTTTACTCAATTTTGTAACCAAGTCACCAAATAATGCGTGCTGTCCCATCTCTGTCCCATCTTATGATATTCATTTCAATAGATTGATAAGTTCAAAAGCCTTTGTCAAATTTAAGGTGATTTAAACAAACAACAATGAGAGTATAACAAGGATAAATTGTATTGGGGGGGTGGAGAATAGCATATTTATATTAATTTGTATCCAACTGTGGCCTTTTTTTGAGATTCTTTAAAGGTGATACTCTGTTATATTTTATTTCAAACCCATCAAGCTGCTCCAAGCAAAACATATCCCCATTTCACAGGTGATGAATCCAAGGCACAAATGGGATACACAGGTCTGGAGCAAAGCAGAGCTGGTTAAGAACAACTCAGAGCTTGCTTTCTGAGGGCATCAACCCTCTACAAGTGCTATCCAAGTACTTTTGCTCAAGGTAGTTAAAATCCACCAGATAAAAACTCATAAAATGTGCATGAAAGTCATGCTGGATTGCTAACAAATAGACAAAAGACCTCTTTAATCAATGACATATGAAATACTGTAATATACTTTTAACTAATTAAAGACTAAAAAAAATCTTTGAACTCTCAAAAAAAAAAACCTAGTTTTACCCAAGATGTAGGAAAACTTACATTTTTATTTATGTACATAGTATATTAATGAAAGTCTAAAGAAATTCACAAAGATTCAAGATAAGATTTCAACAGAATAGAAAATGCCTCTATGTTGGAAAACAAATCAGTTGAAAGCCTTTCAGTGATTGAGGGAAATAGAGGGTTTTAAATGTTTGAATATTTCTTAATGAATTCAATGAGATGAGACATTTTCCTAGCTTCTTCAAAGCTATTTATGATTAAGAATAAAGTATAGGGGAATATGTATGAAATGGAATTATGATAGAATGAAAATATTTTCGTTTTTGTGGTCTTAGAGAAATATTAAGTTTACTTAACTCTTTCCTCAAATTCTATGAAATCATACGTTTATAAGAAAGAGAGCAATCAGTTCTCTGTAGCCCTAATTTAAAAAAAAGTCAGCAAGAAATTTTTCTTTCTACTTCTGACCCAAGCTGAGGGCATAGCAGCAGCTGGAGAGTATATCGTGTTCATTTTGCTGTTTGAGTAGCTCAGGAAGGAGTTGCCTTTCAAACACCAAGCAACTAATATGATGCCCTGAAGACACTGTTGTCACCTCAAAGTTTCTTTAACACACACACACACACACACACACACACACACACACACACACACACACATCATCATCATCATCGTCATCATCATTATCACCACCATCACCAACAACAACTAGCTAAAGTTTTAACAAATATAGCGGAGAGAATTTTTCCTCAATTATAATTGTTCAGGTGAAATGATGGCTATGATTTTACCAATAACACTCAAATAAATCAGAGATGATACACTGTCTCATTAAGTTGGCATATCTTAGTTTTATAAAAATTCCATTGACTGTGTAGGATTTCTTTTTCATGAATTATAGATTTATTATTTACACCTTTGCAAATATCTCTAAAACTTGGAATAGGGAACTAGAGAAAGATAAAATTACTTAGTAAATAAAAATGTTCCTCTCATCTTCTCCAGATGGATCTCATTCCTATTTTCCAATCTGCCATGACTTTAAACATGGGATCTTCTTTTAGTTCTCAATCTCTTTTGATATTTACATTTAGTACAGTAGTAAGTCATATGATTTTTTTGTCTGTGATATTGTGCAGTAGTTTTCCATGCAATTGACTGATATCATTTTTTGTTTATTTATTTATTTTGAAAGCAGTGGGGGGCGGGGGGAGAGAGGGAGAGAGAATCCCAAGCAGCTCCACACTGTCAGCGCAGAGCCCAACATGGGGCTAGATCTCATAGACCGTGAGATCATGACCTGAGCCAAACTCAAGAGTCAGAACCTCAACCAACTGAGTCACCTAGTTGCCCCTACACCATTTTTATATAGACCCTCTTCACCTCACTCCAGTACAGTGCTTTACAAATGGACTTCCTAATTCTCTTTAAATTCATCTCCCATGCAATTACCATCATACCTACCTAAAACAAGGTCTTTGCCTCGTTGACTCTGTGTTTGAAAACTTTCTTCCTCACCACTGAGGTATTGCCTTCACCAATCTTGTCACAATTCTGTTCTAGACTGAACCGAAGATATTCTCCATTACCATGCCCAGGAGCTAGGATTCATCCCATATTTTATTTAGGGTCTGTGCTTTGTGTGAGTTGTTCACTGTTCTTCCTTTTTAGAATTTTTGTTATCTGTTGACTTTTGAGACATTGTTAAGTCAGCTTTTTCTCCATCTTTTTAGCTGCCATATCTTATTCCTTTTTATAGCATCTCCTTCCCCTTCTCATCTCTTAAATGATAATTTTGTTCTAGGTTCTGTTTGACCTTTTCCCTCTTATTTTGTCAATTTTCATTCAGTAGTTTCAGTGAAATCAATAGCTTTGATTACCACCTGGATGCTAGTGGTAAATTTATACCTTTAGCATTTTACCTTGTTTAATATAACTGCTTACTAAGCATCTAGTGCTCCAGACACCTTAATTTCACATTTCCTAATTGATATTATATTCCCTACTCCAACGCAAATCTTTTCTTAACTTCTATAATCTACATCTTTGTGTGTGAACTCACTGTTTCTGCACTTGGATGACCTAGAGCCTGAGAATCTTCCTATGTTGCTCATCACAAAAGTCTTTGTTTAGCACCTACTACTGACAATCAAGCATTGGGGGTATAGCAGTGGGGTAAATAGAAAAAAAAATCCTTGCTTGCATAAATTCTACATTCCAGCAGAAGAATAAAAACAAATAATATGTGTATAGTATAATAATAGTTCCTAATTTTATTGAGATAAAATTGATATGTAATAAACTGCACATAATTGAAGTGCACAGTTGTTAAGTACTGAAATATGTATGGACCTACAAAACAGTCACCACCATCAAGATAGTGAACATATTAGGGGTACCTAGGTAGCTCAGTCGGTTAAGCGTCCAACTCTTGATTTTGGCTCAGGTCATGATCTTACGGTTCAGGAGTCTGAGCCCCACATCTGGCTCAGCACTGACATCACAGGGTCTGCTTGGGAGTCTCTGTCTCTCCCCCACCTCTCTCTCAAAACAAATAAATATTTTAAAATGTTAAAAAAAATAGATAGTGAACATATTCAGTCATGTCCCTACTTCTTTCTGTCACAATAGATTACTTTGCATTTTCTAGAATTTTAGACAAACGAGATCATACATTAGGTACATTTTTCTCCCTTGGTCTGATTTCTTTCACTCACCATAATTGTTTAGATTTATCCATGTTGTGTTAACAATTTATTACTTATTTCTGAGTAGTATTCTATTGTATATATGTAAACAATTTGTTCATCTTTTGAAAGGTATTTTGGTCATTTTAAATTATCCTATTGGCAAAAAAGCCCCTGTTAGCATTCATGTCCACTATTTTATGGCCATGTTTTTTAATATCTCTGGAGTAAATACCTAGAAATGGAATGACTGGATCATAGGGTAGACATATGCTTAAGTTTTAAGGAACTGCCACTGTTTCCCAGTTCTTCCATATACTTACCACCGATTGGTGTGGTAGGTCTTTTAAATTTTAGTCATTTGAGGGGCACCTGGGTGGCTCAGTCAGTTAAGCGTCTGACTTTGGCTCAGGTCATGATCTCTTGGTTCACAAGTTGGAGCCCCACATTGGGCTCTCTGCTGACAGCTCAGAGCCTGGAGCCTGCTTCAGATTCTGTGTCTCCCTCCCTCTCTCTACCCCTTCCCCACTCATGCTCGTTTGCTCTTTCTGTCTCTCTCTCAGAAATAAATTTAAAAAACATTTTTTATATCCCACACTGGTTTTAATTTACAATTACCTAATGACTAATGATGTTGAGAATATTTTCATGTGCTTAGTTGCTCTCTGCATACCTTCTTGTTGAAGTATTTGTGCATATCTCTTGCCCATATTTTAATTGGGATATTTGTTTTCTTATTGACTTTTTAGATATATTCTGGATACCAGTCCTTTATCAATACATGATTTGAAAGTATTTTCCTGTGGCCAGTGACTTCACTGTTCATTTTTCAAAAAGTGTCCTTGAGGAATAGATTTTTTTTATTTTCGATGAGGTCAGCTTATTTTTTTTTTCTAAGGGATTATGCTTTTGGTGTTGTATCTAAGAAATATCTGCCTGACCCAAAGTCACAAAGATTTTTTTCTATGTGTTCTTCTAGAAATTTTATAAATTTAGGATTTATTTTTAGATCTGTGCCCCATTTTGAGTTAATATTATTCGTGTATGGTGCAAGGTGTGGATTGACATTTTTATTTTTCTATATGGATGTCCAGTTGTTCCAGCACCAATTTTTGAAAAGACTATCCTTTCTCTGCTAAATTTCCATTTTGTACCTCTGTCAAAAGTCAGTTTTCTATATATCTGTATGTCAATTTCTACACTCTCTCTGATGTTCCATTGATCTATTTGTCCTTCTTTATGATATGAAGCTACCACATTGCTGTAGCTTCATAATAAGACATAAAATTTCTGGTTATTACACAAGTTTTATATTTTTTCCTCAAGGTGTCACAGCTATTCTGGGGCCTTCGCATTTCATGTGAATTTTACAATGAATTTGTCCATTTCTCCAAAAAAAATTTTTTTAAAAGACCTCTGGGATTTTTGATTGGGATTATGTTGGATTTGTTGTTTGTAATCTATAGAATAATTTGAGAATTGACATTTTAACATGATTGAGTCTTGTGACTAATGAACAAAGTATTATCTGTCTTTCCATTGATGTAGGTCTTCTTTAATTTATCTCAGCATTGATTTATAATATTCAGTATATACATCTTTCACATTCTTTTCAGGTTGATCCCTATTTCATAATTTTGATGCTATTATAGATGATAATTTTATTTTAAACTTCAATTTCTGAATTTCCCTTTTTGGTATGTAGAATGCAATTGGATTTTTCTGTATTGCCTTTAAATTCTACAACCCTCCTAACTTATTAGCTTTAATTATCTTTATTATAAATTCAATCTGATTTTCTATATAGACAATTACGTTGTCCAAAAATACAGTTTTACTTATTGCTTTCATATCTAGCTGCCTTTTATTGCTTTTTCTTACCTTATTGCACTCTGATACAATCTCCAATAAAAGTTGAATAGAGGGGCGCCTCAGTCAGTCAATCCCCTCAATAGAGGTGACACTCACTCAGTTGAGTATCTGACTCTTAATTTTGGCTCAGGTCATGATCTCATGGTTTGTGAGATTGAGCCCCATGTCGGGCTTTGCACTAAATGCAGAGCCTGCTTGGTATTCTTTCTCTCCCCTCCCCTCCCCCGCTCACATGCAGGTGCATGCTCTCCTACTCTCTCTCAAAATAAGTAAATAAACATTTTTTTAAGAAGTTGAATAAAAATTATTATAATAGGCATCTTGTCTTATTCCTGATCTTAGGAGGTACCATTCATTCTTTCATATTTAAGTATGATGCTCCCTGTAAGTTTCTTTTGATAGATGTTCTTTATCATGTTTGGAAGATTCCCTCCTACTTTTAGCACACAGAGAATTTTTATGATAGAATAAATCCTTTTTGTACATGTATTGATATGATCAATGATATGATCAATGATATGATCATGATATGATCAATGATATGATAGTCTTTCTTTTTAGTTTGATAGTTTTATAAATTACATTGGCCTATTTTGAAATTTTAAAACTACTTTTCATTCCAGGTAATAAATTCTGCTTGGATTCAATTGGTTAACATTTGTTAAGAATACCTGTGTCTATGTTCATGACTGATATTGGTCTGTAGTTTTTCTTGTATGTCATTGCTGAATTATGTTCACCTCATAGGATAAATTGAGAAGTTTTTCTACCTTTTCAACTTTGTGGGAGAATTTGCAAGAAATTATTGATTAACTCATGGTAGAATTTTCCAGTGAAGCAATCTGGGTCTAGAGTTTTCTTTGTGGGAGGTTTTTGTTTTTTCTTTGTTTTTACTATAATCTCATTTTTAAAAATAGAAAACTGTTTTGTCACTTATTTATTCCTAAGTGAGCATTGGTAGTATCACTCAATGAATATGTCCATTTTGTAAATGTTGTCAAATTTTTTGGCAAAAACTTGGTCATAATATTATCTCACTATCATTTTAACATCTGAAGAATCCCTAGTGATGCCACTTCTGTCATTCCTCATATGTGTAATTCGTGTCTCATCTCTGTTTCTTTTCCTTTTCTGATGATTTTGGTAGAGATTTATCAGTTTTATTTATCTTAAAGGACCAGATTTTGGTCTCATTGATTTTTTTCTATTGATTTTTTTTAAATTTTCTGTTTCATTGAATTCACATTGACCTCTATTGCTTCCCATCTTTTCCTTACTATGAGCTTTGTTTATATTTTTTGTTTAGGTTCTTAAGGTGGAAACTGAGGCCCATTCTTTGAGATTTTTCCTTTTTTCTAATATAGACATGAAAGCTACAAATTTCCCCTCAATATTGTTTTAGAAATATCCCACAGATTTTGACATGCTAAATATGAATCATTTAAAATTTATTGGGACTTCTTTTATGGACTGAATATGTTCTTTTTTTTGTAAATATTTCATATAGACTCAGAAAAATGTATATTGTGCTACGGTTGAGTGTACTAAAAATGTCAATATGTCAAATTGGTTGATAATATTTTTCAAATCTATCTTTAGTGATTTTTTGTTTACTTGTCAATTATTGAGAAAAGGATATGATATCTATGACTGTGGGAATTTTTTTTCTTGTACTTCTTTGAGTTTTTACTTCATTTAATTCGTTCCTCTGGTATCCGGTCTATAATGTTGAGGATCATTATGTCCTTTTGATAATTTGACCTGTGTATTATTATGAGACAGTCTTTTTCATTCCTGGTTATGTGTTTTTTTTTTTTTCTGAAATCTACTTTATCTGATATTACTATCACTGTTCCAGCTTTTTACAGTTAATACTATCATGGTATATCTTTTGGTATCCATTTCTGTTTAACCTTTTTATGTCTTTATATGTAAAATGGGTTTCTTGTAAGCAGCATGTAGCTAACTGTTGTTTTTTATTTCACTCTAAATCTCTCTTTTAACAGTAATTCAGGTGATTTATGCTTAATGTTATTATTGACAGATTTAGGTTTAAATCCACCTTCTTACTCTTTTGTATGTGTCCAACTTGCCTTTTGTCCCCTTGTCGTTTTTTGCCTTAAAATTTAATATTTTACTGATTTATATTTCAAACTGAGATGTAGTTAATTTAATATTTTTATTTTCTTCTTGACATATAAGGTACAACTATTTTTAGAGGATTGTTTTAAGATTTATAGTCAATATATTTTCAATTTGTCATAGTCCAACGCAGTTATGTTATACTGCTCCCTGTTAGTATGAGAATCTTACAATATTGTATTCCCAGTTTTTTCCCTCTTGGCATTTATGCTATTTTTGTCATATACTTTCTTTCTAATGTTGTAAACTGAACACTAATTTTTATTTTTTAGTCAATTATTTTTTAAAATGGTTTACATAAATTAGAAACAAATATAATTTATCATGTAGTTATCGTGTTCCGTGTTCTGAATTCCATTTTGTAGATCCGCATTTCCATATGGTTTCATTTATTGCCTTCTGCTTGAAGAACTTCCCTTTAAATTTCTGTGTGATGGATCTACTGGTGATAAATTCTTCTGTTTCTTGTATTTGTATTTTGTATTTCGTATTTCCCCTTTGTTTTTAAAAGATATTTTTGCTGGGTATAGAATTCAAAGTTGTTCATTGTTTTCCTTCTTTTTTTATCTGTGGGTTTATACTTTTAATCAAATTTGAAAGTTGTTCTGCCATTATTTCTTCCAATATTGTTTTTCCCTTCTCAATTTGTTACTCCATCTGCACATATATCAGAATGTGCGGTTCCTAGAGTTGTCCCACAACACACTGATTCTCTGTTGTTTTTGTTGCTGTGTTGGTTTTGTTATTGCTGTTGTTGTTCTTCTTTTCTTCTTCCTCTTCCTCTTCCTCTTCCTCTTCTGAGGCTTTTTGTCAATTTTTCATTTAGGACACATGTATTTCTATTTCTTCAACATAGAAGACATGTGAATGTCTAAATGAATTTACTAATTCATTTAGTCCTTTATCTGTCATTAATCCTATTCAGTGTACTTTTAATTTCAAGCATTGTGATTTTTTTTCTTCTTCTTCTTCCATTGAAACATTGTATTTTTCATGTTCAGAAGTTAGGTTTGAGTATTTTCTTTTTTAAATATATTTTCAATGTCTTTACTTATTGTTTTCTACCTTTGCCTAGGTTTGTAAATATATAGAATACAACTATATAGCTGTTACAATTGTTATTTAACATTTCTCTTAATTCTAACATCTCTGTCAGCTTGGGGTCAGTTTTGAGTGATTGATTTTTCTTCTAATATTGGATCATATTTTCCTGCTTCTCTGCATGCTTGGTAATGTTATTGTTTTGTTTTGTTTTGTTTTTTGATCAGATGCCAAATTTTGTAAAGTTTACCTCACTAGATGTTGGATATTTTTGTATTCCTATAAACTTTTTGGGGGGACACATTAGGAATAGATCAATACTGTTGGATCTTGCTTTTATGTTTTGTTAGATTGGACCAAACCATTATGTTTTCTACAGCCAGGTTTTCCCTATTATTAAGGCAAGACACTTTGAAGTACATTAAAGTACTTTGAGTACTTCAATGTAGCTCTGAATTGTGAGTCTTTCTAGTGCGCCTGGTGGGTATAGGCCCTCTTCCTAGCCTATATGAACACTAGTTACTTTTTCCTCTAATTTTGAGGGTTGTTCTTTCCCTAGCCTTGGGTAGTTACCTCACACATGAGCTGATCAGCATTCTGTTAAATGTTTGGAGGAATCCTCTACACATCTCCTGAACTCTCTGTGCAGCTCTCTCATCTCCACTAATTGGTCCTATAAACCCTAGGTGCCTTTATCTTCCTGAATTCAGCTCTGTCTCCTCAACTCAGGGAGTCTGTCAACTTCACCTGAGCTGCCTTATCCTGATCCACCACCTGCAAACTCTCTCAAGAGAATAACCTGGGTCAATCATAGAGCTGGTCTCATTTATTTCCTTGTTCTCAGTGATCAGTGTCCTCTTGTGCTGGATTTCCAATATTTCAAAAAGCATTGCTTCACAAATTTTGTCTACTTTGTTGTTTCTGGTGGGATAACAAATCCATTTATCACAATAGTATGTGCTTTAAAGATAAAACAAAATAGGTAAGTGGGTAGAAAAAGTAAATGTTGATGAGAATCAAAAGTTAATAGGTTTGTCAAAGATTAGAGAGGGTATCCTTATCAAATACACACTCCACCAATTTCCCATTTTAGAAAGGAAAAGGAAAATAGAAAATGTAGTATTTCTGTACACCCCTAATAGTGTTACTAGTAATTCATATTCTTTGGACATAGTCTAAAATAGATATACCATAATCCAAATTTTATACCTCATTAGAGTTATGATGCTTCTGTTTATGCATATAAAAACCAATACTCTAAATCTTCATTTCATTTGTAGGAAGTGCTCCGTGTTACATGTATCTTCAATTAATGCCCAATCTCAAAAGAGAGACTGGAGAAAGAAGTTGGAGAGAAGAGAGGCAGTTCTATGTGTCCACTTCCCCCGGTTTCTTCTCTCCCTACCCTACTAGTGAGCACCCAGTAGTGTGTTTAATGTCTTTCTCTTTCTTGGAAGAAAAATGCCTCTGTTGATGGTAGTAGTTCCGTTTTTCAAAAGGGGGGAAAAGTAGGACAAGGAAAAAGTTTCTGTATTTCTCAAAATTTGATTCAAAGGGAAGCACATGAAGGGGGAATGTGAAGTAAAGAATGGTTAATTTGATCCCAGGTATTTTATTATAAAGAAACCTCTGGCAGACTTTAAATGCTTACCTCATTTTATAATTAAGAATTCCTTTCCATTCACAAAGTCCACCACACCTAAATATAAACATGATTCAACCAGTGATTAATTCAACAGTTTGGGTAATTACATTCTCTAGCCTCCTGAAAACTATACCAACTAGCCTTTTATCAGATTTTAGACCCTAATAACTCACATTTTTATTACCACCTGTTTACATTGTTACTAGAATTTTGGGCATATGGCACATTGATGTAGTCGTATAAATAATAAATAAACAGACCAGTTTATAGTATTTGAGAATGAAATACGCTGTTATTCAAATGGGTTTCATTTGTGTGTATTAAGATTAACTAGTGTCAGCAAGTTACTTGTCCTTTGGGACAATGAATGTCCTTTCTGAAATGGGCAAAGGGCCATTTGGCTCCTGAAGGATTATTCGAACCATTTACAATACAAGAGACCTACTGTGTGAAAAAAGATAGTTTAATCTAGTATTTTTTCTTAGTCAAAATCTTTCTCCACATCACAGGTTATACTATTAATAAGCTTGTTTTCATTTTTATCAGTCTATAAACATGTTTAGCTGTGAAAACCTAATTCCCTTTCAGTATATCCACTATATTCCATTAGTCTAGTACAGTCTGAAACCATTTTCTCTTTAAAACTTATGACAGATTTTCCTTCATTTAATAATACTTTGCAACACTTTGGATATAAATATATTTCACCTGGTAAACCATTTTAATAACAACCTGGATAAAATCATGTAGGAGAAGAAAGACTTAAAAAGAGGATTAAAACACTCCATACATCTCTTGTTTTTTTTTAGCAGTGAAGAGAGCTTTGCAGAAGGGTTTCAGAGTGATTTATGAAGTTTTGGGAAGGTGTGTCTTTTTCTCTAGCATGTTCTAATGGTTTTATATTTGTTCCTCTAGCTCTGATCCAGAATACTTAATACATACTTTCTGTTGTTTTCTTCTGCAACTTTTGAGGATTAGTGATTTTTAAAACTATATGTTTGTTAATATGTGTTACTTGATAGAAATATAGTTTTGTGCTACCTAAAATATTAGGATATGTATTTAGTTTAATTTTTCCACAAATTTAATTGAAAATATGAAACTCATTTCATAAGAAACCTCAGTTTCTTTTTTTTATGTTTATTTTTATTTTTGAGAGAGAGAGACGGAGTGCCAGCAGGGAAGGGGCAGACAGAGAGGGAGACACAGAATCCAAAGCAGGCTCCAGGCTCTGAGATGTCAGCACAGAGCCCAATGGGGAACTCAAACTCACAGACTATGAGATCATGACCTGAGTTAAAGTTGGGCATTTAACCAACTGAGCCACGTAGGCACCCCAAACCTCAGTTTCTTAATAAGAGATTTTGGTTATATCTATACTTGCTTTGGGAAAGTAGAACAGTTATTCTGACTTTCTATTAAATGACAGTAATTAATTATAGACTATTTACAAGTACATACATTGTTCCAAGATCTTTTATTTTTAAGGGGAAGAATTTGTTATTGTCTTTTTGGTGCAAGATGCTAAGTTTAATATTTTGTCCCAAATAGAGAACTCTGAAACCATGGACTTTTTTTTGATAATCTGAATATGTATGAAATATCTCATGATTCAAAACTGAGTGTGCTTTCTGTGTGTGTGTGTGTGTGTGTGTGTGTGTGTGTGTGTGTGTGTGTAATTTTAAGCAGCACTACTCTCTCAGTTAGGACAGATCATAGGGATAAACATTCTGTGTGACCATAGTCTTTATCTACAAGGGTGAATATGCTCAAATCCATAGGCCATTTTTCAAAAAAATATTTTTTTTCTCATTTACATCCTTAATTCCTATCACTTCTCTAGACATGCATCACTCATCATGCTTTATGGAAGAAGCCTTGGCCTATCCACATATCCTTCCTTGCAAAACCTTTTACTTCTGAACATGACTTCCTCTCTGGTTCTTTGCTAACATGCCCACCCCTCCCCCAACCCCATGGCTTCCCATGAATGGCAGCATCTGTGTGATTAGGATCAGAAGTGCCAGGCGGCCAGCATGGCTAGCATTGACATATACTCTAAGACCATCTCTTACTTTGGACTACTTATCCTTGAAAAATACTTAAGTAATGTGAAACATGGTATAGGTTTATATGCATTTTATTTTTACAACCAGGGTGAATTTGTTCATAGAAGTTAAGAAGTTAGCTATTTATTCAGAAAAGAAACCCTACTAAATTGAATATGTACCACCTCAACAAGGGTCTGAAGGCTTTAGTATTTTCTTTTCAGTTTAGATTCTAATCATTTGTGTCTCTAAAGGAAAGCATTCTCTGGTACAGGTAGAGGCCAGGTAGGTAATGTACTTGTGTGCCCTATAAGGCTGGTCTTGAGGCTCCCATTTTAGCACCCCAGTTTTCCTAAGGTGGAAGTCTACTGGCTAAAGAGAATCACCCTTTGAGTTGGATTTTAGGTGCCCCAATTTCAAATAGCAAATGTCCTCTAAGAGATTAAAAATTATACCGTGGATCTTTAAATAAAAAAATTGTTCAAAACAGTAAGATTGAAATGGTCCATTTTTTGAAAAACCAACAAACAAAAAACTATTCTGTGGGCTAACCACGGAAACAGGTTCTAAATGCATTAAAATATTTTATCCCATTATTTGTTTTGACCAATTGACCACAATATTAAAAATTCAATCATGGAGCAGCTGACAAGTGCAGTTGCCTAATTTTATTTAAGAGTTTTTTTCCTTTTTCCATTTTTCCATCCTGTTAACGCTGCTGCCTGTGCCCAGACAGTAATGGGCTTCTTGTATGCCCACGACTGTTATGATCATGTAAATTTATTGGTGCTTAGAAGAAGCGAGCTATTAAAACATTACAACAGCCATTACAGCCGGGCTCGTGTTGGCTTTCGCTCCCAATGAACATATGCTTCCGAGTGAATGCCTAAACTCTTATTTATGGATTTAATTTAATATGCGGAAAGAATTCAAAATTAAATTTTGTGTCTGCCTCCAGAGAGTGTCAGTGTATAATAACATGGTAATTTTTACACATCTTTATGAGAAATGGGAAAATTAATTCTTTCTGACAAGTTGTAATTATTCGACTTGGAACAGTTGCAGCTGAGCAGTTTGCATGCCTGTTGTCTGGTGTTTCGCAGTGTAAGGGGAAAACTCAGGGATGGAGATATATTGTGCATCTGAGAGTTTCTAATAGCTTCTGACATTTTAGCCTTGCATATTATCAGGGTGCTCTTTAAGGAGTCGAGGCATAATCTATTATGTTGCCTGGGACACACACAGTTGCAATAGCTGGAACTTTCTACGGCAGTTTTTTAAATATGGGGAATGTCTCCAGTATCATGCTATAGATGCACATAGTTGAAGTTGATGTGACCAATTTGCGTGTCTCTTAAGTGTACCTATTGTTATCTGCTCCTTTGCCTCCATGTACCTGGAACAGGTCACTTGATAAGGGTAGAATTTTAGACCTGTATTTTTAAGACAAAATATGTTTAAAATGAAAATGTGTGTTTTCTGACCTGTCCTGCAAACTCATTTCCCCACCTCCACCTTGCACACACACACACAGATGCTTCTGTAATAAATGCCTTGTTGCTTCCTAATCTTTAGATTTTATGTTTAAGTGTTCATGAAAATGTAGGATTAATTTAACATACAACTAAACCAAAACACCACTGGCTATGTTAGCAAAGAAAATATGGAACATGTTGTATGTGAAGAGACGGTACGCTGATTGACAGGCCAGCCTGGAGGAGAGTGGTGTCATCTCTGTGTGTAGGATCAATATAGTCCTTGCAAAATAAATGCAAACTTACAATGTAAGAAAGTGTCAGCAGATGAACATGAGAAAAATTCAATTGTCAAAAGCAAGCACATTTCCTTTTTTTGCTTTGGTACTTCTGCTACAGAACACAGGGATAAACAAGTGTGTATGCCTCTGTTCTCTCAGTTGATATACTGAAACTTACTGTGACATTGTTTTAAGTGGCAAGATATTGCTAAAAGTTTATATTTAAGGATGAGATGAAAATCAAAGTTCTATCCACTAATGGCCTCCAAAGTAGTATGATGCCTTTTGCATGTTAAGGCTAGAGTCCAGCCAAGCTTCCAGTTGGGGTCGTTGTATTTAAGTTCTATCAGCTACTGCATTCTTTACTTTCCATCTTAAACTGCCCAACAGTGGGCCACTCTAATCCAAGAGATGCTACGTCTCAGTAATTCATGGTGGATTTGATCGTAGCTCATTAAAAGGCTCAACAGCATTATGATCCTGGGTGAAGACAGCTTTGGACTTTATACATTTTACATTTGTTTTCTTTTCACTGATTCTCTCCAGTGAGCTTTCATGTGTTCTTACTCATTGTGACCTAAGATGAAGAAATCTTTTTAAGTTGGAAACTTGTGCATGATGTCAAGGCAAATGTTAGAAACGCCAGAACAGAGTTACACAACTCTGTGAATGGAGATGGATATCAGACTCCCCCAGCCCTAGCTCCCTCCACTCTTACTGCACATCCTTCCCACAAGGTACAGCAGAATCCCAGTAGAGAAGGTACCTAGCAGATATATGTCATTTTACTTTATTAGACCACATATGCCACCTGTAATTGTCAATAATGACTGAATTTATTTTGGTGGTTATTAAAGTTAATAAATTAACTTTTTTTCCTGTGTACTGCAAACCCATAAAAAGAAGCTGGGTTTTGGAAACTGGAAGAGCACTTTCCCTGTTTACGAGTAGACTGTATTTTTGAAGTATAGCACAAGATTTTGAGTGAGAATGGATCTAAAAAAAGAATTTTTATAGCATAGTAGTCTTTTAAAAACTCTAATTTATTTGAGATAGAGCAACAAATTAAAGGCCTTCAATCCAGATTGAATGCACGAGATAACATCCACATTTTAAAAACAGCCCGAAACAGACAGAAAACTTTAGAAGTAGAAACAAGGGTCCTTTCCCAAATAGGAATTTGATGTTAAAGTGGCTTAAAAAAAAGGTATGGAGAGTCATCCCTTTTTATTATGTTTGTAGGGGGCCAGAAAGAGCCCCTGATGACACAAACCTGCCCACTCCATCCCACTCTTACCCCAGGTACCCCAGGGGCTGAATCCTACTGAAACACTAGCAGTGTTTGGTCAAGCATTCCACATCCCAACTGACTGAATCATCTCACTACCTCTATTACACAGATACTATTATAATCCTCTTTGCACAGAAGAAGATGTTTAGGGTTAGAGAAGTTAAATGACTGCCGAGTGCACATAGTTAGTAATGACTGAAAGTAATACTTACACCCATATTTCACTAGAGAATAGTCACTTTTTTCAGTTGCTCACTTTCTCCAGGCTAGTGATTAAAATGGATCAGAGACAGGATAGGAATTTGGACTGCTGTGGAATTTGCTGGAATGCAAACCCAGAACTACTCCAGTGCATTATCTCCCCATCAGATTTCCCCTCTGCCTTTAAGGGCTTCATAGGTCTCATGGGGACCCAGGCTGCACACCTTAACCCACCCTGACTCCTCTCTTGATTCACAAGTCCTATCGGCACCACTGTCTTAATACTTTGCCTTTAGTGTCTGTCTTCGATTCTTCCTTCCTTTCCATCCCTGTTTTTGCCATTTTACTTTGAACCCTGATCAGCTCCCATTGGGGTGGTTTAAGTAGCCTCTTGTCTTCCTACGGGATGTCCTTGACCAAACTTTAGTCAGGCTCCTCTGCACTCTCTTCTCAACTCAAGCAGTTTTTGGGCTTCGGCATTTACCTCTGAATTGCCCAGTTTTAGCACGAATATTGGTAAGTCAGTTTAGCCAGAGTCCCTCTTCTTTAGTATCTGATCACCCCCACCCCCACCCCCGATATCTGCCTGGCTATTCATCTCCTGCCGTCTTTCTGGTGATGTCTGGTCATGCTGACCTACCTTCAGCAAGGATCCTGTTAGGTTGGGTTAGTCAGAAATCTCTCCTTACTCCTGATGTTTCCTCTTACTAATTTTTCAGCCACTGACCCCCTACTCTGTTCCTTGGCTGTCAATTCCCACTCCTCTGTGTATTCAGAGTTGAGAGCAATCTCCCTCCCTTCCCCTCTCTCCACCTCCATTGTTGTCTGGCAGTTTCTATTCCTATTTCTTAGTCTCCTCAAATCAAGTCTGCTGGTCTGTTGTAACAAGGGCCAGGAATGCATACTTTTCTTCTGTAATACTTTCCAGCATCTCATAGCGTTATAGGGTGAATCGTCGTAAAGTACACCTCTCATGGAGCTAGTGCTTTCTTCAGAAACTTTTAGTGGTTTCCTACCACCTACCAAATATATTTCTTTTAGTCTCATTTCATGCTGACTTCTAGTAATTTCAAGTGCATACTCTGTGTTCTAATTGAAATAGGTTGTCGTTCCATGAACATACTGGTCTTCTCAGTCTCCACGTGGCGTTTTTTTCCTTTCCCCTCTGCTTGGACTGTCTGCGCCTCAATGAACTCTCTGTTACCATGTAGGTCATATGCTACTTTCTGATTAAGCATCCCCAGGTCCCGTCCTGACAGTCATCCTTCTTTCCTGTGAATGTCCAGAATACATAGTTTATATCTGTCCTGTTGTAATTATTATGTGGCATTTATTTCTATTATTATGATCTGTCTTATCTCTCCAAGGTAGTAGCACTTCAGAAGAGCAAGGGATACTACTTATTTTCATTTATCTTTCCCAGAACAGCAGTGCATTCCATTTAGTAGATACTCAGTAATTGCTTACTGAATGTGTAAAAGCCCAATCAACCAAAACCACCTGGAACAAGACTGTAGTTTGACAAAATCATATTTATTGTCTTGTAGTGAAGAAGGGAATTCCAAAGAACCATGGAAATTCCCTGACAACAGGTAGGAGGGGATAACTTTTGAGGTTGGGGATTTTGAGGAGATTCTAAGAGACAGGGGGCTCAGTTTTGGATTGGTTGCTGTTACTGAGGAGGGATTAGAAGTGGGAATTGTGGGGCGCCTGGGTGGCGCAGTCGGTTAAGCGTCCGACTTCAGCCAGGTCACGATCTCGCGTCCGTGAGTTTGAGCCCCGCGTCAGGCTCTGGGCTGATGGCTCAGAGCTTGGAGCCTGCTTCCGATTCTGTGTCTCCCTCTCTCTCTGCCCCTCCCCCGTTCATGCTCTGTCTCTCTCTGTCCCAAAAATAAAATAAAAATGTTGAAAAAAAATTAAAAAAAAAAAGAAGTGGGAATTGTGGCTCAGTTGGTTAAGTGTCTGACTCTTGATTTCGGCTGAGGTGATGATCTCATGCTTGGTGGCTTCGAACCCCACATTGCAATGGCTCTGTGCTGACAGTGCAGAGCCTGCTTGGGGTTCTATTTCTCTCCCTGCCCCTCCCCTGCTCGCTCACTCTCTGTCTCTCTCCCTCTCCCTCTCCCTCTCCTCTCTCTGTCAAAATAAATAAATAAACTTTTAAAAAATGAAGGAGAATCTTCATACACATGCAAGTCTAAGTCCATTGTCTATACTTAATTTTACTATCCCTTTAAGTGACTTTTCTTTTACTTGAGCCAACAGATAATCCTGTGTTTTTATTCAACTCTCCTATCTCTGCCTCATTGTTCATTCTTAATATAGATAATAGAGCTGCAGAGATGTGCTAAGAACATTTTCAGAATTTCTTTGCTTTCTTGTCCACTTCCCTGTCTCTCAAGTGTCTTTGATTTAATGGATCAGAACCCTGGTTTCGTTAGTGTGTTTGTGGAGTGTGGTAAATAAACATACACGCCTCCCCCAACCCCTGCCACACAGATACAAAGTGGGATGTAAAGCTGTTTTTATTAAAGTTTTCCCCAGAGCAAAAACAAGTATAACCAATGCTAGAAATTGTTAAGCCATTTTCTTCTGAACCTGCAATCTTTAAAAGTAGGTTAAAACTCTTTATGGCAGGCTTTTTTCATGGTATCTTCAGATGCTGTGTTCTCTGTTGTAGAATTTCTCATGGCAGACATTTTTAAAAGGTACCAGATTCCATCCATTCCAAGATACTTTCCCTCATTCCTTCTGAATGAACCCCCTAATAAAACCCCTAAAGATTTATTATTTTTTCTTTAAATGGATACCACAGCTGAAATCATATATTATTTGGCTCAATTCAAACATTAATGTTTCTTCACCTGCATTTATCAACCTGTCTACAACCAGAATGTTTAGAAGCAACAATTTAAAAAAAAATGACCTCACCATTTTAGAATTCACAAGGAGAGGTGTTCCATTAGCAAAGTGCTCAATTTCTGATTCAATAGAACAAGGTAATTTGTCCAAAGGTAGAAGCCTCCCTACCTAATTTTGTTGAATGTTACCTGGGCAGCCCTGGGCACACAACAGAGAAAGAGCATGCCAATATTTTTGGTGTGTGCTATATATCAGAATGTGATTATAATCATTATATCCCTATTTGCATTTCTCTGGCTCTCTGTTTTCTTTTTAATTGGGTTATAAAACAATTAGTTAACACCATGTCTTTTTAGAACTCCCCAAGTGGGCCAGAAGCTGTTTGTTCTCCCTGGACTGATGAGGGAGGGACCCTCAGGAATCTCATTTTATTTACAGCAGGGTGAAGGTCAGAGAGAAACAGTTTTTGTTCTTGTGCTGTTGCTTTCAGTTGTGACCTCTCTTGCATTGTTTGGCTTCCCTGCCCCCCGCCCCTGTGCTTTGAAGAGCCGCACACCAGGTGTTCCTGTTCTGAATTACACATGAAAGAACCTCATCCCTGGACTAATTAACTAGTAAACTGTACCCGCCTCCCCTGGGTTTAATTGATGCTGCTCTTAAAAAGGGAAGGCAGTCCTCACCCCCTCTGATTTCACACCACGGTCCTCTCTTCTTTATCTTTCTTAAATGTAGAGGATGTTCCAGATGATTTTGACATCTAGGTAAGGCACCAGGGCCAGTAGCATAGTTCATAAAACAGTTACCCTGGGTGAAAGGAAACTACTCTGGACTTTCCTTCATGACTTTTTAAAGCTGTGAGTGTGACTCTTTCTCCAGGGAGTGACATGTCCTGAGTGATCTACTTGCTCACAGTACCAAGACCCAGAATCTCATCAGTAACTTTCTGCATTTCTGCATTTGATTTTCCTTCTTATTAAAGAGGAGCAGGAAGTCAGTATGCCGATCAGTGTTTTTTATTTTTATTTTTATTGTGGTAGAAATCCTAGACAAATATTAAAAGTTGTAGAATCAGTTAGTAGATCCTCTTGTCTTCTAGTATCACAATTGTTAGATAGATTTTAATTTTCACAAACAGGGATCCAGTCTCCTTGTGTAGTGGACTTTTAATACTATGGGCAGCCTACTCTTAGCATTGACACGTGTTCCAGGGAAATGTAGGACTACGTGTATGTGTTGTGCAACAGTCTAACCTTTCTTTTTTTCCTGCCCTCTCTTCTAGAGCATCTTATCCTATATTTAAGAATGCCAGGATTTAAAATTCAGTTTATGAATTCTGTATGTTCTTCCATCATCATTTGGCTGTGATTATATTGTTGTTGATTTTGCTTGTTTGGTTTCAAAACCAGAATTAAAATATTTAGAGTCAATTATTTTGTGTGGGAGCATTTTAAAATGCTCTCTTTAAGAATAATTTTAAGAATAGTTGTAATTAAAAAAAATATTTAGTTTTGAGAGAGAGAGACAGAGACAGAGGCAGAGACAGAGTGTGAGCAGGGAAGGGGCAGAGAGTGATGGGCACACAGAATCCGAAGCAAGCTCCAGGCTCTGAGTTGTCAGCACAGAACCTGATGCGGGTCTCAAACTCACAAACCATGAGATCATGACCTGAGCCGAAGTCGGATGCTTAACCAACTGAGCCACCTTAGCCAACTGAGCCACTGTGCCCCAAGAAGTTTCTTATATAATACATAGATTTCTTATAAGTATAGTTAACAATACTGTAGTGCATATTTTAAAGTTACCAAGAGAGGGGCACGTGGGTGGCTCAGTTGGTTAAACATCTGACTTCGGCTCAGGTAATGATCTCATGGTTGGTGGGTTTGAGCCCCACTTTGGGCTCTGTGCTAACAGCTCAGAACCTGGAGCCTGCTTCCGATTCTGTGTCCTTCTCTCTCTGCCCCTCCCCTGCTCAAGCTCTGTCTCTATCTCTGAAAAATAAATAAATGTTAAAGAAAAATTTTAAATTACCAAGAGAGTGAATCTTAAAAGTTCTTATCATAAGAAAAAAAATCGTATGTGTGGCGATGGATGTTAACTAAACTTACTGTGGGAATCATTTCACAACGTACAACTTCTATATAAATTTGGACTAGGGTTGCTTCTTAAAATTCCAGCCCATTTATATAAATATTCCTGGTATAGTTTCCTCCTGAGTAACTTACCTATAAGAGCCCCCACTCCCTTGTTTTTCCCTTGTTTTCCACTTCACATGAGCAGTCATGGACATTTATTATTCTGGTACTAACTTCCAGAGCAGGGCATGAAAAACCAAAAAAAAAAAAATTAATCATGCATGTAATTATTCCTCTAAAGTAAGAAAACAAATAAGGAAATTTTTGTTTTTGTAAAAGGCATTACATATTAAAAAATAAATAAAAACTAGTTAGTCATCCTGTCAGAAACGTTTGCACTGTGGCCAAGGATTTACTTATTGGATTGCACACTGGGTACACATGATAAGATTAGAAAGGTTTAAAAATTTTATTATGAACTTTTAACTTTGCTTCATTGAAAGCTATTTGAGAATGGCTGTTGTCCAAATCTATCATTTCTGCATCCTGACCCATGGTAGAATGCTTTGGTATTTGTGTGATCAGTACGTGTTTGTTGAATATAACTGAACTTAACTTTCTTATTTATTTTTTTACTTATCATTAGGTGTTGAAAACAGCTAGGAAGGGGAACTTGACAGGATGGTAGAGCAAATAGCTCCCTTAAATTATTAACAAATGATAACAAAATGTGGTCATGCTCCCTGAGTCCTTTAGGACTTGAGTGAATCTGAAGTTTGCTTCTGACATGAGAGGGGGAAAAAATAAAGAAAAAAAATGCTGAGAATCTAGTTCACTGTAGACAAAATGTAGAGGTTGTAGATTTGTACCCAGTGATCCTGTTAAGTCTGAAAATACTTGTTTTAAACATAGACACAGTTTTAATAACACAGATGTGTACTGTTCTCTCTCCCTCTCTTTTTCTCACATATCCTACACATGGCAATCACATGAATATACACTATACACCATTACTCACATACTTCACAATTCTTTAAGTATAAATAATAGCAGCTGCAGATCTAAAAACATCCACCTGATATTCACTTCTGTTGTACATGCGCATCTTCTGCATATTCTTACAGTGAGATTATAAATATATGTAAAGTTAATGCGGCATATTTAAAATGTTAGTTTAGTAATGCATTTCAATATAAAATGGATTACTCTTACTTTGTGGAATGGAATCAAGTGGTATAAATAAATAAATTCAATGAACAATAACTGAGCTTTTACTTATACAGTAAATATAGTACTGGATTCTGGGTCTTAGAAAATGCATCAGATAGATCTCTTGCCCTCTAGAAACTCCCAGTGTAATGTCAAAGAATGTCACACAAATAAAACCATGCAACACAGTGTTATAAATGTTGTAATAAAGACATTTAAAAAATACTACAGATGTACCCAGAAAGGTTAATAACTCTGAAGAGGTTGATAAAAGTTTTCTGAGGCAGTATCATTGGAGTTGAATCTTGAATGATGGATTTTTGAGGGCAATTTGGATATTCCTAGTTTGGATAATTAGGTGAATGGTGGTAATTTAACTGGGAATCAGAAGGAGGTATAGGTTTGAGGAATGGAAAATAATGAGTCACTTGTGGATATGTTAGATGTTAGTGGTTTGGGACACCTAGAAAGAGAGGTAAAAATATGGAACTGACATTTGGGATAGAAATGAGAGTTGAATATATAAATCTCTCTCTCTCTCTCTCTTTCTCTCTCTCTCTCTCTCTCTCTCTCTCTCTCTCTCTCACACACACACACACACACACACACACACACACACACATGGTTGTCTTTGAGGTATAGTTGCTAGTTGAAGAGAGCCAGGAGTTGAGCACATTTGCCCACACAGGGTGTGTAGAGGAAAAAGAATAATATCCACATGAAAGGAGCCAGCCAAAAGTGAGGAGGAGAAGCACTGGTCAGCGCTGTGGATTCCTAAGACCACCATGGCCCCTGACTCCTCTCTGTTCTCCTTGAGGACTTAGGAAGTGTGCTGAGCTCACTTTCTCTTTTTCCTTTTCTGTCACCCCTATTTTTATACTCATTAGTCTAGAAAACTATACACTTCTTTATCTTTTGCTGCCCTTCCCAACAGACCCTCCTTAATTAAACTTCATCAGTTGAAATGAAATATCCACATACGAGTAAGTAAAAATTTTTGAATTCTGAAAGTCCAGCACATTGGAGTAGATTCAGATTTATTAGAACATGATTTTTATGAGAACGTGACTTTTTACCATCTGCCTTCTCTTTTATTCAGATAAGGAGGTTGGTATTATCCTCTTATGTTCTCTCTCCTAATATATATATATATCTTACTCATTAAAGCTAAAACTTTCAGAAGACAGTGGTCATGCACATTATTTGCTCTAGACTCACTGTTTTTTTTCAGTAATAATCAGATGTAGTTATTTTATTGAAGCAGCTGAATGTATCAGCTATATATTTTTTTTCACACCACTCACTGCTTTCAGATGTGCTATCTCAGATCTGACTTTTCTGCTCCTTGGTTATATTTCTAACATATCCCGTGGTTTTCTCACTGACTCCTATCCCTTTGTTTTCTTGCCTCTCCTGGCAACTTTCTTGAGTATCTTTCCAGATATATGCTATACACAGGCAGTCTTAAACACACATACACACATGAATGCATGCACACACATAAATACATATATCCATTTTTTGGAATTTTTACCATGGGCATTTTATTTTATTTATTTTATTTTATTTATTTTGGGACAGAAAGAGTATATGTGTGTGTATGAGTAAGGGAGGGTCAGAGAGAGAAGGGAAGAGAGAATGTGAGGCTTGAACCCACAGCCATGAGATCATGACCTGAACCAAGATCAAGAGTAGGACACTTAACCAACTGAGCTACCCAGGCACCCCTACCGTGGGCATTTTAGAATTATGTAAAAATATATAGAGAGTTCTACTCTAAAAAAATACACAAAAACCTAAAACTATAATGTTGATTTTTCAACCTTTTTAAACTTTGACCCTAACATTTAAAATTTTTCACCCAATTATCTTTTGGATTATCTTTATTAAATTTATCTCATTTTATATAAGTTAAGAATCTTTCATTTGCAGTGAAATAAACTCAACTCAGACTAACTTAAACTGATTTGATTTTTAGTATCTTTGGTTTTCTGTACTTCTTTTCTATTATCTTCTAGCTTATTCTGTTTTAATTTATTACTAGAACTCAGGCCAGACTCAGGCTTCATCCTCAAGGACAGTTGTAGCTCTCCATTGAGAAGGAAGATCCGTTCTCTATGTGCAATTCAAAAAAATTCAAAGAATGCCTGATTTGGATACATAGCCATCCCTGCACAATTTTTCTGTGGTCTGTAAGATCAAGTGCAGGGCCAGGTATGGGCCCTGTACACACCCAAACCACAGTATAGGAGAGGAATACCCTCTAAGAAAAAGGGGTGTTTTATGAGATGAGGAAAAGGATAGCATGCTGGACCAATGAAATGAGTAGCTAACACAGTCTACAGCATCCCATTAGAAAATAATAAAAAGTACATTAGTCATGACGAAAATGATATTTCTATTGTACTGAACTTGTTTTTAACAGATATAGACTAAAACTCTTAATATGTTGCTAATAACTAAAATGGGTTATTCAACTGAAAATGTGTTTAACATTCCTTCAAAAGAACCTTCATTATAGATGTATTTTCAGTATTTTTTTCTAAATTATTCTTTACTTTAAATGAGTATGATCCATCCAACTAATTATAGCTAGTATAATCACAAGGTGAAGTTAAGTCATGACTGAATGTATAGATTAACAGTAGTCAGAGTAGTCAGATGTTCTTGTAAATATGCATAATTGTGTTCAAGTCTATCAACACTTCCCAGTGTTTCTATTTGCACACGGTATCCGGAAGAAATATGGAAACTCTCCACTTCTGTTCTTTCTCCACTGTTATTTTCCTGTTCTAGCAATAGTGTCCCAAATGGTGTCTCTGCTTACCACTTCACTCCTCTTTCGCAAATCCATTCCTCAACAGCAGTCCCAGGGACACCATTAAAATATAAATCAGATTGTATTATAATCATATCATATTATTCCCGTTTGAAGCCTTCCAGTGGCTTCTCAGTATAACTGGAATTAAATCCAAATTCTTTGCCTTGGCCAATAAGACCCTGCAGAATATAGCTTCTGCTTACCTCTTATAACTTCAACTTGAGCCACTATCCTCTCACTTATGAAGTTGACATCACATGACCATTCAATGTGAGGAACATGTCAAAAGCTGTCCCCATATCAGAGCCTTTGCAGACACTAATCCTACTGTGTGAAACTGCCCCTTCCCCTGCTCCCACCCCAAAGTCTGGTTTCTTCTCATCCTTTAGGCCTCTGCTAAAATGTCAAGTTTAGGGGGTTCTTCCTATCTACCCTATCTCAATAGTATGTCATTGATACTTTTTTCTCTAGCTCTTCACCATGTTTCTTTCATATATTTACAGAAATTAAGCAGATTTTTATGTCATTATGTTTACTTGTTTATTGCCTATCTTCACCATCAGACTGTCAGCTTCATAAGAGAAGAGTAAGGGTCAATGCCTGTTTCTTCACAGTCTACTGTTAATATTTAGCACAGTGGTGACACAGAATATTTGCTCAGGAAATACTTATCAAAAGACTAACAGAATAAACTTAATAATCTTACTAAGAAAACTCATCTATTTGGTAATTAATTAAAAATATTCTTCAATGAGGGGCCCTTGGGTAACTTAGTCAGTTAAGCGTCTGACTCTTGGTTTCAGTTCAGGCCATAATCTCGCAGTTTTGTGGGTTGGAGCCCTGGGTTGGGCACTGTGCTGGCAGCTCAGAGCCTGCTTGGGATTCTCTCTCTCCCCTTCTCTGTTCCTCCTCCGCTCATGCTGTCTCTGTCTCTCTCAAAATAAATAAATAAGTAAAAATATCCTTCTGTACAATAATTAATAACAACAACAACAACAACAACAACAAGGAAAATACCACCAATAGCAGTACAAACACTGCTAACAAGAGGAAGGATGTTCATCAAAAGGAGGGACAAAAAAACAAACAAAAAACAACCTCCAGAGAAGCTAACTAAGGCTGGCTAGATGTTCATAGAAGAAAAAAAAATGTGACTCAAAGGATAAAAATTATCCATGATAAAGCATTTCATCAAGTCCAAGCAGATTGTGCTAGGTGTCTACCAGAATGGATCTTATTTCCCTAAGGAAAATGGTAGACTGCCATGGGGACTGTGAGCTAATCTGAGGGCAAAAGGAAGCAACTGATGTAAAAATTAGACCAAACTAGACAATACTGTTCTGAAATGTGCTTACTTCTCTATGTGTTTGGTTTGTGGCCCAAGCTTCCCAAATTAGAGTCTGGTGATGTTGAAGGCAGGGTGGGAGAATGTATTATACTCGGGGGTGGGGGTGGGGGGTTGTTGTTTTAGTGGGGAAAGGCAGTGAGGAGACTCAGGAATGGAAATGCCTTACCAAGTCTGTAATGGGTCTTCAACTTCATTCTGCACTCTGACAGCAGGAAGCGTAGCAGGAGTATGGAAAAAAAAGCTTAGGAACCTTCTCAGCCTCTGCCTCCAAGTTGCTTGTAAATGAATCTAATGCAAAAATTTAGAAGTGCCATGGCAGTGACCGGATGGCCTTCATAAAATGATGAGCTAAACTAGATAACTAACTTATTTTATTAAGTTGGGCCTTTATTTGAAAAATATCATGGGGGCACCTGGGTGGCTCAGTGGGTTAAGCATCCGACTCTTGGTTTTTGCTCAGGTCATGATCTCACAGTTCATGAGTTCAGTTTGAGACCTGCATCAAGCCTGCTTGGTATTCTCTCTCTCTTTGCCCCTCCCCTGCTCACATGCATTCTCTCTCTCTCTCTCTCTCTCTCTCTCTCTCTCTCTCTCTCTTTCCCTCAAAGTAAATACACTTAAAAAGAAAATATTATATTTATTTATAATGTACAATCTCATGTTAAAACCACTTGTAATATATGCAAATCATATAATACTTAATATAAGGACACAACTGTAGAGCCGGTTTGTTGAGCATCAAGGAGGGCTGAGAAACATAAAATTGGACCTATAGCAGGATATAGTTAAGTGGAAAATGTGAGGAAAGGAAAGGATTCCACATAGGCAGAACTTTATGTGAAGGTGAATGGTGAGGTAAGTCAATGCATCATGGGCAATGACCCCAGAGAGAGCTGTTCACTGCAGACCAGAGAGAACTGAATGACAAGATGGTGGGACTAGACACAGCTAGATTATGAAGGATCCTGTGCACACATTTAAGATTTTGACAGAGGGATTCCAGGGAACATATTTCAGCTAGAGAATGACAGGGTTATTCAGAATGTGTATATACATACTTGTAAATATATAAAAAAATATTTCCATAGCCTCTTTCATCAGTCTAAATAAAAGGTGCTTACTGAGCTGAATGGGATTGTGGTTGTAGACATGCAGACAAGTGGCAGATTAAAAGCCTAAGCCATGCAGGCTCTGTAGGACATAGTTATTTATGAGTTAGGTGGGGACAGGTAAAGTGAGAAGAAGGAGGATGATTTCCTGTTTCTTTCTCTTGAGCAGCAGGGTGCTTTGTGGTGCTCTGACTGAATAAGGAGTACTGGAAGGGGCACCCAAATGAATAAGTACAGTTTTTAGCACATTGATTTTGTATCTTCTGAAAGGCCTCCAATGGAGATATTGAGTAGATACTTGGCTAAGGGGGCTTTGCAATGTGTAATAAGGGTCCAGGAAGGAGATGCAGATTTTGAAGGCGTTGGTATGTAGGCAGGGGGTTAAAATATGGGAATGGGTGTAATTATATAGTGAAGAATACCTGCAAAAGTGGAGTGTCCTGAAAGCCTAGGGAGTTCGTAAGGAAGGACGTGGCCACAGTGGTTGAAGTGCTCCTGAGATGTGAAGCAAAGTGTGGATCTCAAAGTACCCCTGGTATTCAGTGGTATGTTGGTCACAAGAGGTCTAGTACCAGCAGTCTTGGGGGAAAGATGGTACAGAAACCAAGATGATGTGAGTGGAGAAGAGAATAAGAAGTGAGGGAATGTCAAAACAAAAAGAAAGTTCCAGACCTATCTCTCTTTGGAAGTAAAGTGATGTCTGGGGCAAATTTTTTTGTTGTTGTTTGTTTTTGTTTTTGTTTTTCTCCTTTTATGTTTCAAGATGAAAAAGACTTTAGTTTGTTACTTTGTTTAAATGCTGAAGGAGTGACAGAGGAGGTTAAAGTATGGGTATTGAAACTGAATATTATTTCAACATCAACACTTCTGTTAGACTACATAGAGACAATTTAAAAATGTTCCCTGAGGGGCGCCTGGGTGGCGCAGTCGGTTAAGCCTCCGACTTCAGCCAGGTCACGATCTCGCGGTTCATGAGTTCGAGCCCCACGTCAGGCTCTGGGCTGATGGCTCAGAGCCTGGAGCCTCTTTCCGATTCTGTGTCTCCCTCTCTCTCTGCCCCTCCCCCGTTCATGCTCTGTCTCTCTCTCTCTGTCCCAAAAAAAATAAATAAACGTTGAAAAAAAAAATTAAAAAAAAAAATAAAAATGTTCCCTGAGTTTTCTTTTTATTACTGCATAGAGGTCATAGTCAAAGAAAGTTAGGAAACCAGAAGGGCAGAGATTTGCCTGCAGTGATTGGGAGGCA
Source organism: Prionailurus bengalensis (assembly GCF_016509475.1). Classification (NCBI taxonomy): domain Eukaryota; kingdom Metazoa; phylum Chordata; class Mammalia; order Carnivora; family Felidae; genus Prionailurus; species Prionailurus bengalensis. The sequence goes on along the minus strand of NC_057358.1, from coordinate 57,275,011 downwards.
TGACATTAGATCACGCTTGAGGTAGTTATGTTCCTACAGATTTCATAGGTGCTCAATAACTCAATGACTGGATAAATGTTTTGTACCTCATGCTATTCCTGAGGGAAAGGGAAAAAAGGGGAATCAAAAGGTTTTTCACAGTGGAAGTGATTGGGATTTAGGGAAAGAGAAATAGAGGAAATGAAAGGTAATGAGAAGTAAGCACATTCCTGGTGTTTCCTGATGGGGCCTGTGTTGAGGTCTTCAAGGTCTTCATGTCCCTTATGGAATTGCTGTGAGAGTCCTCCTATAGCATAGTTTTCTATAGGAAAGTTTGACCTACATAATAAGTTCATAAAAAGAAAATTTACAATGGGCTATTGTGTTTGCATTAAAAGTAAGTGTTTTTGTATATTTTTGACCCAGGATTAAAAGTCAATCTAATTTTACTGTAATTCATGATTTTGTCTTTTAGAAGATTTAGCGATATTTATAATCATCAGAAAATGTCTCTCATCTTACTTTCACAGAGATTCTCTTTGTGCTTAGAGTTTGAGGCGATCTATGATATCACTACATTATTCAGAATGGAATCTGGAGTAAAACAAAACCCTGTTTTACACATACGAATATGTGTCACAGATACTACCATCATGTATTTATGGTTATTCTTCACTTATTATATGCTGAATGACTAAATTATAATAAAAGCTGAATAACCCCTTTTAGGTTTAGAAAGGATAGTGGCTGTCTTTGAGAAATATTTTATTGAATTAGTCCATTAGTCTCCAATGGAGACCACTGGCGAATATAAGTCACTGGACCCTAGTTCTTCTCTAAGACCAAATTTGTGTTGTGCTGCAGTTCTGAGGAACCATCCAAAATCCACTTCTTTTCTTTTTTTCTTCCATAATATTCCACAACTGACTTATAGAAGAATATTTGCATAACTAAAGGTGATTTTAATATATGTTATTTTCATTGGGGCCTGCACTGTCCAATTATTCTTTTTTTTTTTTTTTTTTTTTTTTTTTTTTGCTGGAGGAATTACTGAAGTGTGTCAGGAGTTTGATTTTCACCTTCTTCTGTGAACTAATCAATGAGTGGTTTTGTCAGGAAAAGCCATACTCAGATGTCCTAGCGCTGTTTTTAGAACAGACCTGTTGTGTGTATTGTGTGATTCTGGTTTCCAAGTAATTTATGTGCAGGAAATACAAAGCAAAATGTTTCTACTTACTTTAAAAACTGCATTAGCCAATAAGAATGGTTTGCTGCTGAGCAGGCACGTTATGAAAGATTATATTATGTGGGAGGAGAAGTCCAAGTACAGAATAGATCTGGACAGTGGCAGCAGGGGGGGTGGGGGGTGGAGGGGTCAGGGGAAGATAGAGATACTTTTTTAAAAAATAAATTTAGGGGCTCCTGGGTGGCGCAGTCGGTTGAGCGTCCGACTTCAGCCAGGTCACGATCTCGCGGTCTGTGAGTTCAAGTCCCGCGTGGGGCTCTGGGCTGATGGCTCAGAGCCTGGAGCCTGTTTCCGATTCTGTGTCTCCCTCTCTCTCTGCCCCTCCCCCGTTCATGCTCTGTCTCTCTCTGTCCCAAAAATAAATAAACGTTGAAAAAAAAATTAAAAAAAAAAATAAAAAATAAATTTAAAAATTAGCATGCAGTATTCAACATGAGTCTATTAGTATTCTAGATTTCTTTTAAAAATGAAACTTCAGGGGTGCCAGGGTGGCTCAGTCCATTGAACGTCCGACTCTTGATTTCAGCTCACGTCATGGTCATGATCTTGCAGTTTGTGGATTCAAGCCCCGCAGTGCAGAGCCTGCTTGGGATTCTCTCTCACTCTGTCACTCCCTGTTGCTCTGCATCTCCCCTGTTTGCTCTCTCTCTCTCAAAATGAATAAACTTTAAGAAATTTTTAAAAATGAAAATGCAGCTTCACACAAGTATTTTACTAGAAATTTAATTGCATTTTTAAAATCAGCATAACGGTGCATCAGTTTGATTGATTTATTTTATTTATTTTTTAATTTTTATTTTTTATCACAAGAAGGATGGTACTGTTCTTTCAGGGAAAGGTGAGACTCTTTAACTTAGCCTGCAGCTTCTGGAGGGACATTGTGAGAATGAGAGGGTATGGGCTGTTTACCCAGTCTGGACGACCAGATGCTCAACCCTGGGCCTTGGTGGGGCGAGGTTACTTTAGAAAGAATATCTTCCTATTCTACATGTCAGTTATGATACGTAGTTTGTTTCGGTAAACACAATTGTAACTGTTTCTCTGTGTTTAGAATATGCCTGATATTTATGCCAAAATGATTTATAGTCAACTCTTGATTGAATCTCAAGGTTGGTACCAGGGATAACAAGAAAGGTGTATATCTTGTTGTAATTTATATTGCTTTTGAGATATACTCCATAACTTACTACAGAATATGCAACTTTCTTATAATGTTTGTAGATAAATTATCCAATTATTTGATGGTTGGGTGATGAAAAATGGCCTGCAAGTAAGCTTTAATGAAGGGAAAGAGTTTGTGGAAGGCATAGATTGAAGTTGCTTTTCTATGAAAACTTGCTTATACATAACTTAGAGTAGGACTTTTTATGCTGCTCGTTAGTGTGTATATTCAGTGTAATTCAGGGAATTTAAAAAGGAGAGAAAATGTTTTTCTAACTGTATCTGTTTCTGATATGTCCTGACACAATTTTTACAGTATTAGCTGCTATTTTGAATTATTTATTTATTCATTTATTCATTCATTCATTCATTCATTCATTTATTCATTCATTCATTTATTCATTCGTTCATTCAGATAGGCACTGGTGAATAGAGTCTTTTCTATGCAAGTACTTCTTTTCAACAAAGACACAAAGGAAACATCCCTCAGGATGCTGGTGGATCAGAGGGCATGAACACTGAGGTAGTTGCTCTGAAGATGGTCTACTTGTCCATACACCTGAGTGAGGCCAGATGAAGTTCATAGTCAGTAGAAAGCAGGCTATGGCTGCTCTGCTATCTTTCTATAATGATATTGACAAGAACTTGCTGGTCAAATCTTGGTTTTTGTTGGTGAGCTTTGTGCTTAACCTCTCACCTTGGTCGACATTGAACTTGCCTCTAATGGCTTCACAGCCCAATAGCAGTTTCTCAGCTCCTTAAGTAAGCATCACATTAGTTCAAGTTAACATCACTCTGTGTCCTTCACTTTTTGTGTAGAGTTATGTTCTGCTGACCTCTAATTCACTTACAGAAATTACTTCTAAGAAAATTTCTTTTCCAGATTTTTCAGGAAAGAAATGGGAGCAAAATAAAGATCTGATAGTTTAGCTCACTGAGCTCTTCCAGGGGTTGTTATGCCTTATATCAAATAGCCTAATATCTGATTTCTCCTATTCTGGTGTATTTTTAGGATATAGATTACCTTTAAATATTCTAATCTTGTTGTTCCCTTTTGTCCTGTGGACAAAATACCAAAAGGACATGTAACCTTCTATGAAGGTACTGCTGTGTTTAGAGTGATAATATGCTTTAATCCGTGGTGGCAGTTCATCTTGAGACATAACCTACCTTCCCTCCCTTTCTTTCTTTCTTTCTTTCTTTCTTTCTTTCTTTCTTTCTTTCTTTCTTTCTTAAAGACAGAGAGAGACAGAGCATGAGCAGGGGAGGGGCAGAGAGAGAGGGAGACACAGAATCCGAAGCAGGTTCCAGGTTCCAAGCTGTCAGCACAGAGCCTGATGTAAGGCTCGAACTCACAAACCACGAGATCATGACCTGAGCCGAAGTCGGATGCTTAACTGACTGAGCCACCCAGGCGCCCTGTAACCCTCCCCTTCTTAATGAACTAGACTTTGATCTTGTATAGATACTTCTGACCCTCTTTGAGCCATTTAGAATTTTTTAACTCTTAAAAGTGAAGGAGAAACTTCTTTTTGAGGGGAGAAACCCAGAACCCCAACTCCAGTGTCCTGCTTGGCTTGTAAATCAAGTCCTTCCCTGTGTTATGACATATTCCTGGGTCTGTGGTTATTGTCCCTAGTCATAAAAAATTATATTATCTGAAGCCATTTTCTAAAATATTCTAAGCCCTTGATAGCTTTTTATGAAATGCTGATGCCACAAAATTGTTTATTTTGTAAGCATTTAAACCAGACTGAGGATGGTAAAGCAAGAAGTCAATTGAACCCAAAGGTAAGAATTCAGCAATTCCCAGATTTGCCGGGTTGAGGCTCAGTTCTGTTGTGGGACCAGATCTCATGTTAGGGATAATGGAGGGTAACAGGGGCCCCAGGATATTTGAGAGCACTTGCCTCAAACAAAAGAGGTTGTTATTTTTCTCACTTATTAGGTTTAATGTTTTCCACTCTTTTTTTTTTCAAGAAAATCAGAAGTCTAGATATTTATGTAAAATGTCCTTGTTTTTATTTTATTTTTTTTTTTTAAATTTTTTTTTTTTCAACATTTATTTATTTTTGGGACAGAGAGAGACAGAGCATGAACGGGGGAGGGGCAGAGAGAGAGAGGGAGAAACAGAATCGGAAACAGGCTCCAGGCTCTGAGCCATCAGCCCAGAGCCTGATGCGGGGCTCGAACTCCCGGACCGCGAGATCGTGACCTGGCTGAAGTCGGACGCTTAACCGACTGCGCCACCCAGGCGCCCCAAAATGTCCTTGTTTTTAAATGTTTCTCAAAAAAGAGGGAGGAAACCACACTCAAGACTAAAAAAAACATAACTCTTAAGTCAGATCAGATCCTTGTATCATACATTTAAGTCTTCTACCATAAGGGGAAGTTACAGGCATATTTTATTTCTATTGCTCTCAATTAAATATATGGTCTCTTTATTTAGTCTTAAGGTGACTAATAGGTAGCTAGACTTTCTGATATTACCTAGGACAAGAGATATTTAATTCTTCATTTTTGAAGACCTTGTAATACTTCCCTTTCTTGTTCCAAATAAAATCAGTTTTGCATTTTGCATTTTGTTTTTGTTAGATGATAGAGAGTTGGACAATTCTGAAATAATAGTTGGAACATGTATTTTGGAATAGAAAAGCATTTTTGCTCTCTGGATCTTTATCACATATTGCATTTAGAAAAGTAGCTAATTTAAAGTGGCTAACATTTAGTAAGTACTCAATGAACATTTACTAAATTAAAAGCAATAGGCCTTTTAAACAGAGGGGGAAAAAGTGTTGTTGAAGATATGGACAAACTGGAGATCAATCTAATACACTGCAGGTGGTAATGTAAATTGGCATAACTATTTGAGAAACTGTTGGACAATATCTCCTAAAGTTGAACATGTAAATGAATACCCATAACTCCAATAACATTTCCAAGTGTGTGTCCAACAGATATACATACATATATTTACCAAAAGATATGTACTAGAATATTTAGAGTAGCACTGTTCCTAATAGACCAAATCAAGAAGTAGCCCAAATGCCCAGCAAATATAGAATGCATAAAGTGTTGTCTGTTCTTAAAATGAGAAACTGTGCAGTAATGAAAATATATGATCTACAACTACATACAACTGTATATGAATTGCACAAACATAATGGTGACCATATGAGTCAAGCCCCAAATCATCTGTATACTATAAGATTCCACCTATGTGAGGTACAATAATTGACAAACTGAACTGTGCTCTTTATAGTACAAGAATAGTTGTTACCCTGGGGATGTTAGTAATGAGAATGGAATACAAGGGGAGGGCTTTTTGGAGTGTTGGTAATGTTTATTTCTTGATCTTGGTGTAGGATTTCATAGATACATTCAATTGTTACAGATACTGCATTGGACACTAAGACTTGTGCGAATTTTTCTATGTTTATTATTCTTTAATAATACACTAAAATGAAAGAGATAATAGGTCTTTTAAGTTCAATAAAATAATTGTATGTAATCAAAGGAAATATATTTATTTTTAATATTCTATTATTACCTGTTTTAGGTAAAAGGATAAACTGAGTGGAGTATATTGTTAAGTAGAGGTAGTACTCTATAAATTATGGTTTTACATAATTACATTTAAGGTGTGATTCTTGCCAAGTTCAGAGATATTTTTAAAAATCTGCATTGATTTTATAAAATCTGTAAAGTAAAATATAACCTCAAGTGTGAATCAGTTAGTCATGTATACAGCATGCTCAATATATTGCCTCTCATTTCTTAATGGTTTCTCACAATGTTTGATTATGAATAGTTCTAATGATGTGTAGTTTTTAATGAAATAGGAAACCTCTATGTAATTTTTTGTTCATTATAGAAATTAAAGAATTTTAGATTTGTTATACAGAGCATGATACCCAGAGGAAGTTTCCCCACATTGTTCATACTCTTAGTTTTTGAAGGAATACTCTTTTCAAACAACCAAATGCTTATTTTATATCTAACACTAATAACAAAACTATAATTTAAATTTGAATCATAGATTAAACTCAGAATTTTAAGAATATATCATGTGTGACCAAATATCATTATAAAATAGACCCTCTTTTTTTTTTTTTTTGGGGTGAAGAAACAGACCCAGAAAGGTTAAGGGGTATATCTAAAGACCTGTCATTATTCTCATTACTGAGACCAAAACTCTTCAGCCTGTCTTTTCAGTCTACAGAGAACACTTACATGCATAATCTCAGTTCCTGCTAGTATTAATAGGGATACATTTGTGTAATTTTAAGTTGTTTCATATTATTTGCCAAATTCCTGTTTACAATAACCCTATGTTGTTATGATATATTTTCCTGTTATGTTATTTGCCTTGCTGTTTTAGATGCCTTGATTAAGGAATAATGTTAGATCAATTAGATTCTATTTTATTAGAAGCTTTTTCAGGTTTGACCAAGAATATGATGTCTGCTTTCATCTGTAGATGACTTTTCCTGCCTACAAGTGAATAATACAATTACTGCTGAATAGGGATTTCCTAGGGATTAAAAAAAAATATCTGTGATCATGTCAACTAATCTTATCTAATTGTATTGATATTATCAAGATGCTTAATGCCCTTTAATTGTTTGTTACTGGGGCACTGAGAACTGTCTGTACCAATGATTTCAAGGTAAGTAAGGATCTAGGAATTATTCATTTTTAGATAAGTGAATCAAGTTTGAAATATATAGGGCCCAGAATATTATATTAATTATATCATATACATATGTATGTACATGCATACATATACATAAATATTATATATGTACATTTAAATTTTTAAGTATTTTAAATGTTATCAAAGTTTTACATACATATGATTTAAAAAAATCAAACAATATACAGTAGCAGTTCTGTACCCATATGCCCTATGGCATTTTCCAGAGTCAAACATTTTTATTTAGTTTGGCTTCGTCTCCATACTTCTAAATCAGGAATTTTTAACCTAGAGTGGATGAATAGGGTTCAGGAAGCCTGTGTGCTTGGATAAGAAAAAAAAAGAAAAAGTTACATCTAAGTTGAAATTTAGCATAAGCAATAACCCATGGTAGCATTGTCAGTACTGTAACACTATCAGTGATAGAATTTGAAAATATTTTTATGACCTTCAATTGTTACAAAATTGACCTTGGTATATTGTTTACATTCATCTCTCCTTCCAAATTATATCTTGTTACTTAATGCATTAAGAAAACATTGCTATATTTCACATTTGTTTAGATTTTTGTATTTCAATATATTTCCTTTACAAATTCCATGTATTTTATTATATGCATTTAAAATAATATTTTGAGAATAATTCCATAGGCTTCACCAGACTGGCAGTGAAGTCCATGCCAAATGTATGTTAACAATTTCTGCTGTAAATACTGTGCATATATTAGTATTTCTTGCTGTATCAAATTGGGCATTGAGGCAACTATGTTTAGTATTCTGCTCATTTATAACATTCTCTCCCCTTTCTTTCTCCTATACTTTGATGTAGTTATATTACTCTGCTTCTCTGTTGGTTATCTTTTTAAAATGGGGATCTCCTTATACCTTTAATGAATATCACTATGACTCCTGATACTCCATTTTATTATTAGCGTTACTATCTTTTTCTTTGGTTACATTTCCACCTTCCTCCACAGTTCCTGTCCTCTAAACTTCTGGATGAACAATGTCAGTATAATAACATTTGCACTCTGTTCTAAAAATGTAACAATATTCTGAAAACATGATTAAATGTCCAATTATTTATCTATATGTTGATTCTAAAAGTTCAAAATCAGCTTGACCTTATTAGAACTATGCATATTTTTTAAAATTTTTTTTTAACGTTTATTTATTTTTGAGACAGAGAGAGACAGAGCATGTATGGGGGAGGGTCAGAGAGAGAGGGAGACACAGAATCCGAAACAGGCTCCAGGCTCTGAGCAGTCAGCACAGAGCCTGACGCGGGGCTTGAACTCACGGACCGCGAGATCACGACCTGAGCCGAAGTCAGACGCTTAACCGACTGAGCCACCCAGGTGCCCCAGAACTATGCATATTTTGATTGTACGTTTAATAGGCAAACTACACTTACATGTTCTTTTTGAGCAGCCCTTTGTTTTTCGTGTTGAAGTTTCTAATTGCCTTCCTTTCTCCTTATTTCTTTGTTTGGAATTTTTGACTTCTTCATATCCTCATTTTTTTTCAAACTCTTTGGCCTATCGGGGTGCCTGGGTGGCTCAATCAGTTAAGCATCTGACACTTGATTTCAGCTCAGGTCATGATCTGACAGTTTGCGAGATTGAGCCCCGTGCATTGGGCTCCGTGCTGTCAGCTCAGAGTCTACCTGGGTTTCTCTCTCTCCCTCTTTCTCTGCCCTTCCACTGCTCATGCATGCTGTCTCTCCCTCTCTCAAAATAAATAAATAAACCTAAAAAGTTGATTAAAAAGAATAATATCTTATAGATTCGATTAATATCTTTTAATTTCTATTTTCTCTTTTATCTCATTCTGTATATTAAACTGTATATTGAGCCTTCATACGTAACCTTTCTCTTATACATTCCATTTGTATATTTGTTCAATTCAACAGTTAAGCCTATCTCAGAATTTAAAAATTCAGCCTATTTTTAATTTTTAAATACACTTTCTTCTCTGATACTTCATTATTTATGGAATCTTACCATTTTATAAATTTAATATCTTTCCAAATCTCTCTGAAAATTTTAATTTGAGATTTAATTTTTTAAAACTCCCCTTCCCTGATTTATCTTTTCTTCCTATAATCTTTTTTTTTTTCTTTAATTTGGTCATTCCTTTTTGTGCTGCAAACTTTTCTCAGGTGTTTGCTGATTCTTGATTGCTTACATAAAATTGTAAAAGGAGAAGTTGGGTCAGCTCTTGTGTCTGGTAAAGGGCTTGTGGACAGGCAAACCTCACTTGGGGAGGGTCAGACAAATGGCCACAATTCTAAACTGTCCTTAATCTTTCAAATCAGAGAGATCTTTTCTCAGAGGATTATCAATCTCATTAGCAAAAACCCTTCCTTTTTTCCCCTTTCAGCCCTTTCCCTCCCTCCTTCTTTCCTTCCTTCTTTCTTTCTTTCCTTCCTTTCTTCTTTCTTTCTCTCTCTCTTTCTTTCTTTCTTTCTTTCTTTCTTTCTTTCTTTCTTTCTTTCTTTCTCCTTCCTTCCTTCCTTCCTTCCTTCCTTCCTTCCTTCCTTCCTTCCTTCCTTCCTTCCAGTTGTTTCTTCCTTCCCCTCTTCCCTCTCTCTTTCCTTACCTCCCTGATTCCTTCCTGCCTTTCCTCTTTTTCATGGGAATTTTCTGTGTTGCCAAGTTGCAGAATATATGCACACTGGGATGAAGTGGATGACTTGGGATTTGATTCCCATAATTGTCAGGTTTTCCATTTCATATTCCCTTCTAGCACTCCACGTTGGCAAAAGTTTCCAAATCCTGAACCTTCCTAAAGTATAACAGGGCACCCAGTCACATTTTCATTTGTAGTGCCTCTATGTCTCTTCTAGGTTGCAGTTTTCTCTGTTCTGTTTGATCAGTCATTCTTTCTCTTTTCAGTGTCCAGAAATGTCAAAAACTCTAATCTGCTGATCATTCCATACCATATTCTTCACTGGTGTGTGTGTGTGTGTGTGTGTGTGTGTGTTTTAATCTCTTTATAATTCATTATTACAACTTCATGGTATCTCTGAGAGATTGGAGAAGAATGTCCACAATCTTAAACCAGAAACACTGAATATTACAGTGTAATAATTAAAATTTTATATTGTTTATAGTTACCTGAACCAAAGGCCAAACTTTGTATTACATGCCAAAACAAAGTGTTTTTGTATAGTTAAATATACATTAATTTTTTATAAATGCAACCAAAAAATGATAAAACAAAGAAAGATTATATTGTACTTTTTTGGAACTTTACTAAAGGTGTTCATCATTTCCAAGCATCACTTCACCTTATGATATACATGAAATACCAAATGACAGCTCAGTTGTGTAAATCTGCATTTTCACCTTTGGATTTTTATGGATTCTACATGTAGTTGCAAATGTCTAACTTAATCGATTTTCCAGTATAGATACATTGCACATTTATGTCTTTGAATACATATGATTTTATTATAAATTATTTCCTCTTTATTTTCTTTTTTATATTACAGCTAGGAAATTATATTGATTTTGTTGAAATCAGTGTCTATAATTTATATTATTTGTTGCTTTCATTTCAGAATAGTAAGGGGATAATAAAAATCTTATCCTGAGGGCCTTTAACATTTAAAAATGTGTCTTAGGTCTGATAAGGTGGAGAAACAGTGATCTAAATCATAGGATTACATTTCCTTTTTTTTTTGTTACTTTTCAGTCTTTAATAAGAAACAGGAGAATAAGCTTCCAAATAGTGAAATAAAACTCAGGAATTCTGGGGGTGCCTGGGTGGCTCAGGTGGTTGAGTCTGACTTTTGATTTCGGCTCAGGTCATAATCTCACGGTACATGAGATCGAGCTCCACGTCAGGCTTCATGCTGACAGTGTGGAATCCCCTTGGGATTCTTTCTCCTTTCTCCACCCCTCCTGCGCTCATGTTCTCTCTCTCAAAATAAATAAACTTAAAAAGAAAACCAGAATTCTGAACAAAGTCTTTCCATTGATGCTTTTTAAAAGCAATGAGTTAGAAGTAAGTAGTATAAGGCAATTCTCTGAGTATAAATCTAGCACATGATTACAAATCTAGCACTTTTCACCTACTTGTTCCTACTTGATGAAGTCTTGCTTGAATATTCTCCCCTAGAAGCCAACACACCTTTTCTATAAACAGCCAGGAAGTAGACATTTTAGACTTCAAGAGCTAGATGGTCTCAGCTGCAACTACTTATCTCTGCCAATATAGTATAAAAGCAGCCATAGAGAATTCCCAAACGAATGAGTGTGGCTGTGTTCCAATAAATCTTTATTTACAAAAACAAAAACAAATGACAAGCTGAATTTGGCATACAGATTGTAGTTCGCTAAACCCTTGATCTAGATAATTATCAGATCTTTTGGTTTCAGCAGACTATCATTGGTGATGATGTTATTATTTATTCCAGTAGTGAAATCATCTAAACATCTTGAAATATTTGCCCATATTTTAGTAGTTTAATCATGGTAAAAAAGGATCTAGAGTTGCTTTTTTTCTTTTGTTTGTTTGTTTTTGCTAAAGGTTCCTTGTTCCCTATTTGGTTGGTTGTTGTGATGATTAAAACACTTAGCTACTTTATATATAGAAAGAAATATGCTACTGTTAATATCTCACTATTCTTGGTGGTGGCAAGAGTCTACAAAAGCTGAACCAAGTAGCGATTGTTTCATTAAGAAGGAGTATAGAGGGAGTAGAAAATATCTATGGTGGATTAACCTAAAATAATTAAAGGTCAAGGAAAATAATTTATGAGTAATGATTGAAGTTGTGATTACTAAAGAAAAGGGAAAGCTTTTGAGGGCTTCCTATGACTCATCACATATTTGAAGAATTAACATGAAGAAGAATTCTAAGGTTTAATGTTTTTTTTTCTCAGCTTTGAGATTTTAACAAAAAAGCCTTTTTAAAAGAGCCACTTTATTAGAGGTTTACATATAAGGAACATCATGGTTATAAGAATGAGCTTACAAACCTGAATTATTAGAATTTCCAACTTTAAAATATATGGATTCGATAAACATTGATTTTTTTTAGCAACACCAGACAGATAACAGATTTGTTTCTCAATGATATGCACAGATCTGTATAGTATTAAAACAACTGATATATTAATATCTTTCAATGCTATTATTAATGACACTAAATTATGACTTTTATTTCTGGTAATGTACTTGGACTTGGTAAGACTCAAAATCTGACAGGATTGACTAGCCTAATACATCACTCAGAGGCTGAGTTGCACATGCTCTTTATTTCCTGCAGCACAAGGTATAGATGATAACTGTCAACTTTGCCCTTTGATAGATGTTATCTAATGTTTAAAATATTCCATGAAGCCTTTTCCAGATTTCTCTTGGTGATTTCAAGTTCAGAAATTTGATTTGCTTAGTGCAATGTTCTCAACTGGGTGTGATTTTACTCCCCAGGGGACATTTGGCAATGCCTGCAACCAGTTTTGCTCATCACAACAGGAGGATGCTATTGGCGTCTAGTAAACAGAGGTCTAGGATGCAGTCTCCCACAGTATTTATACATCCCAAACTCTCAATAATGCTGAGGTTGAGAAACTCCGACTTAATGTAAAATTTGGGAGACAGACCCTCAGGATTCTTTAAATCTGTACCACCTTAATCCTCAACAATGAGATACTTCTAATGTCTTCTTTATGGAGATATTTGAGAATGTAGCATTTCCCTGATTACCTGAACTGTATATCATTATATCTGAATCACAGGGAAGCTAGTGGTTGTATTTCTTCCTAGGTCAGTCATCCATTTTTTTCTGAAAGAATTAATGAACACTTGATATGGGACCAGGGCTAACTCTACAAAACTGAGTAAGAGAAGGTTCTTACTTCTAGTAATCTAGATTACTGCTGGGCTGTAAAGGTGCATGTTGTAGTTCTCTATGACTTTTGTAAGATCTTATTACATGATAGCAACTCTTTGGGCTTTACAAAAAACAAGGATAGGCTTGTTACGAATTTTTGAAAGCTTTCTTTGCATTGGCAAGAGGATGGGGCAAGGTAGTTGACTTACAAAATATTCAGTTTTATGTTTTTGTTTAAGTAATCCATAGACCAAAATTATTGAAGGGCCACTGGTGAATGATATCCCTTATGGACAGAGGGATGCAGTCGATGATTTTTGTAAAGTTTTTTTCAAAACTGTGAACATCATTATTCCAATAATGTATCATCAGACAAAAATTTCAGTGAGATTAGCCCTAAGGTAAATTTGTGCTATGCCGTATTTGAATTTTTGGATATATGTTCTCTAAGGGCTCCGCTTCTGCCTTCAGTGTTTTTGGAAACTAGGGCATAGACTGTCGGCTTTTTTTCCAAATGTGGGTTTTAAAATAGTAGCTTAAAAAACAAGTATTTTTTAACTTCCAATATTAATAAAATATTTGACCATTCGTTCTGTTGCAGTGCTTTTTTATTGTTATTGTTGTTTAAAACTATTTTTCTTCCTTGGGCTATTAAGTGAGAAAGTAAGAAAACACCTATAAAGAGACCAATCTATTTTTACTGTGTAATGATCCCCCTAGTGGATATGAGAAGCAGCTAGCTGTAGGATTTGCATAAGGAAGCAGGTGAGTGTGGGTGAGACTTCCCAACTTGTTTCTCACTTTCAGAAGTGTTTTACAAGATCAAGACTGTCTTTACTATTTTTTTTTATTTTTTTTTAATGTTTATTTATTTTAGAGAGAAAGAGACAGAGCACAAGCAGGGGAGGGGCAGAGAGAGAGAGGGAGACACAGAATATGAAACAGGCTCCAGGCTCTTGAGCTGTCAGCACAGAGCCCAACGTGGGGCTCGAACTCAGGAACAGCAAGATATGACCTGAACCGAAGCCGGACGCTCAACTGACTGAGCCACCCAGGTGCCCTAAGTCTTTACTATTTTAAATAAAGGAACTCCCAGTGAATTAAATTGCTTTTTTTGAAATCTTTAATGAGGCAGAAAGCAGTAAAGGTGCATACTTTTTTAAAACTAGAAAAAGATGAATATCTTAAAAGTTGGAGTGATGCTTTTGTAGTTTTTCAACACACTATTTAAAGAAAAGAATTTCACCAGTTATTTTGTGTTCTTTCATTTAAATTGGCTAGCTATTTTAAAGTAGTCATAGTGAAACTTGGTACTGCTATATATGTGGCCAGGAGTTAGTTACATTTTTAAAGAAAGAATAAGGAAAATTGATGATATAAAAATTTATTACTGATTACAAAAATGCTGCTTAAAATTATACCGTCAAAGTAAGATGTTTAAGGAAACTCTCTGTAGTAGCTGTGTAATAAAACCTTCAAAGTAAAGATTCATTTTGATTGAGTAAAATGTTGTTATAATATTAAGCCTACAGGATTCAAATATGCTACTATTCAGAGTATTGGAGACAGGGCCAGAAGAATAGAGATAAATGCCCAGTGATGTGGAGAAAACTTAGAATATTGCTAAATCAAATAGCTTTATCATGTTCAAGTAAAAATAGCATTAATGATGACCATGCAATTAACTCAATATCAATAGAAAACTATATTGCCTAAGCAAACAGTGTTATTACTTTCCTTTTTTTGAAAAATACTTATCTGGCCCAGGACACTGCTACTGTTCTGAGAAAGGTAACATTTAAGTAGGAAAATAGCCTGTTTCTTTGTAAAGGACTTAAATATGCAAAGGTAATATTCTATTCACTAATATGCATTTTACAAGTGCAGTGCATCAGAAAGTCATGTTTGATAATAATCATTTTCTGATATTATAAAAACCTGTATAAAATATAAAACAGATACATATGCTATTGGTGTAAAAACAAATGCCGTGTTTATACTGGTCATAATTAACATGATTTTAAACTTTTTACGTTTTCTTTTTACTTTGGAAAGATAACATAGAGAACAAACACCTACAAGGTGACTTGTTGACAGTAGTCAATCATACAGTATGTGGGACATCACACAACGTCACTCAGGTAATGAGAAGTTTTACAAGTTTAGCTTGATTTATTGAAAAGAAAACCACATTTTTCACCAATTAACGTTCTTTGATGACAGTAATAATGATGCATGAATTGGATGAAGAAAATGGGAAACGAGAAGATAAAAGGATGGAAAATCTATAATTAACAAAAAACATACACAAACAATAATTAGTGTAAGTGAAAATATATTTCTGCAGACTAAAAATGGAACAGAGTGAACAATGCAAATCGTAGACAATTAGGGCGGATGTAACTCGGATCATAGAAATGGTGAAAGGCAAAAGATAATGTAATACAACTTGTACAGAGAAACAATCGAAATCTGTTCAAAAGCTTTTTTAAAAGCCTTCCCCTTTACACATTTCGTATCCTATTCTGCCTCTTCGTTAGCATGTTTTCTTTGATATTTCTAACTTATGAGATGCCTGAGGAAAATAAACACTCAACTTGACTTTAAAACTTTATCTGTAGCCCTGCCACAGATTTTTTTTTTGAAGACTATATATTATATGGATTTACTGAAACATTCATTTGGCTTTGCTTTTGAGTGGACTGCTGGTCTAAATTGCCTGATATTTAAATGTTACCATAGTGATGAGTAGTGGACACTGTCATCTTTCTCTTTTTAATTAAGGAACAGATGCAGGTAAAGCTGATCTCTCGGTGACCCTCTTTAAGCTGGCATCAACACATTGATTGTTTTCAATTCTTTTCTCTCCCCTGCAATCTTAGCTTTGTCCTTTCTTCATATCAAGGTCTTCATCCTCTTAGGTTAAAGATGCAGGAACTCCTTTTAAACCCTTCCTTTGGGAGCTTTATCTTAAAAGGAGTAAAACACACTTCCACTAAATAGCAGTGAAACACTAATGCATTTTTTTTTCTCCAGCAAGAATCCCTGGCCCTTTCTGCTTTAAAATTCACTAATGTGTGAGCGGTAGTTTGTTAAAAATTGTTATAACCTATGAGGCCATAAATATTTCTACTTCCACAACTTTTTTGAGAAAAACAAGATGCCCTTCCACATTTAATATATTTACCAACAAGGTATACTTGGAGTGTTGAAATGGTGTTATCAATCCACATTCATTCTTCCTTGTGCTGTAATCTCTTCAACTACACTAGTACCATAAGAAGTATTCAGAGTAATTTCATGCATGGCATGTTTTAGATGTTTTTCCAAATAAAGAGGGCTGGTGCCTCAAAGATGCTCACAGTTGGGATATATATGAGGCAGATAGTACTGAGGAGTTTTTTGTTGTTGTTGTTATTGTTTGTTTTTTTGTTTTGTTTTGTTTTTAACCTAGGTGTCATAACCTGTTTGGGGCACAAGAAACAAAATTTGCCTGAAGGGAATACAGAAGAGTTTTAAGAGGGACCCGGTAACCAGACACAGGCACAGTGCCAGAGGAAGAGCATATGAAAAATAAAATGCTTGCTTTAATTTTCATTTCTTCCACTTAGGATTGTTAGTATTAACTCAATACTTTTAGGGCTGTTCTTTATCACACCTCCATTTTTTGGCAGCTTTGTCTTATTTGGTTTTTGTATTAGATTTCACTGGTCTTGGAGACTAGCTAATCAAATTTATCATCTCTGTTCGGGTATTTCTAATTTCTTGTATTCATGTTCAGTCACATGGATTCCAATTTTTCTTGTGATTTTCAACCCTTTTGACTTCACTTGTCTTTATAATATTTAGCAGATACACTTTGCATGAATTATTTCACATTTTACATTGCCTCGTTTGCCTGGAGGCCAGATGTACTTTTGGATATTTTGCCAATAGAATAGTCTATAATTATGCACAATCATATTTATTGACACAGTTTTCAAACAATGACTTGAGGAGGTACTTCTTTTGTTAAAACTATCTTTATTGAAGTGTAATTTACATACAATTAATGGCATTCGTTTAACATGTACAAATCGGTAAGCTTTAGTCAAGTCACAGAGCATTTCCAAGCCTTCAAATTTGAGGATGCTCCTTTGTAAGGCAGTCATTTCCTCCGCTTCTGGTCTGAACCATTGATCTGCTTTCTCTAGATTAGTGTGCGTTTTTTCTGGGATCTCAAATAAATGGAATCATACTAGCATGTACTCCTTTGTGTCTGCCTTAAAAAAAACAGAAACAAAAAAATCCTGTTTTTAATGTTTATTTTTTGAGAGAGAGAGACAGAGTATGCATGGGGGAGGGGGAGAGAGAGAGGGAGACACAGAATCCGCCGAAGGCTCCAGGCTCTGAGCTGTCAGCACAGAGCCCAACGTGGGATTCAAACTACCTAACCATGAGATCATGACCTGAGCCAATTCGAACGTTTAACCACTGAGCCACCCAGGTACCCCTGTCTGCCTTTTTATTTTTTTAATCCAGCATACTTTTTGAGATTTACCACACTATTGTGTTTATCAATAGTTCATTCTGTATTGTGGATTTTATTGTATAGATATATCTATCACATTTTCTTTATCCATTCCCCTGATGATGAACGTTAAGTTGTTTTCATTTTTTGGCTATTCTGAATAAAGATGCCTGACCGTTTTTGTGTGTAAGTCTTTATCTAGTCACATATTTCATTTTTTGAGGGTAATTACCTGGGGATGGAATGCTGAGTCATATAGTTAGTTTATATACCGCTTAATAAAAAACTGGCCACGGGGTTTCAAAGTAGGCGCGACATTTCTAGATCCCCACCAGCAGTATTGTTGAGTGTTCCACTGGTCCTATATCCTCAGCAACACTCAGCATTGTCAGTCTTTTACATTTTAGTCATTCTGATGGGTATAAAGTAGTATCTCATTGTGCTTTTACTTTGTATTCTCCTCATGATTAACATAATTGTCTTTTTGTGTGCTAGCTGACCATTGCTGTTTTAATTTTTTTTTACATTTATTTATTTTTAAGAGACAGAGACAGAGTACAAGCTGGGGAGGGGCAGAAAGAAAGGGAGACACGGAATCTGAAACAGGCTCCAGGCTCTGAGCTGTCAGCACAGAGCCTGACACTGGGCTCGAACTCACAAACCGTGAGATCGTGACCTGAGCCAAAATCAGACACTTAACCCCCTGAGTCACCCAGGCACCCCTGGTCATTACTTTTTAAAATGAAAAATCATCTTTTTTCATGAAAAAGTATGTTAAAAAATTTTGCCCGTTTTATATTGAATTGTTTCTTTGATTTTGGAGTTATAAGAGGTTTTTTTCCTTTTGCTGCATACAAGTTATTTTTCAGATATATGTATTCCAAGTCTACTGACCTGTTCTTTAGCTTGCCTTCCATTTGTTTACATTGTCTTTTGAAGTGCAAATATTTGATTTTTAGAAAATCAAACTTGTCAATTGTTTTCTCATGTAGTTTGTGCTTCTTATGCTTTATTTGAGAAATCTTTCCCTATCCCAAGGGCAAAGGTTTGTTCTTCTTTTTCTTTTCTTGCTTCTTAAAGTTTATTTAATTTGAGAGAGTGAGAATGCAGGGCAGAGACAGAGAGAGAGAGAGAGAGAGAGAGAGAGAGAGAGAATCTCAAGCAAACTCTGCACCATCAGCACAGAGCCTGACGTGGGGCTCAAACTCACAAACTGTGAGATTATGACCTGAGCTGATATCCACAGTTGGACACTTAAGAGACTGAGCCACCCAGGCATCCATTTTTTCTTAACATTTTTAAGATTAAGAAGTAAGTAGTAGTATGGTACAGTAATCTCTTTTCTTACTGAGGGAGGATTTTCTTAAGTATCAGGGAAAAGAATGAGACATGATTTCCTAAATTGTGAAAAAACAGAAGTAATTATTGAACTGGTTGTGATTATACTAAAGCTGCTTTCTGCCCTTATTGTCTCTTAGAAAAATTTATCCTGAATCCTTTCCCAATCAGAAAATTCCCTTCCATTCACATGTTCTGAATATAGTTACATTAAATGAGTAACTCACTGGCAAAAAGAATTTGTTGTTAGAATTGAGGAAATATTTTATAATCTCCATTGAAAATTGAATTATAACAACTATATATTTTATGAAATTGCATTATATTTCACCAGCTCCTTAGTTGACTGGTTATAGATTTGTCATGGTTCCATCTAAATATTTTAAAAAGCAAAATGGGTTTAATTCATTTACTTATATATTTTTTCTAACAAGAGTACTTGGAAGCAAAGCTGTTAATATAAACTTTAAGTAAGTGTGTTTTAGGGACAAATTCATCTTTGACATGACAAAAAAAGGGACAATAGAACCAGTGAAATAAATTTATCAGCTACCAACATTATAACTGATGTTATCAGAAGGACCAAAAGTAATGGCTGTCTTCATTCTTCAGTGAATACTGTACTGTGTCGCTTTTTCTTAGTAGTATTCTTTCCATCCAGAGACTTACAGATTATAGTAATGTGGTGATCTGAACTACCAAAAAGAAGAAGTCCAGTCTGCCAGGATTATGTGTGGTTTGAGTGAAACAATAGTTGTCGGAGACTTTATTTACTGATGAGCAAGGCCCTTGGTTATGTGGCTGTCCAAGAATAAACCAAACGACCATAAAACCCAAATAGCATGTTGGGACATAATATTGCATTCAAGATATGGAAGTGCTGTGACTTAATCAATCCAGGCTCATCTGCAAAGATCTCCTTCAGTGGAGTCATGTCTGAAAGGATACTTTTCTTGGCTCTGCTCACTGGCTTCTGTTGATGGGATATCAGAATGGCACATATTGCATCATCATGAGCTGTGAGTTAGTAATTATTTGCAGTGACACTGTATCAAGAGTGATGATTATGGTGTCAGTAAGCATTCTCTATGTGTCTTAGGTACTATAAGCTATTTATTTTTTTAATTCATTACTTTAATGGAAAAATTTCAGAGGTTACTTAAATTACATCTATGAACTCTCTGGGTTGCATGATCTTCTAAAGATGTGCCTTTGGTTTCCCAGAAGTGATCTCTAGATTATAAAAGTATCTTTTCCAGTGAGCATTATTTTTTTTGCCTTTGGATCAATAAAATCTATAGATGATGTAACTTACTGCTTAAAGTAAATAAGCGATTGACGCTAACAATAGTCATTTCAGTATAGAATTTTTTAAATCCTTTCATTGTGATAATCTTTTCTGATTTATGTATTTCTCAACACAGTAGTTTTTCAGTTCTAGTTAAACATACATTCATTAAATGTTCCTGTGTGTATATTCACAATGATCCAACCAATAACACAGGTAAAATTTTTTATCATATATATATATATATATATATGTATATGTATATATATATACACACACACACACACATATATCTATGTCATATTATACATACACATAATATGATATATATATCATAATGCATGTGAAATTTTAATATTTTAAAAATAAAGAGATTCAAAATTTGTTTGCAAAATAGGGACTTGAAACTTTCTCATATCCTTGTGGCTCGTTCTGGAAAAACAACACTAGAATAGTCCATTCCTTCTAGCTTTAAGCCTCTAAGACTTTCCTTAACGATTTTCTCTCATCAGAAGACACGTATGCTGGCTAGGAAGGAAAACATTGGCATTGTTTTTCAGGAAGAAGATTTTGTTGTTAATGAGCTACAATAAGCTCATATCTCCATTACATCTTGCACATAATCTTTTATCCCATATTTGAGAAATACTACCCGAATCAGCATTTAGAGCCTAACTTTGGTACAGAATATTGGCTTGTTCATATGATGTTATATAATCTTCATGAATAATTCTTTCATAGGTTAGACTATTTTATAATGCTCTTATACTTTATTTTTTTAGTTCAATTGAAAATTAAGATAGTGATATTGAGAGGAAGTAACCCTTGAAGATATTTGAGTTCCTGAAAACCAGGAAGACTGAATAATTTATAAAATGTAACACAAAGATTTTGGTGTTTTCTCACACAAAAAAAGCCTGCTTAGATAACATCAACAATTTACTCTTAATGCTTCTTAATTTATTCTTGCATGCGAACTTCTTGCACAAGTTATAACAATTAGAGGCACACTTTAATTTGCTTTGCAGTTTGAAGTTTGCAACAGCAGTGTGTATCTATTATGGGTCCTCAGGAAGACTCTCAAGTTCAACCCAAGATTGTCCTTCTTTCTTCACTTCCTCACCCTTCCTATGTTAGCAAGCCCTATTAGTCAGGGATTTCATTTTACCACCTCAAAACTGCTAAGGCAACCTTGTCATTGTAATTTTCACACTCTTTCTTTTTCTTTGTTCTATATGTCAGTGAAATCTTATCTCCACAGTCTTCTGTCATAGGTTAATAGCTTGAAACAAAGTTCAATTGGAGTCTCTAACATAATAAAGCAAAATTCACAGATGGGGAAAAAAAATAGTAGCCACTGCTTTTCCCTGCGCTTTATTCAAGTGCTGTTTGTTGAATCGTGCCCATTGGTAAAACCGAATTAGTAGATTTGATGAGAAATGTAAAATGTGTGCATACACATAGATTTGGGAGACCTTAGTACAGCTGTGCTGTTCTAGAAGATGTTCCAGTGACTGTGTAACACTCTGGAAAAGTTCTTAATATAGATTTTATTCTCTTAACAATGTGGCATTTAACCATACTGTTAAATCCAAAAAACTGTAAATAATTTACCGAAATTTAACATCCAGATGCTGCCTTAACATTTTTAAGGTTTTTGAAAAGAAGTATTGGTTCATTTCCATATACTGCATTTATTCAATTAAAGTAACCTTTGCTAACAGATTAAAAGCCAGGGGTCATTGTCTGTACTTATTCTACTCATGCTGCTGTCTGCTCAAGGTCATTTGGAAATTATATGGCAGAGAAATTTTCCAAAGAAATAAATGTTATTAGTGCAAATTTACTAGCTGGATTATTTGAGAAGAAATATATTGACACCATTGAACATTTTCAACAATCCCACTGCCATCACTTTCTCTTCTTCTACTCAATGAGCTGTTAAAAGACACAATTTGTTGTACTATGTAGCTAACAAGAAATAAATAACATGTAGCAGGTGCTACACAGGAAGGCACTGAGTGTTATTGTACTAACTGTGCCTGACTAATTCCAGCCAAAACAACAATTCTGTATTCAGTAAAGAAGAACAGATAATTTAGTGGAGGTTTGGAGCCTAGTTGTTTGTAATGTCAGGGTTATACTTGGGAAATAGAACCAAGTGAGAGACATGGCTAGAGAAAATCCTCTGACACAGAGATATGTACTAAACTTGTAAGAATCCAATTTAATGGAAGGTAATGGTACACAGATGATTGAAAATATTGAATAGTCCAAATGTTTTCCTATATATATATATTTTAAAAACTATGTGATTATTTTGGCATGGAAAGACCAGATACATCCAATTTCTATTAGATTAATGTTAAAAGTAACTTTCATTCTCTGAGTATATCATAGCAATTTATACTAAAAAAGTAAGTATATATTACTTTTATATATAATAGTAATATAGAAGTAATATTTTGTCATTCATAGTCTGCAGAGAAGATAGAGATGTGAATGATACACATATTTGTTTAACTCTCTTACCAGTAAGTTGATGTGCATTGTTCTGATCATTAAGTTTTCCAATAGTTACTTATTATTACATGTAGCACCTATTATATGTTAGGAACTGTGGACAGAGCAAACACAATTCAAATGAGGTCTTGCTCTGGCAACTTTGTTCTACTGGGGGCAGGAGACAATGTTTAAGTTAAAAAAGGTAATTACAGGGGCGCCTGGGTGGCGCAGTCGGTTAAACGTCCGACTTCAGCCAGGTCACGATCTCGCGGTCCGTGAGTTCGAGCCTCGCGTCAGGCTCTGGGCTGATGGCTCAGAGCCTGGAGCCTGTTTCGGATTCTGTGTCTCCCTCTCTCTCTGCCCCTCCCCCGTTCATGCTCTGTCTCTCTCTGTCCCAAAAATAAATAAATGTTGAAAAAAAAATTTAAAAAAAAAAAAAAAAAGGTAATTACAGATTGACATGAGTGTTAGTAATGAAGGAAGGAAAGAGGATGCAGACATTTAGAGCCTCTATGGAAGGATTTCCTTTGAACTTGGAGCTGAAGGATGAGGACAGGTCAGTCACAAGAATTGCAGAGGATGACTTTCCTGGTCTGGGAACAGCAAGCAAGGTGTCTTGGGGGTGAGCATCATGTTGCCAGGTTCAAAGAACAGGAAGGATGTGGGTGTGGTTGGAACATCACAAATGGTGGGGAGCATACTTTTTAGAAGATAAAATTGGAGGGATGGGCAAGAGCCAGACCTTTTCTTCTGGTGGGAATAACACACTTGGTCAATGTGTGTCCAGGAGCTGGGCAGACCGGCCTCTTCAGGGAGAGTCTGGAGAAGGTGAGAGCTAAGGGTTCAAGACGAAGAAGCCATAGCATTTTTGGAAAGGAAAATTGTCTTACTAAAGACAATGTTGCTTTTGTTCTCACATTCTTAGATTCCTTTTAAAAAAATTTTTAATGTTTATTTTTCAGACAGAGAGAGAGAAGGAGAGAGAAAATATGAGCAGGGGAGGGGCTGTGAGAGAGGGAGACACAGAATCTGAAGCAGGCTCCAGGCTCTGAGCTGTCAACACAGAGCCCAATGCGGAGCTGGAACCCACAAACCATGAGATCATGACCTGAGTCGAAGTTGGACGCTTAACTTTCTGAGCCACCCAGTCTCTCCTTTAGATTCCTTTTGCTATCCAAAAAAGAATATGTAGTTTATTAAGACAGTGATAGCATTCAAATCCATTTAAGCCCTATGACCATTTCTGGGAACTTCCCTTGTTAATAAGTCTTGTAATTTACAGGTACAGCTAGCACATCAGCGGGTGAAGGAACTCAGTAGAGGGGTCAAATTTATACCAATGTCCCAAGCAGTTGAAAGCTTGTGTGTGTGTGTGTGTGTGTGTGTGTGTGTGTGTGAATGGATTTGTTAAGTAGTATCCTAAATTAAATATTTCCAAAGCAGTCTTACCTTTGTAATATTATGCTAAGATTAAAAATAGAAGATTGGCTTTAGAAACCCTAAGAGCAGGAAATTTATAATAGAGAACTCATGGTGAAAAGTACTAATGTAGATATTAATAGATCTAAGTGGTGAAATAAGGAGGTGAGCACTAACATCGTTTCAGTTAAGCTTTACCTGTAACCAATTCTGTTAATAATAAAGGGCTCATGATGCCTTACAAAAGTCGCTCACCACTACCTATTTCCAGACATTATCACACCATTCTAGTGATTAAAACTTATGGAAAGTAAGGAAGATAAGGAAGTAAATTGGTAAAGCTGGAAACTTTGGAAGTTGATAGGTGTGACATAGAATGTTCTAGATTCTCAGAACTCAGTTCTCTGTAAATGCTCAGAACTTCTCTGAAAATAAAGCAAGAATAGCCAGGTGAAATACAAATATGCTCAAAAGTTTAAATAGCAATAATATGGAAGGTGGATTACAGAGTGGACTTAAAAAAAAAGGTGAGATAGGATGGAACTTCTATCCTATGCAACAGTGAAAGTTCACAGCTTATTCCAAGATGTACATCAGATGAGAGTGTGATAGACAGTAGTACAGATATCGTGAAAATAAAACATTTGGGTACCAATTATAGAAAGGAGAGAAGACCAGGGGTGCCTGGATGGCTCAGTTGGTTGGGCGTCTGACTTCGGCTCAGGTCATGATCTCACGGCTTGTGAGTTCGAGCTCCATGTTGGGCTCCATGCTGACAGCTTGGAGCCTGGAGCCTGCTTCGGATTCTGTGTCTCCCTTTCTCTCTCTCTGTTCCTCCCCTGCTCACGCTCTGTCTTGCTGTCTCTCAAAAATAAATAAAAACACATAGAAATTTAAAAAAAAAATGAGAGAAGACTATTCACATTGAACTGAATTCATTGCTCACTTGTTTAATTGGTAATTTAGCTTCTTAAACTAATATTAATGCTGGACAACTCGATATTTACATACAAAAGATGGCAAAATCATTTTTGTAGAATTTATCCTTAACTGATACCATATGTAAAAATTAACTCCAAATGAATCAAATGCCTAAAAATAAGTACTAAAAATTATAAGAGTACTAGAGGAAAATACAGGGGCAAATATTTATGAAAATGAATTAGGCAGTAGTTTCTTAGATGTGACACCAAAAGTATAAGCAACAAAAGAAGAAATAGGGGCACCTGGGTGGCTCAATGGGTTAAGTGTCTGACTTCAGCTCAGGTCATGATCTCATGGCTTGTGAGTTCAAGCCCTACATCTGGCTCTGTGCTGATAGCTCTGAGCCCACTTCAGATCCTCTGTCTCCCTCTCTCTCGGCCCCTCCCCTGCTCGTGCTCTCTCTCTCTCTCTCAAAAATAAATAAACGTTAATTTTTTTTTTAAAAAAGGAGAATGAGGACATAACTGACAGAATGGGAGAAAATATTTGTGAATTGTGTAAGATAAGAGTTTAGTATCTAGGATATATAAGTAACTTATAACAACAAAAACACAAACAACTCAATTAAAAAGTAGCAAAGGATTGAATAAACATTTTTTTCAAAGAAAGTATACAAACGGCCAATAAGCACAAGGAAAGATGCTCAATGTCGTGTCATTAGAGAAATGAAAATCAAAACCCCAATGAAAGATAACTTTTTTATCCAGCAGAGTGGTGGGAAGTGTTGGTAAGGATGTGGAGAAATTGGAACCCTCATGCATTGCTGGTTGGAATGTGAAATGGTGAACCCACTGTGGAAAATAGTTTGGCAGTTTCTCAAAAAGTTAAACATAAAGTTACTGTATGACCTCGTAGTTTTACTCCTAGATATATACCCAACAGAAATGAAAACATATGTCCACATAGAAACTTTTACACAAATGTATCTAGCAGCATTATACATAATAGCCAAAGGGTGGAAATAACCCAAATGTCCATAATTAGATGAATGGAACAATAACGTGTGTTATATATACACAATGGATCATTATTTAGCTTTTTTGACACCTGCTACAACATGGCTGAACCTTAAAGATATTATGCTATGTGAAATAAGCCAGCTGTAAAAAAAAAAACAAACAAATACTGTATGATTCTACGTATATCAAGTGCTTAGAGTAGTTAAATTCATAGAAATAAAAGGGTAGAATGGTGAAGGAGCCCAGGGGGGAGGGCAAGGGAAGAGTGACTGTTTGATGGGTACAGGGTTTCCTTTTGGAATGATGAACATTTTTTGGAACTGATAGAGGCTGTGTTGCATAACATTGTGAATATACAGCTGATCCTTGAAGAGCATGGGTTTGAACTGCCTGAGTCCAATTATTCACTGCGGTTTTATAGTACAGTACTGTAAATGTGTTTTCTCTTCCTTATGGTTATCTTAGCATTTTTTTTTCTTTTCTTACTTTACTGTAAGAGTACTGTATATAATACATATAATGTACCAAACATGTTAATTGACTGTTGTTATCGGTAAGGCTTCTGGTCATCAGTAGGCTATTAGTAATGTTTTTGGAGAGTTAAAAGTTGTATGTGAATTTTCTACTGTGAGGAGAGTTGGAGTCCCTAACCCTTTTATTGTTTAAAGGTCAACTATATTAAATGCTATTAAACTGTACACTATGAAATGGTTAAAACAGTGATTTTATGTCATGTATATTTTACCACTCAGATATGCACTCGTGTTGGTGCACACACACACACACACACACACACACACACCAGTAACAATGAGAAGAACTGATCCTTGAATTTAATTTTAATCAGCAAAAATGAACTGTTTGGCTAAGAGGTTGACTAAGGTAATCTTGGAATACAATGTCAGATTGTAAGAAGGAGGATGAGTCTAAAGGAATGAGTTGCTATTTAAAAAGTTATTTTTGATAGTACAATCAAAGGGATTCCAATGCAGAAGAAGAGGAAGAGGTACCAGGAATCCTCTGTCAGGAAAACTGAAATCTAGACTCTGTTCAAGTTTCAAAAAACAAACACAAAAATAAAATCTAGGGAGAGGGCAAGTCAGTAAAGAAAGTTCCCCAACATTATATGGGATGAGAAAGGAGGAGATCACCTACTTGAGAAAGATAATATTATATTACTAGAGTTAAGAAAGAAACTATTCAAATTCTATTTTACTTAATTGTAAAATCCTGTAATTTATAATTGTCTTTTTTTCCCTTTTCTTATGCTTTTTGGAATAATCAAGAAACACTCTCTCCTCTGTCTATCGCACAATCTGTGTGTGTGTGTGTGTGTGTGTGTGTGTGTGTGTGTGTATGTACATGCATGCACATGTGTTTGTTGGGACTGGAGATGGTGAGGGGTGAAAAGAGGATTTGTAATGCACAGTCTTTAGTAAAGTTCAGGCTATCTCCAACCATTCCCAAAGGGAGGCTCTACTTGTAGATGATTTACTTGAGGAAACAAAAGAAAGGAGGAAGTAGCCAAGACAATTTTGAAAAAGTATAGATTTGAGAATGGCTTTCCCTAAAATTTAATTATTTATTATACAGCCAAAAAGTGTACACAGTATGGATTGGCTTTAAGTCCATCATATAGAGCAGAGAAGGGAAGAATTGAGAGTCGAGAAACAGTTAAATTCATGTATGAAGGCATCATTTTTGACCACGGTGGCATTACAAATTGGTAGGGAAAGTATGGGCTCTTCAGTACATGGTGCAAGGACAATTGGTTATCCATATGGAAAAAAATAAAATTAGATCTTGGTGACAGAATAAATTCCAGGTGGCTTGAAAATCTGAAAGTGGAAAGCAAAACTTCAAAAATTCTACAGTTAAAAAATGGAGTATTTTTATGACCTCAAGTTTAAGTAGGATTTCATAAAGGAAAAGGTTAGTAAATTTGGCCTCAATAAGTTGCATTTTCTATACATCAAAAGAGACCATGAAAAGAACTAAACAAAACAAAACTAAGCCACTAACAGGAGATATTGTAAAACCTATAGCCACCAAATGATAAGCATTTAAAACTTCAGCAGAAGAAAAAAAAAACAAACAAACAACCTAATAGTAAAATGGGCAACAAGGATAAACAGGCATCTTACTTATGTGCCCAATAAAATTATCTGCAACTTCACCTCTTGTGATAGAAATTCAAATTAAAATAATATACCATTCATACTCATCAGATTGCCACAAATGAATGGCAGTATCAATGTTGATAAGGGTGAAGAGCAGTGAGAGCTCTCCTACAATTTTAGTAGTAGTGGAAATTGGTACAGTGACTTTGGAGTGCAATTTGGCAATATTTGATTGGAAGAAAGTGAACAACTGAAATTTTTCCGACAGACAAAGTATAAGGTTTATTCATTTAATGGTTAAAATGAATGAACTAGGATGACAAGTATCAATACAGATAAACGTGAAAATATTATATTCTTTTGATATAATGAATTCTTTTTGGACAAAATGGAGAAAAGTTCCTTTGAGGGTGTTGATCATGGAACACACAGTTTGGTGACATTTTGACTGGTTGAATAGCCCTAACCACAAAGTATTGATTAACAGATTGGGTAAGAAAGGTATTGTACCCATTACCATTTTTTATTATTAACAAACCACCTCAAAACTTATTGGCTTAAAACAGCCACCATTTTATTTAGCTCATATTCTTGTATGAATCCAATTTGGATGGTCGGGGCATCTCACCATATGGTCTTACTTCCTCTAGTGTATTAGCTCAGGCTGTGTGTGGAAATATTTGGGGTCTAAAAAGCAGCAAGAGTGAACACTCCCCAAACACAAGTACTTTCTTGGACCACTGCTAATGTTAGATTTAGGGTTGGGAAAATAGACTTTACCTCTTAATGGGAGCAGCTGTAAAGTTACATTGTAAAAGGGTATTCATACAGGTGTGGGAAGAATTTGTGTACATTTTTACAATCAATTATAGGTGTCTTTACACAAGTATCTTGTCTTGATCTATGAAACTTTTACATCAGTTACTTGGATAATGATGCTTAGGGTCCGCTCAACATGCAACCTTTAGTTAAACGGCTTAACCCCAATTTTAGTACAAAGGACCATTAGGTCTAACCAGTTCCTGCCAGAAGAAGAGTCTGTAGGCTTTATGGGCCAGACCATCTCTTGTCGGGTGTGATTTACTGGGGAAGCAGACTATTTCAAGAGATGCCATGTGGTTCAGCCTCTAAAAGTTAGGACAGATATCGCTTCCCAGGACTGGATAAGAAGTATAATATTCTGCTGGTCCAATAATGTAGAGACCCTGTTTGTAAAGAGAGAATTCTCCTTGGTGGGGTCATTAAAGTAGATCCAATTAAATAATTGGAAAAAAAATCAATAGCATTTGGCCCAGGACTAGAAAGTAAATACAATTTTCTTTAGAGATGTATTCTTCCCCAAAATAACAGAGAAAGAAGACAATGAATAAGATAAATTCAGCCACACCCACTTTCCTGTAACCTGAGGACTTTCTTCAGGAATAGGGGTGGGATGAAAACCAATGCCCTTGAGGTCAAATGGGTTTCCCTTCTTCTAGGGTACCAACATTCTGGGTGGACTCTGTTTGAAAGTATGTAGCAGTAACCAGCTAAGCAGAAACCAACTTAGCTTCTAACTGTGATAAAAGATACTGGGGTTGTGGGGAGAACTGAAGAGAGGTGGGGGCACAGGGTGGAGGGAGCAGAAAAGGGCGGGATACAACAAACCTAAATAGTTACCATCCATTTGGTAGTTGAGCTATGGGTCATCACTATTTTCTTCTTTATGTTTTATGAAGTTTTCAACAGCTATAATGAGCACATATAATGTTAAAATAAAGAGGAAAAGAAACTTTCTCAGAGCCAGGATTTAAATTGGGCCAGATACTGTACATTATTCACATTTGTACCTCATACCCATTTTAATACTAAATAGGTGCCACTCTCTAAATGTTTATTGAATGCATGCTAAAATTATAGGGAGTTCAGTTTGGCTTGCGGTGAGAAAGAATTTTCTAGGATGTAAAGTAGTTCAAAAATGCAGTGCTCTGTCAAGCAGTAAATGCCATCCCACAAAGCACCCAGACAGAGGCTGGATTAAACAAGCAATATCTTGGAAAGAGTTAATAGTCTGATTGCAGATTTCAGGTAAGGCATCATGGGGGAGCTTGCATTTAAATAGATGAGTAGAATTTCAGTAGGTGAAAAAGGAGGGGGTAGGTGGAAATGAAAGAATAGTTAGAAAAAAATAAATGACTAGATGACTCTAATAGCCCCCACCTAACTAGGATTTCCGTGTATTACATCTTGAGAGACTGGATTCTTTTAAAGAAAAATACTATAGTTTCAATCTTAGAATGGATTTCTTTTATGCTGGTAAATTGTTTTTGCCATTTGCCTCTGTCATCCCATTACTGGATTGTTTCGTTAAAATTTATTATAGAACAGTATCCCCTATTCACTTTATACTTCCTCTTTTTTGTGTGAAAATCTAATTTGTATTTTAGATGCTTTTCAAATTTCAAATTTTGCCATTAGTTTCATGCAGTAAGACATCATTGATACAATGTACAACAAAATATCATTAATAATTTTGTTATGATATAGAATTCTATTTCATTCGTATTCTATATTCCCTTTATTGTGTTTCAGCTTAAATACAAGACCTGTGATATTTAAAAAACATCAATACCTACTGTGTATTCCTCTGAGAAGTCGAGCGTGTCTGAAATATTGTGATTTCTTGTCAGGCAACGTCGCAAAGCAAGTTTATTTTTTGAATTGGTGAACAAAGAGCCAAACTTAAGAACGCACTTGGGCTTTGTTCTTCAAAAGTTGTTCTGAATGACAATTAAAAGAAAGAAAGTACAGAAAATAGAGCAGCAGAACTCTTGCTCACTGGAATGTTTTTCAGGTTTTTCCATAAGGTGTCGACACTTCTCTGTCAACTTGTAGGCTCGAAAAACAACAAAAAGCAGTCTTGTCTGTCAGGTGTTCAGTGGCATCCCTCTCCAAATCCTCCCAAGTGCACAGAGCTCTAGTTCAGATATTTCAGTGTTACGCAATTTAGTCTGTCTCTAAATGTCAGTCCCTACGGTCTCATGATTTACTTTCAGATTGGGTGCCCAAAACGCACCGCCAATTACCCCGAAGTGCTTAAGGCACATATCTTGCTCTATCTGACACTGAGAGTGTATTGGTACAAGTAAGCTGTTAACCAAAATAATGAAATGTACAGTAAAACTTGCAGATACGTTGGATATATTTTAATCCAAATATTTCCATTTATCCAAATATTTGTCCAATAGTCTGATTTTTTTTTCCGCTGAGGGGACTCACTGACCATAGTTATTTTCTTATATTTGTGCCTTTGTTACAGATAATCCTACTAATATATAATTTTATTGTCTCACTTGCAGGAGCCGTATGTTTCCTTGAGCTCTCGGGCTGTTTTAGTCAGTGGTCTTTAACCAAATAGTAAGAAGGAACACTTTATCGTTCCAGGAGCGCTCTTCATGGTCACACAGAAATGTAAGTGAATGAGTTTATGCTTCTCTTCCATTAGCCAACTATCATTACAAAGTGAGGCAAATAATTACTTTCACTGAGTGTGAAGTTAAGGATTTGGAAAAGACACTTGCAAATGATGGATTTGCTGTTTCCTTTAAAAGCAAGATCTACGTCAACAAAAAGTATAAGAAGATTAATAAGGATAAGAAAAAAATTACAATATGAGGCAATCTCCATTTTCTGGGGATTTCAAGATATTTTAAAATCACATATTCTGATTCTTAGTCATCTAAAATATTTAGTCATTAAACGCCTATTTTGGGCATACTGATTCTTTGTCCTTAAATTGTTATACCTGCTCTTATGTATCAATTCCTTTCATTGAAGGAAAAAATACACCTATATGCTTTCCATTTCTTATGTAATAGATGTAGTTTAATAATTGTAAAAAGCTACTAGAACTACTTTATATAAATGCTTTTATTATCCCAAACACTTGTAGAGAGCCAACTAACTTTACAGAAATGAAGAAGGAAATATAGTAGCTGAGAATCCCCACATTCAGAATACATCTTTCATTTACTTTAACTATTCAGGTCTCATCTTAAAGAATTCCTTATAGGAATCTCTATGGCAATCTGGTGTTTAGACCAGAGAGGAAAGCACATAAGGCATGGGCATTTTACCAGTCTTTCTGCTCTTTGTCATATGCTGTTTGGTTATCACCTAGAGGGTACTTCTGTGCCTCAATTTCCCACATTTATCAAAGATGACAATATAACTCTGTAGCATATACATTAAAAGATTAACAAAAATTAAGTTTTCTATTTGATTGATTTTTCTATGCATGAATATATAAAGACATTTGTGTATAATCATATATACATTCCTAATATTCATATATAAAAATAAAACCTAAAGCTCATTCTTTAGGATGTCAGGGCATTAAAATATTCATGCCAGTTTTTCCAATATATCAATTTATGGGACTAGATCTGGCAAAGCGATCATTTGTAATGACGACTGGAATGCAGATGGTTTTAGTGACTGTATATAGAAACTGGGGGAAGGGAATAGCAGTCATTCTTTGTTTTTTTAGGATGAGGCAGAAAATCTGCTCTCTCCTTGATATGGAGGAATTTGTTAGAAGCAAGAGCTAAAATAAGGAATTATTGATCAGCTAGAAATTGTTTCTTTTATCTTCCCTCTTCACTAATATTTTTACCCTCTGAAATGTACAGATATTTTCACACAGATATGTTACTGACTTTTGGATGAATACCAGTATTTTTCATTTGCAACCAGTATATTACTGGTGTTATCTAAATACTCTTTAAGGAGTCATCAGCAATTTTATTATAAGTATCTCAGGCATAAAAACTGATAATTAAACATTTTGTTACTTTATTCAGTAAATTGGAAATGATTGTGAACCATAGGATACAACCCTTCTATGGGGTGCAATTCAGAAGGCCGAGTGAACAAGGCGCTTTAAAAATTACTTCTCTTTTAAATATATGTCCCTAATTAAGATTTACTGCCATAATGGACTGCTATTGTCGATAGGATTGTATAATGTTTCTCAAATGTGTTGAGATGGAAACGTTTGTGAATGACTGATTTAGGGGAAAAAATATTTTATCAATGTAAGAATCTATAGCCATATTCAAGTGGAAACAGCAAATCATCTGAAATAGTAGTGATCAGAAGATAGATAGCTAGAAGGAAGACTAAAATTAGCCTGTAGTGTTTAGTAAATCATTCAAAATATCTTAATTAATATTAGATTGCCAGATTATTCACTTACATTCAAGTAATCAAATCCATATGTGTGTCTCCTCTCCGTGCTTCCCCTGCTCTACCAAATAGTGTTTGATAGTTTCTTCTGGATTCGGCAGGTATGCATGGCGATGTTTGGTAGTTCAGTGTCAACGCAAGCCTCACTAAGGCAGCTTTTGCTAGCAGAAACTGTGATATCATGCTGCTCTTATATTAATGAGAAAAGAAAACGTACCACATTATGTAAATGACAACAGTGGACAGTTGCTAAAACAGCTTCTCCAGAGGTTATCATTATTGGGGGTGGGGAGAAGTTCAGTCTGTCTTCAAAATGAATCCTTTCTGTTAAAATCTACTTTCGCCATTAGACTGATATTGAAAATATGTAGGATCAATATATTTTTGATTCGGTAGCCCTGTGTTGATACAACCTTGATTTACTGGGCAAAGAAGCTGAGATTCATGGTCATGGGTGTCTATACTTCCTTTTAAGAATTGTAAAATGTAAGCTCAGAGATTCTCACTCGTTGCTCACAGCATTCCTAGGGGAATGTAAGTCCCTCTGCCTGCTTTTTGGCCCATTTCTGGGATATTAGTTGGAAGAATGGTGAAGACTAAAGAGGCCTGTCTTTCTCTTCATTATACTGAGACCCTGTTGGCTGTATTTGGGGGAGGGGTGGTGCGCAGAAACAAGATGCTTTTATTTTTGCCTGTTGCTTGAATAAATGGAGGCTGTAAATATTTAGATCCATATACTTTTAAGTACTATTAAAAGGAAGATTTCCAAAGAGGAAAAAAATTTAAGAATCGTTTCCTAGAAAAGTGGGATGGATTGTTTCCTCATATTCCAAACATATTATTTGCAGTAGAAAATTAAATGATCTCAGAATTTATAACTGGAGGTTACACCTTAAATTGAAGTTTCTTGCTCCTCAATATATCTCATTCATAATAATTTTTCAGGGCATTTTCTCTCAGCTGGAATAAAGAGCATATAATCTGCCATTTTAATCATTTTATCAAAGATAAATTTATCTTCCCCATGTAGACCTTTACACTCTAGTAACCAAGTAGATCTGCCTGACACTTGTAGGCAAAGCACCCAATTGGTTTTATTCCATATACTTTAATAACCACATAAAAGTAAAAATGGACACAAGAGAAGATGAGTAATAAAGATAAGGAATATTTATTGCTTCATATTACTGTTTAAATATGTGCATAAGGAGGGCATCACAATTAAACCACAGCATCTGCCTTTGAAAATTTGTCGTTACAACCTTTTGTCTTATCAATGCATTTCACTCATAATTATGATTAATATTCTGGTAATTTATGGAACAATAATTATTATTGCTAATGATTATACAATAAAAACAATCTAATATATATGTGCATATATATACATATAGATATTGATAGATATACATTATGTACATTGTGGGGAGGGAGGGAGAAAGAGAAAGAGAGAGAATGCACTTGGTAGTTCTTTAAACATGTGGTTGTACTGTAGCTGCCTGGGCAGTGTCCAATATGTAGAAACATATGTAGGAGCCGTTGGTACTAAGTTAATTAAATGTATATTTAAATAATTAAGAAAACAGGTCATTCTAAATTTTGTGAAAACATGATATTTATATGTCATTTTTGTTTAAAGATCTTGGAACCCTGTCTTTGGCACTTTGAAAGTATTCTTGAAATATTGCTGGGACAAAAATAATGATTCATTGAATGAATGAATATAACATTCTAAACCTTGAATATTTGATTATATTCTTGTATTTTATAGTCATGTGTTCACTGAGTTTGAAAATCCTCACCACCCTCAGTGGATTTGTATATAGTGACTAATTTAAAAGGAAAAACAAAAAACAAAAAACAAAACCAGAACTGTTTTCCTGAATGTTTTGACTCTCCTGGGCTTCTTAGGCCCCTCAGACTCCATGGAGAGAACTATAGTTACTAGAAGTGAAATAATAACATCATTTTTAAAGTTTGATTTCATGGGTGAAACATCAGTCCCTGGGAAATCATTTCTGAAGTTTTCTCCTGCCCTCTAGCTCCATTAATATATTTTGAAACTAAATTTTCCTAAGGTATGGCAGTTTACTCTTCCTCCTCCTTTCCCCTCCCTCTCTCCCTCCTACCCCCCTCAACGTCCACTTCTTGTTTGTGAAATTCTATAATCCAAAATCTGTGAGTTTAAGATTACCTTAAAAACAAGCAAATGGATTTTCTATTCTTGTGACATTTATACAGGTACTGGGGGAATTAGCACGCACTCTCCATTGTTTCTTGAGTCATGTCTTAAGGGGAAAACATTCTAAGGCTATGTAGCCTGCAGTATATACTGATTTTACCCAATACTTGAGAGGTTTTAAATTATTTGCAACCAGCAGTTTCTTAACTAAGGTTTATTTTGACAATGAAAAAAAAATGTACAATGTTTTCTCTCCCTTAACAGCCAAATTGTTTGCCAATGCTGCCTTTGGGAAAATGGATGGTAATAGGGAAAATGGTTTTTAAATCATTTGGTATACTCCTGGCCTTCTTAACTACCCAAAAGAAAATTTTTGATTTGGCAAAACTAGTTTGAATTGAGAAATGCTTTAAGAACTATTTTATTACCAAGTAAAATATTATTAGTGTAATTTGATTTTTTGTTTGTTTTGTTTTTAAGCATAGGCTCGCTTGTCTGTGTGGATAACTTATACTGTTTATCTTAATTTGGGGGATTTTTTTTTTACTAATTTGAGTGTGCTGAATAAGCTTTTATTTTGAAGAGGGCATTAAAGGGAGAGATACTTTTAGAGTTAATTTCTTTGTCCCATTAATAGTAGTTTGTAATTTGTTTGCCAAAAATTAATAGTAGTTTTTCTTTTCTGTTAATGACAAGTTTTTTTTTTCCAAAATGGAAAAGGTTTTTCTTCTTTCAGCTGACAAAATTTGAAACCCTTGGTGGAATATCTTTCTAGATATACCTCCCTCCATTTATTAGGAAGTTGCCACCTAAGGAAACTGTTATGTTGTAAATGTGGGACTTAATTAGCCCGTGACTACTAATATACGTGTATATAATAGCCAAATAATTAACAAAGCATAGTTATGTAAAAGCATGAAATTAAATATTTGTTTAACATAATGATACTGGCAATAATTCATTGTGGATAAGAATGAGGTCTTTGAGGTCAGAATGCTAATCCAACAACTTGAATGCTGCCACTAACTGTGATCTTAGGCAAGTTAGCTAACCTCAGAAATGGGCACAATTATTGCAGCTCAGAGCTATTTTGACAATTAATGGAGATAATGTATATGGAATGCATAGAACAGAATTCCTGGCATGTGGTAGGCTGGAGCCCCAGACTCAACTGTGCAGTTTTCCCATGGCCCAAAGGAGCCCAGTTGAGGAGATGAATAGGGGTGAACAGAGCTGACATTCACCTCTTGCACCTCTTTCTGGCTAAGTTCTTGTTTGCTGGGAAAGGTCAGTCCGAAGGATGGGTCCTTTTATTTTGAACAAAGGTAATGGGTTGGAATGTGGTGGCTCTGTGGGTCAGCTGTCTTTATTATCACCCTGTAAGAACACATACCCTCCATTTTCAGGTGGTCTTTGGGAATTTTGAAGTCAGCCTGTCTTCCACATAATCCTTATGAAAGTGTGATATTGACACTTTCTCCACAAGGTAGTTAGTGAATAAAGGAGGGGTGCCCGGGTGGCTCAGTCAGCTCAGGTCATGATCTCATGGTTCATGGGTTTGAGCCCTGTATCAGGCCCTGTGCTGACAGCTCAGAGCCTGGAGCCTATTTCAGATTCTGTCTGTCTGTCTGTCTGTCTGTCTCTCTCTCTCTCTCTCTGTCTCTCTGCCCCTCCCTGACTCATGCTCTGACTCTCTCTCTCTCAAAAATGAATAACCTTAAAAAACTTTTTAAAATTAAAAAAAAAAGAGTGAATAAATGAAATATCCAGATGATTATACTGAAGCTCCATTTAACATTATTGATATTTTACAAAGCTTATTAATCAGGAGCAAGACAGCCATAGTTAAGATTTAGCATTTCTTATAATGGGACAGCTATTAAAGGACAATACACACCTTTTGAATTTCCACTGAAGTTATAGAATCAAATCGAAGGTAAAATATGATTCAAAATTGCATGAGGAAAACCATTTTTTGAAATTGAAGATAATAACTACAAAGTTATCATAACTGGTAGGTTGGTTGCGTGCTTGAATTGGTGAAGTGTTATGTTTATATTTTACTGTGTTCTGAAGTAAAGTGTATGAAGACATATTTTTAAACTGAAATTTCATTTTAAAAATGCCACACATAGGGCTTTAATTAAAGGACAGTAAAGGAGCAAAATGATGAATCAGGAATTTTAGGTTTTGGAAAGTTATACAAAATATGAAATCTGTTATATTTTGAAGCTAACACTGGAGGGAAAAACAACTCTCCCATGTTTTCAGTTACACTACGGAAATTAAGTGTGAATTCTAGGTCTGCAGGAGACTTTCATGTAACCATTTTACTGACTCTACTTCATCCTTTTGTTTCTTGAATCTAGACACAGACCACATTTTTCTCCTTGGAGCTTTCTTCCCTCTCTACTGCCTTTCTTCAAATATTATTTGAAGGATGTATTGAGTTGGCAATTTCACATGGTTGAACCATTTATAGATCCAGCCAGCCTGGTGTAAGACCTTTGTGATCACATTGGCTCCTTTCCTCTTCTCAGCCACCATATCTGGTTTCCAAAGCACATATTTTTTTTTTCTGTTTCATGCATCTTCTCCTTTCCTTTGGCACAGAAAAAAACCCATTCTCTCATCCCTTCTCATTTGAAATCCTCAAGTAGCCTTGGAAGTCCTTTTCCGGCTCCCCATCTCTTCCTACACCAATTGGTTGCAGTTGAGGATAGCACTTAAGGGCCACCAGCTACACTGTGGCCTCAATCTGAACTTCCAGACCTGCCTTGCCCTAATCCCATATGAATAGCATCATCAAATAATGGGCCACTAAATATTCCTTATTATAATCCACATGTTTCTGTTCCCTTTAGTGTTCTTTTTTACCCCTTCCCCAAGTTAAATTCTATACATCTCATTCTCAACCCTAATATACTTCCCATGATGCTTTTCAGGTGGGAATTCAAAAGCTACCATAGATTCTATCCAGCCTGCCTGCCATAGTGGGGAATTTGCACTTTCAATTTGTACAATGAAAGAAATCTTATACCTATTTGTGTATCTACTGCCCTTCACACAGTGTGACTGATTATACTGGTTTAGATGTATGTCATTCCAGCATATGATAAACTGCATTAAGATATCCTCGTTGTATATTGTACTCTACCATTGTTTGGTGTAATGCCTGGCAGATAGAATATGCTTAATACTATAGAATAAATAGTGAAGAGTTTTGGGCTTACTACACTGTTTAAAATGACATATATGTGATTATATGTATTTGGCCTTTATTATTGACAGCATAATATCTGGTGACATACTCACTGTTAGTATCTTTTCCATCTGCTAGAGAAAGGAGATCCCTTAACTCACTTGGTAATGTTTAATCTTACTGCTTATAAAGGAAAAATGAAAATTTTGTTATGAAATTAATTGAATAGACATGGGAAATTATCAGGCATTTGATTAATAAATACATTGTTAGTTTTTATAACACATGAAAATTTATGTACTGTAAAGGAAATGGTCATTCCAACATTTAAGCAATTACACAAATTATTTTCTATACTGTAAGAAAAAGCCCTCTTTTTAATGTCAGGACAGCTGAGCATACCAAAAATAACTGGAGAGTTCGTTGCCTTTATTACTATTAAGTATATTATTATGTCCTTGTAAAATCATCAAAAAAGATGAGGTATACTCCTAATGATCAGTGGTTTAAAGTCAATGTGAAGAAATAACATAAACGTATTAATGATAAGATGATTACCTGGTTGAAATCTCAACAGCACAGATTTCTATGGTTTAAATTAAAAAGAAAAATTAAGGAGGGGGAAGAAAAAACAGGCAAACGGTATTTGTATTCCTGCATTTCAGGTGAGGTACCTACATTTTCCTTGTATTTTTCTTTCTCATTAACTGTAGAAACCCATAGATATAAGTCTCTGTGCAGCACCAAATGCCCCCGCTCCATTTTAGGTGGTATTTCCAATAAGGGTACTGTTTCTTGCAAAGAATATTACATCTCACTAATTGTCCTACAAATCCCATTCTTAATTAAAATCAAAATCTTCATTGCAACAACTTTACTATATAGCTTGCAAATATGTGCTCCTCTTGTTTGTTTGGAGGACGATGCTCTGGATACATCTTTTTTTTCTTTTTTTCTTCGTTCAAAAAGGAGCAGCCCTGGTGAGAAAAATTTACAGCAATTGATTTTGTTTGTTTGTGGCTGCAGCCATAAAAACTCCCAAGCAAAACTAAATAGTGCTTGTGGGGCACAAGCATGGTGGTTCATGGGTAAACAGTAAGTTTTATAATACTGTTAATGTTAGACAAGAAGACAAGGTATAATAATTCCAATTTCCTCATTTGTCTCCGTTTTGTACTAAATTGTGCGCTCCATCATGCATATGCTGGCTATAATGTGACATATTTAATTCTGCATTTAGTCTCTGCTTTGTTACACATGCACGAAAATAGCAAGTCAGCTTCTCAAATGCCATGGAGCAGCCCTCTAACAACAACAACAAAAATAATTAAATACAAAATAAGTTTGAATAACAGTAATGGTGGGAAAATCTATCCTAGGGTTCATTCTTTTTACAGGGAGTTGGCAAACCAGGAAGAATAGACTTTGTCATGTGCAAATATGGTGACCATAAATGGTGCTAGAGGCTTTTCCATTGTCCTCTGAGTTTGCCATGAGAGAAAGCGGGTGAGAGAAAGAAAGACACGTTTGATAGAGTTGTGAAGAATGTTTGAATGGCTATTGGGTGTTGAGCATTGTCTTGCAGTGACCTCAATTCGGTACAGTAGAGACCCTTGAAAGCACTGTCTGAAGTCACAATACCACTATTCTCCTCCATTTACTAAAAGGGATTAGTTAAAAGGGTGACGTTCCGTGCAGAGAGTTCCAAGTATTCCATGAAACAAAGGGCTCTGAAATGTTTTTGAAGTTATTTTTAATTGAGTTGAACTAATTTAATAAAGGTCCTACGGAGGAAAAAAAAATAAAGGAATGTGATTGTTTTATGATTCCTCACAGATGGAATGGACATTTATAGCATACTTTTCCTTTAGTGTTCCAGAGAACAGTAGCTCCATTTACAGCTACTGTTAGCAATTTAAAACTGCTCCAAAATGAAGTCTTTCAAGAAGTTGACAGCTTATAAATAAATCTGTCTGATAAAATTGAACATAAACTGCATCTGTGGTTAGTTTGCCAAAATTAATTCTACATTTAATTAGAGATAGCAGTCAAACATATTTAATAAAAAACAGTCTTGGAGAGTAAATCAAATGAAGTCAGATTTTAGCAGACGTTTTGCATTTTTTTCCAAGGAGTGATGAAATGACCTCACCTCTCCGATTCCCAGTTATATGGCAGCGTGAGCTCTGTAGCGTTATGGGGAAGCCAGTGAGTTCACACTGCTTGGAAAGGTTCCTTGCTCAGCTTAGGGTAAAGAGAGAAAACGATCATTTTGTGATTTTGCTTGATTCCATCATTAGGTTTTACTTTGATGCCATATGTATTAAACTAACAAGTTAATAAGCACATTACTGCTAATGATTACAGAGACCCAGCTAAGGTAATCCTAATTTATATATGTACCAGTACAGAGAATTGTCCTTAATTTTTTTTTCTGATTTCATTGCCAAGCTTGTTTTCTTTTGTTTTGTTTTGTTTTAATTTAACCATCACAATGAGACATATGAAAATCATACACTAGCAACAATGCCATTTCTTCCTGTACAAAGACTTAGAAAAATCACCTTTGCTTATCAAATATTTGTGCTCACTCTGCACGGTTTAAGCAATGTGGCATAGTTGTGGAATCCTGGGGAAGATGCAAAAGCACACAGATCAATCAGAATGCAGCAAACAATATTTGGGGACAAAAGTGACTTACGGTTCAAAGGGCAAAGAAGCAGATCTTCAAACACTGGAAGTTTCAACACACAATCCATAGTCCTAGGTGAAGTGTGCAGACAGACAATAGAGACTAGTATTAGCAATAACAGTTTCTTTCCAATTTATGTAAAAATGATATGCACCTTCACAAATGCATACAAAAACTAGAGTCAATTAAACCAGCTTTTATTTTGATCTTTTAAAGTAAGGGATGTTACTTTCTAGTAATGAGGAAGAATTTAAGAAATGTGGTAAGAGATTATGTGGCTGTACTTATTAGTTAATATCAAATTTGGATTAGACATTCAACATTAATTTATTGAGCCTCCTCTATATTCTTAGTGTTAGAATCATAGAGATGGTTAATCTTTACTGAATATTTTTTCCAAAATATCTACGTGTTTTGGAATCATGCAGTTATTAATACTACTTCTGACAAATATGCAAAGGCATTTTTTCTACTTCTTCAAGTTTTGTTTAGATATTTTGTTCTTTCAGAAGAGCATTTTTATTTTTACATACATGACTTTGTCCCCAAGTAACTTAATAAAAATTTTGCTACTTTTTTTTAGAATAATAGGAAGTAAAAGTAGAACACCCTTATTCCTGAATTTGAACAATGTGTCATTGTTGTGAGGTTTGCTCAGTGAGCCTTACATTACTTGTATTCTGAATACATGAAGAAATGGAAATGTATGCAATGCACAAATTCTACCTAGCAGCCCCGTTCAGTGCTGTCCTGGAATAATTACACTGTTCTAAAACTCATAGGTGGACTTAAATACTAATGCATTTACTGTTGTTAATTACTATCAAAATACAAACCATCAATAGGCTGTAGCTAGGGAGAAAAAAAAGGTTAAAAATCAGCTCAAGAAAGAGAAATTGACCAACTCAATCATGCTGTAGGATTTAAATCATCATTAAGGTACCCCAAAGGATATCTTAGACTGATCTCTTTAAGAATTCATATATTGGACCTGAAGAAATAATCATTTTAATCAATGGTTTCAAATTCATTATATATGTTTTAGTGCCATTAGAGGATTAGGAGATTAATGCAACTGTGTAGCTAAATACTAAATGACT
This sequence comes from Prionailurus bengalensis, assembly GCF_016509475.1. NCBI lineage: Eukaryota > Metazoa > Chordata > Mammalia > Carnivora > Felidae > Prionailurus > Prionailurus bengalensis. The sequence goes on along the minus strand of NC_057358.1, from coordinate 57,232,561 downwards.
ATCGCTCTCATTTAATAAAAATACAAATAAAACAAGCTTCTTCCTAATTTAAGAAGGGTAAAAATATATTTATCTTTTCTGTGGATCCTTGAACAATAACTTCTTTCCCAAAATTTTGTTAACAACATTGTTATAATTTATAAAATAAACAGCTTTAGAAAAAATGGGTTAACAATCACATGGTTTCTTGTGGGCTTGTTAGCAGTTAATTTTATGTTGGGCAAAGCACTTATCTCACTGGGTCAAGATTTCTTCATCTCTAAAATGAAAATATTGACTAGAACAATTCTAAAGCCTTGTTCTCTGATACCATGGTTAGTGCATTCCTACCCACCCTACTTTTTTTTCCTCTAATTTCAAACAAATGCCATGTCTTTTCATCATTTTGGCTGGCTCATGAAATTGAACAGAGCAAAACTAATAAGGAAGGGAGATACAATTTGAAATTAGACACCATTGTAGCTTTTGCTGTATCATCAGATGTACAAGATTAATGACAAATAGAGAAGTAGATCAGTAGATGCTCTCAAGACATTGATGCAGAAGCCCTAGGTCATAGTAACAGAATTTCTATTTGAATGTTTTCTCTAATACTGAAGAAAATGTATTATCCTTTCATTTCTAAGGAGCTTAAGAGGTTTGGTTAACAAATGTCTAAAAAGGTGCTCTGCAAAGATGTATATTATTGAAGTGCTAAATAAAGTTGTAAAGCGCCTTGTGGGTCCTTGAAATCAATACATTGGCTTGGATTTAGGGTTCGGGCCTTCCAGAGAGCACAGAGAAAATTGCTCTGAAGCATCAATGCTTCCACCTTACTGCAGGTTCTCACCATCTGTCACAGTGTATCACAGATTTCTCCTGAGTAGACTCCTTGCCTCATCTCTCTTGTTACAGATCCATTTATCTCATTGATGATGCCAGTTATCTTTCCAAAATGCAGATCTGGTCATGTCATCTTCCTGATTGAAAACCTCTAATGACTTCCAGTTGCCTAGCTGATAGAGTCTAAACACCTAAGCCAGGTAAACAAGACCCTTATCTATCTTACCCAAACAGAGCTTTCCATCTTCCTCTTTATGCAGTTATTCACCCTGGTCCAGGACGTGCACCCTTCCGTTCACAGCCTTGAACAACTGGCTCATCTTCAAAAGCCAAGAGAAATATCATCTCTTCTATCAAGCTTTCCTTTTCTCAGGCACCTCCCTAATATGTGATTCATTCTCTCTCCCTCTCCCTCTCTGTCTCCCTCTCTCTTTTCTCGCTCTCCCACCACCACCACCCCTCCCTGTGTCTTCCATATCTAGTGTGCTTCTGAGTCACCTTTTTTTTTAAACCTGTTTTTAAAATATCTACCACTAAGCAAGGCGCATATAAGAATAAATAAAGTTAACTAAAGTTAACTCTGTAGGACACTAAAATGCAGCTGATACATGAGATTTGTTTTGTTGGCATGTGTTTTATGGAGGTCTCCTTTCACTTACGTACATACTGTAATATAAAATTTATGCCTTTTTTCCAAATTCTAATAATATGCCTATGCATTGTGTTTCAGTGAAATGTAGTTTGCATTTCTCCGTAGCTTTTGATATTATTTAAGTATTTTCAAATTATTCTTATGGTTTTTCAAAGCTTATGTATTTAATGTAACATTCATAATTGCTATGGGTATGTTGTTAAGATTTTAAATTGCCATTTTGAAGCCAAAACTGAGATTTCAGTGTGGAGATATATATATATATATATATATATATATATATATATATATATATATATACACACACACACACACACACACACACACAAAGAAAAGTACCACCTTATATAAATTAATAATTTCTTTTAATTGCCTCGAATGTTTCAGTCTCATGTGGATTTTTGAAGTAGTATGTAGCTTTGATGTTTTATTAATTATTTTCAAGGTGGCTTTCTTTCCAGAGCAAAGCATACATATTGATTTTGTGTATGATGAAGACTGAAATTTCTATCTTGGCACTGAGACTTCTTGCAATCAGATCTAGAAAAGGGTTTGATCGTTTTGAAGCAAGTCTCCAACAGTTAACTGTTGGCTGCCAAAGTTCAATTTAGATAAGTGAAGGGGAAGAGTTTAGAAATTTCACACATTAAATGTGTGATGGGAAAAACCCAATATAATGTATTAAAGATGCAGGCTTTGGAAGGAAAACATGGAGTATCGTAAGAATTGTGTGCCAGTCTCCAAAGGTTTTCAGTGAGGTTTGGTTCAGAAAAGCCCTTGAATGTGTTGGAAGCAGATCTTGGAAGGGGCTGTGTGGTGTGTCAGGGAAAGCACCAGAGAAAGTCTTGGTTACACAGAGTCTGTAAAATCGACTGTGGTAGCATGACAAAAATTGGTCTGTGTGGTTTGCCACTGCCAATCTTCATGATTGATACAGATTGTTGGAGCCATATCTATCATATGGTGCTCCATATTGATTGTTAAAATCTGCAAAAATGAATTATTTGGAGTGTATTTTTCCATATCGTTGGCTGATTTTTCCTGTACCAAAGAGTTTAAAAGCACTTGACCTTTGCTCTGAATTCTTACTTGTTCCCACAACTAGAAGGAAACGATACCAGCATCTCTATTTATTATCCTTTAATAATGATGCTGAAATCTAATTCTTAATGAATATGGTAAAGGCTGCACATTTGAAAAGTCATTGTATAAAGGTGCTCAGTAAGTTAGTTCTATGTTTAGGAATGGCTTAGCTATTTTATTTTTAAAATTGCCATCTAGACTTTAAGAGAATTAGAAGTCAAATGGCAAATAAATTCTTTTAGAAGAACTTTCCGTCTTACCAGCCATTACCCAAAAAAGCAAGAAATAGCTCTGGATTTTTTCTTTTTGTAAAAGTGTTGGGATTGATCCTATTTATCTACAGAATTCAAATGCAACCAACATTTATAGGAAAATATGCCAGACTTTTGCGAATTGAAAAGATTGTGTGCATTTGCAAGAGGCAAATGACACAGGAGACTTTACTTGAAATCACCTATAATGTTAGGATCATTATAAAGTAAGCAGCCAGCATGCTGGATTGTATGGCTGGAAAGAACCCACATAAGAATGAAAACAGATGGTATTATCATTCTATCCCAAGCACTGTGTGGATTTTTTTGGTTAGAGTCTGATTAAGGTTTCAGAAATTATTAAGTGGATAGATAATAGAGAATAAGAAAATGAGAACACAGAGGGCTTGCCAAGTCTTTAATGCTCACTTAAACAAAACTGCCTGCAGGTTCAACAAACCCATTCCTGGGTTTTGTGGGTTTGCAAGGTCCTTCTCCAGAAAAGTTGTTTTCGGTGATGGTCACCATTTAATTAAAGGAATATCAAACTATATGTTTAGAAAGATAATAATAAGCCACCCAAACCCAGATGCTAGATGCCACACATGTTGGAGAAGGGCTATAAAAAAAAAAGGCAAAAAAAACCCACAAAAAAAAACCTAAACACTCCCACACTCTAGAAGTTGGATTTAAATGAAACCATTGGGGGGAAAGGACCATTTCCGTTTTCCAGTTGCAGTAATCTTTCTCCCCACTTTCCTACTGCCTTAATCCACATCTAATTATCAGCTATCTCCATATTTTCCTCTCCACTTGTTATCTTCATTTCTTTTGATTTGCTAAAGTATATCTGACATATATGTGAAAGGAAGTAATATCTTGCCTTTGTGTGCGGGCATTTGTGCATTCTGAGTATTTCCTTTGTACTGAATTGTACATTAGTGTAATTTTATTTTGGCCTCCTCGGCTCCTTTGAAAAATATTCACGAATTAAACAGTCTAGCAAAAGTCAAACAAACAAACAAATAAAACTCAAGCCATGAGAGCTTGTGATTTCTTTCAGTTTGATTTTAGCTGAGGAACATTCAAACTTTGAATTTGCTTATTTCAACCATTTTTTTTCTTTCTTAATTGTGGTTTCCGCCATACCTTTTAAAGTATAATTTTCTTAATTAAAATAGTAAAAAAAAAGTTTCTCAAATTCAGGTGGGCTGCTTTGGATTATGGCTCTCTCTCCTATGTATCTGTCTGCAGTTCTACAGCAACCACTTTTCAAATTAAAGCCTTTTTTCTCCCCCATTTCTTCTGCAGTACAGTGGACTCAGATCAGAGCCCTCTGATGTGAAAGGATGGGATTTTTAACTGACACTCTTGCCTGTTGAAAGAATAGTTCAACAACTGTATTTTTCATTTTCCATTTAAGTCTTACATGGTATAAAATAGGAAAACCTGGGGCGCCTGGGTGGCTCAGTCGGTTGAGCCTCCGACTTCGGCTCAGGTCACGATGTCGTGGTTCATGGGTTCAAGCCCTGCATCGGGCTCTGTGCTGACAGCTCTGAGCCTGGAGCCTGCTTTTTATTCTGTCTCTCTCTCTCTCTCTCTCTCTCTCTCTCTCTCTCTCTCTGCCTCTCCCCTGCTCGCTCTCTGTCTCTCTCCCTGAAAAATAAACATTAAAAGTAAAAAGAAAAAAATAGGAAAACCTGTGAGATGCCAATGACTGTTAATGAAGTAAATGGTCTATCAACATGAAGGTAGCACCTTTATGTTTGGAGAATTAACAAAAGCAAAGCAATTGAAAGAGCAGAAACAAAATTTCCCACATGATGCAGTAGTCATAGTTAAGATTTCTGAGTAGGGCATAGAACTTTTGAGAGAGGTGTGATAATGCTTCAGATAAATGTTGAAAGCAAATTCAAAAGTGTGGTTTGAAAGGCTTTGAATTTTTTTTTTCACACGTACAAGTTTTCTTCATGTGAAAAAAAGCAGGACTTCTCAAACTGAATGTTGAGTTTTTTTTGTTTTTTTTTTTTTGTTTTGTTTTGTTTTGTATAGAAACAAACATTGAGCCTGACACCAGGTTTGTGTGGGAGTAAGGTAAATTCGGGCTAAATGACTGATGTACTGTTTGGGTATAAACATTAGATTCCATATTGCAACTGTCTGTCACTACTTTTGTCATTAATCAAATAGGTAGTGAAATGTACAGCAATGCTTAAGTGTATTTAATGTAGTTAGTTTTTATAATCACTGCTGGTAGTTATCCAGGTACAGGTGGTAGCTTTCTTTTTTTCCCTCCCTGATTTAAGATTGTGAGATCCTTTACTGTTTCTCTATAGAACTGGCATCTGAGTATACAGATTTGATTTGATCTACTAAATTTGGTGTCATTTGTGATCTAGTGGCAATGCAGGATTTAAAAATCATGGACCTTACTGAAGTGTTAGGAGAGGAGGAGATAAATTCATTTGACTCCTGTGTGTGGCCTGATGCTAAGTCAAGCACATCTATATTCCTATGTGGAAATATATGTGAATGTAGAAGTAAAAAGTAAATTTGAAAAAGAAAACAACGAAAAGGAATTAGTGTGGTTCCATTGAACTTAATGCTATACGCTGTCTATATTAAACTCTTTTTTTTCCCCATTCAGTTGCATTTGTTTAAAACGGCCTGTTAAAATTAATGGCACAGAAACATACATCAAGTAAAATCTTGTAATATCTCTGTAATATCTCATAATTTGGTTTGTGTTTGACCAAATGTTTTCATCATTACTCCAAGCTTGGTTTGGACCATCCAGGTGTTTTCAAACTTTTCAGCTTTCTAATTAAAACAAGCTTCCGTTTTATCTAATATGCTACAATGATTAAAATATCAATATAAGATAATGAGTTCTATTGTTTGCTAATATCAGGATATCCACTCTACCAAGTAACTTCAAGTCCTATGGTGAAATTCTCTTAGAACAAATAGGTAAATGGTATAGCTTACCAAATTGCTTAATTTGGCTGCTATTACAAAGAGCTTTAGATTTTCCTTTTGACTTTGACCGTAGAATGTGGCCACCCCCTGATAGGTCCTTCTATTCGTCTTCATGGTACATCTCTATGACAGTAATGTACTTATTGCAAGGATGAGTAGATGTTCAGGAATCACATATACACAAGAGAAAATACAATCATAGAGGAAAATCCAAGTCCAGCTTTGTCCCTCCCTCAATTAGAAAAAATTCTGTCATGTTAACTTATCCTGCTATTTTCCTGGTCTGGAATGCTTCCACTTGGAAGTTGGTAGTTTGTTTGTTTGTTTGTTTGTTTGTTTCTTTCTTTCTTTCTTTCTTTCTTTCTTTCTTTTTCTTTCTTTCTTTTTCTATCCCTATTCCCTTTTTAGGTTGAACTCCTCTCTCCTAAGTGTTCAAACAATCCTTCTATTTTTGTTCTTCCATTACTACTATCATTTATATACCAGTATAACATACAAGTAGCTCCTGGACAACAGGACTGCACTAGAGATTGGTGACTATATAAAAATGTAAGACATTGTCTCTAGTCTCCAAATGTTATACTCTAAGTAGTAAGAGAAACCAGGTCCATAATACAGTTAAACAAAAATACAGATTATTCAGGTAGACTGCCAAAGGGGAGGAGATGGGGGATGGGCAAAATGGGTGAATATGGAGGAGTGGACTTCCAGTTGTGGAATGAATAAGTCATGGGGATGAAAGGTACAGCATAGGGGATGATTGTTAATGGCATCGTGTGGTGACAGGTGGTAACCACAGGTATGGGAAGCATAGCATAACATACAGAATTGTCAAACCATCTATGTGGCACACTTGAAACTAATGCAATATTTTGTGTCAACTATACTTCAGTTAAGAAAAAAGATAATAATAGCCAACATGTATATGGTGCTTATTCCGCGTAAGGCACAGTAATTGTGTTTTATCTATAGTGACTTAGTTTTTACCTCGCAAACTCTATCCTACTGATGAGGAAACCAAGTTGCACAGAAGTCATGTTACTTGCCTATTGTTGAAAAGCAAATCCAAGCTTTGAACCAGGTAATCTGGCTCTCAGAGTTCAGGCTCTCACCCTGTTTTGCACTGCCTAAGGATTTTTTTTTTAAGTGTGTCGTAGTCTATATTGAGGATTTGGCAGTATCTGCCACCCCAGATTAGGCTCTCATTGCTCCATCCCACACTACTGTGGGTACTCCCTTGCCCACACCCAGCTATTCAGTCCCTGAATTCTAGAAGGATTATCTGCATTCCATAAATATTGATGAAATAGAATCTATTTGAATAATCTGTATGCTGAACATTGATAGAAACAAAGGTAAGCATATTTTGACCATGAAGTATCAGTTATTCAGTGTCAGATATTCAGTAGAATGTAATTTCCAATGAACTAATTTTATTTTATCTTTTTAAGTTAATTTTTAAATTTATTTTGAGAGAGAGAGCGAGTGTATGAGCAGGGAAGGGGCAGAGACAGAGAGAGAGAGAGAGAGAGAGAGAGAGAGAGAGAGAATACCAAGCAGGCTCTGCACTATCAGTGTGGAGCCCTATGTGGGGCTCAGTCTCACAAACTGGAAGATCATGATCTGAGCCCAAACCAAGAGTCAGATGCTTAGCCAACTGAGCCACCCAGATGCGCCTCCAATGAACTTTTAAATTTTATTTATTTTGTTTTATTTTGTTTTAAATTAACATTTATTTTTGAGAGAGAGAGAGAGAGAATGTGAGCGGGACAGGGGTAGAGAGAGAGGGAGACACAGAATCTGAAGCAGGCTCCAGGCTCTGAGCTATTAGCACAGAATCCAACGTGGGGCTTGAACTTACAAACTGTGAGATCATGACCTGAGCCAAAGTGTGATGCTCATCTGACTGAGCCACCCAGGAGCCCTGAACTAATTTTATTTTAAATTTCACAGGTTTAAGATTAAAGGTTGCTTTTAATTTTCCATGCTAATGTCATTTTAGTTGTCTCACTCTTTAAAAGTTATGGTGAAGGGATCAGTTAGTTTTAAAAGATGAAATTTATAGATTATTGAAAAAAGAGCACTTGTTAGACCACTAAAATTTCATCACAAATTTATTAAGAAATCATCTGATAGATGTTTCCCTTTTTTTCTATGCTTCTTTATTCTTTTGTGTATTACCTATCAAATAGCCAAAAGCTGGGAACAAGAGTAGGGAAACAATAAATAAATAAAAGTTTTCTATTCTTTCTACCTGGTTTTGTACAATTGCTTAAATTCGTTTTATATTATTTTTTTATTTCCTTTTAGAAAATATTGGAAGTGCGTACTTGCTAGGTAAAAGGCCTAAATTTGAATCATTATTGAAACATTCTGGTGTGTAATACAAATGTTCATTTGAAAATGATAGACGGTCGTTCAGGGACCCTGAAGTGTTTTCATGGATTCTCATGCCTGGTTGGCAGTTTTGTTGAAAGTGGCCGTAAATCAGGAAAGAGAGCTGAAAATACATTTTATGTCATCTTTAAAACAACTGTAAGTTATTGTCCCAGAAAATGAAGATGCCATTTTTAAAGAAGGTAGCAGGATAAGGTATTGAAATGGGTAGAAAAAACATGTTTCCAGAAAAGTATCACCAGTAGTTACTGATATTAATTATAGCATAAAATGGGAATGGTATGAAAGAATAAGGATTAAAATCAAGATTGTACATGGAGTCTGAAATTTAAATTTATAGAACCTGATGCTTTTTATTTTTTTAATTTACTTTTAACTTTTTGGTGGTGGTTCTTTTACAAGATGTTTGTTGATGAGCAAATTGAATTTGAGCTCATATGCTATAGAAACCAGGTGAACTCACATTCTCCAAACGCATCTGTTGTTTGCTCCTTCCAGAATAAATATTACAATTCTTGATGAACAACAGCTGGAAGGCTTGAATGTGGTTGCATTCCTCATGGGTTCACAGGATGAAATCACTTGTGCACCATTGACAATTTTAAATGGAGAACAAAAATGTATTCGATAAGATGTCAGGAAAAAAGTATTTTTGTAAAAATGTATTTTCTATTTTTAATCTTCTGTGAGCTATACATTTTAGGACACTGAATGAGTTGGAAGATGTATGTTGTGACCTGACATTCTCTCTGACTTATATTTAGTTATTTTTTTTGAGTTTTTTAAAACTTTATTTATTATGAGAGAGAGGGAGAGAGAGAGAGAGAGAGAGAGAGAGAGAGAGAGGGAGAAAAGCATGAGTGGGGGAGGGGCAGAGAGGGAAGAGAGAGTGAGAATTCCAAGCAGGCTCAGCACTGTCAACAGCAAGCCCAACACGGGGCTCAAACCCACCAACTGAGATCATAACCTGAGCCGAGGTCAGGTGCTTAACTGACTGGGCCACCCAGGCACCCCTACTTGTTTCTTTAATTATCTTTAAGAAAGTAATATGTACTAAGTGCCATAGTCCAGTTGCAATACATTGAAAATGTAAGCAATTGGGTCATTATACTGCTAAATAATATTTTTACATGTATCTTTTATGGCATGTCAGCCAGTTCATTAATGTTTTAACTTATTTTACTGTTTTGGGTGAGGAGTAACTTTTCTCTGTCAGTGTTTCATGGACAAGTTGGTAAAATGGTACTAATGGACAGAATCCTGGACTGGAGGTGAGTGGCTGTGGCCATACTGGAGATTTGTGGCCATGGGCATAGACTGTCATCTCCCTGTTCACACTGCCTCTTGTATAAAATGAGGGGTTTGGACTGGATGATTTCTCTTCTCAAATCTGTGAGCCTATGATAACTTCTAAACCAGTCTTGAATTCCTTTATATTTGCTGCCGACACTGATCTCTTCCCTTCTTGACTTTCCCTGAGGGTATTATCAGTTCTATAAATTGTGGTGGTTGATTATGTTTGATGATATACTTTATCATGCAGTCTTTTATAGGGCTGTCTTTTTGTTTGTTTTCAGGAGCACATGTTTAATACTATTCACTGTCTCATAATGTTAATTCTCCTCTTGATGATGAAATATCTAAGCATCTCGAGGAAAGTAACCTTGTTCTATATTGCTTCTTTTTTCTGGTTTTCCTTGTAGCACATTACAGAATAATTGCCACAGCTATTTGAAGTGTTGATAAACTTAACAAATTCAGTTACTAACTTATTTAAAACCCATGCAGTGTGTTTGGTTCAGAACCATAGAAATAGAACAAAGCTAACACTGGAATGGGGCTCAAGAAACCTGATTTTCAGCCCAGATCAACATTATTTGACTATGTGCTCTGCTCTTGAACAGATCATTTGGTGCTTCAGTTTACTCAGGTCGAAAACGAGGGAAAGAGACCAACATTCTCTAACTTTTAATTTCTGTAATTTTTTTCTCCCTGTAAATGCCATCATGGAAGTGATGAACAACTTTGCTTAGCATTTTCAAAACATAGCCTACTTTTTATCAAGCATTTTTATTCATCATTTAATTCGGTGATTCAACATATATTTATTGAGCACTTATTATGAACCAAGAACTGTGAGTCAGAAAGTACAAGATTTGAATCCACTTAATATTTAAATGTGGGGAAATACTTTTCCCTTTTTGCTACATGTGCAAAACGGATATGGCAATATCTGCTTTACAGGGTTGCTAGGAGGATTAAATGAGGCAATGCTATCAAACATTTAGCTCAGTACCTGCTAGACAGAATGGGATTAATATTATTATTAACACTATTATTATGTAGCACATTAAAATTTTAAACCATTAATTGGGGATCGTATTTAATGGTCTATACAGTATAAATATAGCCTGAGTGATTATTTGGGTGTAGTAAATTCAGATTTTTCAAGTGCAGTTTTATGTTGAACAAGTGATTTATCCTCTCTCTTAGAAACTTAGGATACAAATACCTGTCTCTTCTTGTGGTCAGGATTAAAAGGGTTTAAAGTGAGATAATGTACAGAAAATTTGCAGCATAACCTTTGCCATATAAGACTCAAACATGTCTGTTTCTGGAAAACTAACCTAGTTTTGTTCCAGGCAAAATTAATCTATGGAGGTCACTTCTGGTGGGGAATTAACCATTGTGAAGGGGCATGAATAAACCATCTGGGGTGACAAAAATATGCTATATCTTATTTCTTGTAATGTTTATTATTGAGACAGACAGAGAGAGAGAGAGAGAATATGAATGAATGAATGAGCATGAGCAGGGGAGGAGCAGAGAAAGAGGGAGACACAGAATCCAAAGCAGACTCCAGTTTCTGAGCTGGCAGCACAGAGCCCGATGTGGGGCTCGAACTCAAGAACCTTGAGATCATGACCTGAGCCAAAGTCGGATGCTTCAACAACTGAGCCACTCAGGAGCCCCTGAAATATGCTGCATCTTAATCTGGGTGATTACACAGATAGATACATAGCTCAAAAAATTCTTTGAGCTGTACAATTAAGATTATTCATTTTATTGAATAAATTTTTCCTAAAAAAATGTTTGTTTTCTTCCCTAAACATAAATACCATATTACATTTTATAACCAGAAGAAATATCAGTTAATAATAATAATTTTCTAGTGCCATAGCTAAAATACTACTCCAATATATTTTTCTCAACAGTACATAAAAGTGAAAGAGGACACCATGATCCCATGAACCTTCTGATGTCAGAAAGCAGTTGGAGGAACACTCAGTGGTTCTACATATTTCACCACCCAATTGTTTCAATTTGGCACACCATATTTTAGGATATTTATTGCCTGCCTAGTTCTTGAATCTACTCTTTTCCCTGGCGCACACAAAACCATACGTCATGGAGTATTATTTTTACGAGGATCTGGTCAAAAGGACCTGATCAGTACTATTGCCACTTTTTCATGTATTTTTCTGAGAGGAAGAATAGCTTATGATTTACTTCAATCAAGCTTTATTTAGGATCGGGTCTGTAGGAAGGGGTGGAAATGGTGGGGGAGGGAGCGGAAGGGACAGCATAAATATATACATACAGTGTGTGAAAATAAAGAAAGGCATCTTTTGTTACAGCTGGTTGCAAGAGAAGTTTCTGCTTGCACTGCTGAAGATAGTATGAGATTAGCGGAGTTGTAGCAAGTCAGGACAAAGACTTGCTGTGTGAGAGGGATCAGCATGTTTGCTCAGTGGAGCTTTCTCTCCAGTTGTTGACAGATTTAACTGGTGTAATCTTAGGCCTGGCTAGCTCCTCCCCATGAGTGTCAAGAGGCAATCCATGCAGTAGTAAATGGCCATGTGGAGTATACCATGAATTCCCTATTTGTGTAGTAGCTGTAGTTTAGGGTGGGGATTTAATATTGAATGGACTCCAGATTGTCTAAATTGCAATCACAGTGTTTATTTAAATAGCCTATGGGGACCATTAAAGCATTTTAACTTTTGCTCCTATGTTTCTCATGTTATGAAATCTTGAAGCACATCGGGGAGAAAAGAAAAATCCAGCCTTGTAAAAAAGCATATGATGCTAAAAGTTCTCCCTGCTGCCAAAAATGCTTCAAGAGTTTTAGTTCTCTGAACTAACATGTGATATGATGGATGGGATCCTGCTGTGGTCCCTAACTAGGGGATTTTCCTTGTGCAGATACACTAATCTGCCCCAGCATAATCCAGGAGATTCTTTCCCATACTGGTTCCTCACTTGCAGTGTTGAAGTCTATTCTGCTCACAATCATGTCCATAATGCTATAGCTTTAAAACTACATAAAACGCTGTTAGTAACACAAGTGCTATAAAATTATTTAACTTTTAATTTTACATACAAAAAAAAAAACTATTTCATTTACTTTACTGGCAGAGCCAGGGTCATGGTGAAACTTGACTTTGGTGAGGAAGGCCATGAACTTGAGGTGTAGAACAAACAAGTACATCTATTTCTAAGGCAGATCTTCTGAATAGAAAGCATGACTTCAGTTTCATGCTCTGATTTAATACAATAAAATTAAAAACATTTCATAAATAAATTTCTGCAGTTGATTCCCTTCTCCAGGAAGACTTGCTTTCCTACATTCTTACTTACTTATTGAAAGGCTCTAAGTCTGGAATAGCATTTGACAATGTAAAAGATTTTCTGATTATGGGAGCAGCATGGCCCCAGAGATCTTTCTGAATTGCTGAATTCAATGTTCAATTTTCTTTCTTTCTTTCTTTCTTTCTTTCTTTCTTTCTTTCTTTCTTTCTTTCTTTCTTTCTTTTCCTTCCTTCCTTCCTTCCTTCCTTCCTTCCTTCCTTCCTTCCTTCCTTCCTTCCTTCTTTAAATTCCTACACGTTTCTATGGCTGTTCTAACTGCTTTGGGCTATATTAAAATGTGTTCCTGTTCCTGGCTCCAACTCTGACATGGTGTGCCTCATCAGAGTAGTTCAGGGCACTTCCAGGGTCCTCTCAACTGGCCCTTCTGCATCTTTCTGCCCTGTGTGTATAGTGATAGTAACAATACTTCTCCATCTCAGAAATAAACTGGGGGCGAATGTGCTAATGTATATAAATAGCCTTGGCCTTTCTTGAAATGAAGACATTGTGAAAGATGTTTTAATGAGAACATGAGAAAAATCAGCAATAGCAGATCTTAAATAACTTCTGTCTGCAGCTGGGAAGTGGCCATTTAACTTGACTCAGACCATACATCACTGAAGGTCCTTTCCATCATAAATTTTCTGTTTATTATAAGTTTTTTATTTATTATCGTGATGTATATTATAGAGCTAATTGCTTCCAAATGCGTCATGATGTAGGAGTGTATTTTTTCCTAAAATGCTTTATTTTGCTTTTTATTTTGTGTTAGAATCAAAGTTTCAGATTTCTTTCGATTCAGTGTTCCAAATGCTTGGAACAATATCTGAAGCATTTCCCACTATTCTGTTGCATCCTTACCCCTATCTCTAATTCTTTTTCTAGGACAGACTGTTGACTAAAATCCATAAATTTTACAGAAACCCAATTTAATTTGCTGATTTTCTGATCACTGTTAATGTTTTTGGTTTTTTTTTAAGAATTCATCTATTGCTTATTTTCATTTTTAGTTTCACCTTCTTGCTTTTCAACCACTTTCTCTCATCCGCAGATTTCTTTCTCTTTCCTGACTGTGTAACTAGTGTCAACTATCCGAAGAATATGTAACTTGTAGTGATGGAAATAAAGAATATGTACAGTCCACAAAACTGATCATCAAACCCAGAATAACAAGGAGTTGACCATATGTCTTCTACTATTTAATAGGGAGTGACAGAGTCTATGTGGCTAATTAGAAGAATCTCTGTTTGTTTTAAGAATTATACTGGTAATAATATCTGTCTTCTTTTTATGTGACATCCACCTAGCTTCTAGGAATAGTCTTTTTAGGGGCTACCACCCTCCAAAAAAGATATTTTAACTTAATATATTATTGAAAGGCACTGCAGTTTGGGACTGAAGGGGAATCTGTATGGCAATTATTTTGTTTTTCTGGGGCAAACCCTTGGTACTAATGCTGTTCATGGTTGTTTTGACCGTATTACATTTTGCTGAGCCCCAGGACTGCTTTTGGAAGGTTTAGAAGTATCCAGGGAGGTGCCTGCCACTTTGATTATTCATACCCAGCTCTTTATTTTTATTTGAGACATAAAATAAAAACACACCCTGGCTTCTGCTCAGCCTCAACTGGCGTTGATTTTAAAAACAAACCCCAAACTGACCAAATGGCAGCCGTGCAAGCTTTTCTGTGAGTGAGTCCTCTCTCGTGTCAATCAGAGTTCATTTATGGAAGCATTAAATTCTGGTGCTGGCCAGGCCACCTTTAGACAAATTAAAATGGGTTGGGATTTGGTAGGCTTGGAACAGAGGACTGAAAGGAAAACCAGGGTGATGTTATGACTCAGAAAGTGACTCTTTTCCTTCTGAATCAGAATTGAACCACTGGTAGAATTAGCTCTCTCAGGAAGATGGCAACTTTTAGGTGAAAGGTTAAGTGGAACCTCTGACCATCTGTGTTTGTCCCCCTGTTGGTTCAGCTCTGTGCCAGTTTGAATAATTACTTACTCTCCACCTTTTTTCCCATTGCTTATTTGCAAAGAGGAGTAACATTTTCCTTCTTGTGTCTCTTGAAACATTTTTAAGACTGACTGTGAACTTTTAACCACTGATACATTTTATGCCAGAGGTGGCTTTATTTCATTAATGTGTTAACTAATTTCTGCAGAAAGTACCACTCTGCCTTTCTGATAAACATTGGGAAATATATCTCTAGATATTTACTCTCTGGAATTTCCTGCTTATTCTATTTATGTACAAACATCAATTCTAGTTTTCACACCTTTTTGTTCATTCCTAATAGTTCTATCTATATGCCTCCAAAAAGGATTTTTCCAAGGATTCATTCTTTCAGCAAACACTTACTGAGCATCTATTTTATCTTTCTTACTCTGCTTTTATCAGAAGCTTTTGAAGAATATTTTCATTTCTATTATTAATTGATTTCTATTTCATGCTATCTGAAAGTTCAGGATTTTATTAAATCTTCAAAATATCTGCATGAGTTAAGTTGTATGTTTTAGTATTGATACCTGTTAGTTCTGCATCAAGAGCAAATTTTAACATCTTTGTACATTTATCAGCCCCCCCTTTTCTACTAGTATCAGGAAAAGATTTATATTTTTTTGTCAAATTTATATGGTTCATTCATTG
Organism: Prionailurus bengalensis; assembly: GCF_016509475.1. NCBI lineage: Eukaryota > Metazoa > Chordata > Mammalia > Carnivora > Felidae > Prionailurus > Prionailurus bengalensis. Next base: position 57,217,096 of record NC_057358.1, on the reverse strand, counting down.
AAGAATTATAGCCATTTTAATTACAAGAGCGTTTACTCATTCTGTATTCATTTAATGTGCAATTTATTGAGTCATACTATTTGTCATCAGACTAAAAGTTCCTTAAGGCATTAAAGTAATTTTTAAAGGTTTATTTATTTTTGAGAGACAGAGAGAGACAGAGCATGAGTGGAGGAGGGGCAGAGAGAGGGAGATACAGAATCTGAAGCAGGTTCCAGGCTCCAAGCTGTCAGCACAGAGCCTGAAGCAAGGCTCGAACTCACCAACCATGAGATCATGACCTGAGCCAAAGTTGGACAATTAACTGACTGAGCCACCCAGGAGCCCTGGCATTGAAGTATTTTTTGAATGGAACAATAAAAGAATACATGAATTGTTAAGCATTGTTTTTTCTCAAGAATAAGCCTCCTTTGGGGCACCTGGGTGGCTCAGCCATTAAGAATCTGACTCTTGATTTTGGCTCAGGTCATGATTTCCTAGTTTGTGAGATCAAGCCCTGCATCCGGTTCTGCACTGGCAGAGGGGAACCTACTTGGGATGCTTTATCTCCCTCTCTCTCCATGCCACCCCCCCAACAAAACAAACAAACAAAAGAATAAAGCTCCTTATAATGAAGTTGTTTATGTCCTAATCCTACTGCAAATTAATTCAGGATTCAGGTGTTTTCATAATGGTGGATGCTGAAACTTTCTTTGTGTCTTTTGCAGAGCAGAGCCAGATGAGGTAAGGATTAGTGCTTGCTGGAAGCCAAGGGCCTGGGTATGATGTAAGGAAATAGGAAGATTGACAGTGGTCATTGTGGAGAACTGGCAATTAAAATCATGGACTTTAGCAGTGAACCTACTTAGTGATTATTCATTTTAGAGGTATCTAAGCCCCAAACTTTACCTTGCTTACTTATATATTCTTAAAGCCATCCCCGTGTTCCAGAGGGGTAATCAGAGCTAAATAACATCCCTTTGGAAACTGAACTTGTGCTCTTGATTAGCAAAAGCATCACTGTCAACCGACTTTCAGATGGCTCTCTTGCTGTCTTTTTAACACCATTCCTGATGCCTGCAACTAGTTAGTTACCCTTCCCTCATCTTTGAGGGACTGGAGGGCACAGAGTGATTAGGCAAGACCTGGAGTCCCAGGGACGGTGGCTAGTAAGATCAGGCTCTTGAACTTAACATTTCTGCCAGCCAATGGTTCTTTTAAAATTCCTGGACCAAATTCCATTGTGGGGTGTGGGAAGGTTACCCACATACAACACCAAACAATTTTCAGACACCCGGGTGTCCAAGAATTCAACTCAATTATGACACTACTTGGAGACAGCATCAGGTTCCATAGGTTAAAGGTTCAGCTTTATGAGACTGCCCCTGCCTCCTGGCTTCAGATGGAGTCACAAGCTTCAAACTGTTACCTGCGCTTCTGACCAACAGGCTACAGATTAGAGGTTCCAGTGACCTCCTCCTTAGTTTAAATTAATTTGTTAGATGGGCTCACAGAACTCAGGGAAACTTTTACCAGTTTACTGAAGGATAAAAAGGATGCAAATCAATAGCCAGATGAAGAAGTACATAGGGCAAGTTCCTGAGCAAAGGAGCTTTTGTCTCCCTGGAGCTTAGGGTCTCGCTCAGTGACACATGGAAGTGTTCTGGTTCCCCAAGTATGGAAGTTCTCTGAAAAAAGCAAAGGACCAAAAAACTATCCTCTTGAGTTTTTATGGAGGCTTCATCACATAGCATTGATTAACCAAGACACTGGCCATTGACAATTGATTCAACCTCTAGCCCCTCTGCACTCCCTGGAGGTCAAGGGTTAAGGCTGAAAGTTCCACCTCTAATCACATATTTGGTCCTTGGCAACCAGCCCCTCCTTTAGGTGAGGTCCCAAAGTCATCTCATTAACATACCAAAAGACAACCTTTATCATTCTTATCACTTAGGAAATTCCAAGAGTTCTAAGGGTTCTGTGCCAGAAATGGGGACGAAGACCAATTTTTTATTATAAATCACAATATCACAATAGTCATTCTTTTCATAACAGCAGGACAATCTGACCATTACACACCCTCAGATCCGAAAACTATTTTACACTTTTGCCCCTTTAGTGTAAAGTGTCATTCTTCCTCAGGAAAGCTTTTATACGCTATGCAACTGGGTTTAATTTTGGAATAAAAGCATCTGGAAATTGAGGATAATTGCTTTCCAGTTTGCATTTTTAACCTCAGTTAAAAAATTAGTATCTTGAGGGAGATACATGAAATCTCTTTAGCTGATAGCCTGCATTTGTGCCCTGTGTTTCTCCTTTCTTCTGATAAAGAGAACCTGGGCCATAAACTCTGTCATATGAACCTATCCTTATGTACTAGTGGGCAGATTTTAAGCCAACAATTCTTCTGACACATGCATTTTACTTATGTGTATTTATTGTTCTGGTGGGTAACTATTTACTGAGCACCTACTAGGTGCCAGGCCCTTTTTAGTGCCAGTATACAAGGAACAAAGTGATGTTTCACCACCATATAGAGCACAGTCTCATAGACACAGACAACCACCAAATAGATGTTTAAAAAAATTAAATTTATTATGGACCAACTTTATTTAAAAATTATAGTGTCTTGGGGTGCCTGGGTGGCTCAGTTGGTTAAGTGTTCGACTTTGGCTCAGGTCATGTTCTCATGGTTCTCATGTTCTCATGTTCTCATGGTCATGTTCTCATGGTCCCTGCATCGGACTCTGTGCTGACAGCCCAGAGCCTGGAGCCTGCTTTGGATTCTGTGTCTCCCTCTCTCTCTACCCCTCCCTGCTCACACTCTGTCTCTCTCTCAAAAATAAATAAGCATTCATTTTTTTTAAATTATAGTGTCTTACATTTATGTAGTAGTATAAAATGTTTTAAAACCATTTCTCATTTATAATATTATATTTCATGTATTTTAGAGCAGTTTGTAAACTTTAAAAAGTTGGGTTTATACAATATATGAATTAAGAGCACATGCCCTTTCTGAGTGAACTGATCTTGTGCCATAGCTACTGGATGTCCAAAGATAAATTTAATACCTACTATAGCAGTGTCCATAAGAGCTATCTTGGGTACTTGATGCATTCATTGCATTATAGCCTCTTGGATGAGTTTTGGGAACCTCCATTTTTAACAAGCAAACTAGACAATCTGATGTTGGCTACGGGAGGACCACACTTTGAAGAATACCATACCTATTATTAGGCAGTTTATTAGAAGGGACCTCGAAGCCCATTCTAAGAATTGAACACACATGTCTTATAGATGCCTGCAATTCAACAAATGACACTGATGGTTCATTTGATTTGTTTTTTAAGCCATAAAAACTGTAAGATGAATGAATATGTTATGGGCCCTGAGCTTAAGGATTCTTCAGTTTATTAATACCATAGAACTCTCTGCCATTTTATACCTAGCTGTCATGCTATATCGTGTGGCATTTTCCATTTATATGCTACTTTGTATCCATTTACATAGTACTTTCTATAACTTACTAAATTGCCTCATTGAACCCACATATATGAGTTTCTTTTTTGTTACATATAGTTGTCATTACAGATGAAAACAGAGGCTCAGAGAAAACTGTTAAGGAGGCCAAATTCATAGGGCAAATATGTGTCAGAGCTAGATCCTCTAATTCCAAATCCAGAGTTGTTTCTATTTCATCACATTTATGTGCCTTATTAACATTAATTCAAAAGTTAGAGGATTTCTTTCACCTACCACAGGTATATTATAATATCAGAAATTCTTCAATCTGTATAAAAGTTGTAATGTACCATGTTCCCAGCCATTGAAAAATGAAATCATTCAGCATCCTTAAGTAAAACCAGATGCCTCCATTGAGAATCACAAGGATCTCTCGTAATAGGATTAGTTGTACATTCCAGAAAGTTATGACAAATGACAAATGAACTAATACTAGGAAATAGCATATAGACGTGTTGGGAAGGAGCCAATCTGTGACCACCTCCACTCTAAATATTTCTTGCATTAGAGACTCTTCTTAGTGGAGGTAGTGCCATTACTAGGGCTTATTCTTTGATTTACTGTGTCTATTATCTGTTCATTCATTTGTTCATTCATTCATTCTTTCATTCATTCATTCAAAAAACATTTACTGAGTACTCATATATACCAGAACAGGACTAGTCACTAGTTATAAAATTATGAATAAGACATGTTCTTCCCCAAATATGAAGCAAACTATATGTAATTACCACAGAGATGTGAATAAGGGCCTATTCTGTGATTTCTCAACTCTTGACAGTTACCAGTGGAAATATTGGTTGGAGAAGTGAGTGTGTGGGTGAATTCTTCAGAAAGAGTTGAAATTTGTTATAGCTACACATCTGGCAGTACTTAAGAATTATGAATGATTTCATGTTTCCATGGACACATGGTATGTTATAACACATTATGTAATATGCTGGTTGATAAAGCACTTTATAATAGTATAATTTTGTGCCTTTCTTCCCTCATTCTAAAATTACTCCATACACATTCTCACAATATTGTCCCTAGATTTATTGTTAGGATGTTTTTATTATCAATAATAGCAGTGGTAACAATAGTCTATCATTGAAGAAAATGAGACACAAAATAACTTGCCCAGGGCCACCCCACAAAAAATTGGCAGTATCCCATGGCATAATTCTCTGTTCAGTTTCTAAGCTTCAAAACTTCTTTGAAGGAATTGCTAGCCTGGGTATTTTGTTCATTTAGTTCATTTAGGTGCATATAACATAGTGTGATGCTTCATATAAGCACAGAATTTTCCAGGGGTGGCCCACTGGCAAGCTTGAACTTTTCAGGGCCATGTCTTTAGAGCGCTGTCAGGAGGCCCCACCCTTCTGCTGCCCACCGCTTTTTCCATAGTTGAAGAACTGGTCTATAATCATGGTATGAGTCTTGGTTGGCTTGATTTTAAGACTCGGTAATACATTCCTTCATCAGTCTCTGTCACACAGGAACGTTTAGAGCTACCGATAGTTGACCAGTAGTCCACTTAGTTTCTTTTTGGTGAATATCTGCATTTTTCTTACAGAGCATTCTCTAATGTAAACCCACAAACTTAACAGTGTTAAAGACCAACTTAGCTGAAACCAGAAAGATAAGTCAGAGGTAAGGTGAAAATCTTTTCAGACTTGATTCCAGTCAATGCTTATTAGCTCTGCAATAGAGGGCACAGGAAAAAAAGAATAACGTTTGAAGTCAGAGGAGAATTATCTTTGCTTAGACGGGTCATGTCAGATTCATGTCCCTTTCTTGCTGTTGTTGTACATCCATTTGCCAACTACTCTGTCAAGATGCGAGTTGACTTCTTGGGCTTAGGAACCTACAGTGTGTGACTCCCTTGCTAATATGATGATTGATGACAATTAGTTGATTCAGCTATTTTAATATTGCTTTGTTTCTTGAATATATCTTCTTTTCTATGTTTTTTTTTCCTCTCCCAAATCACTATATTAAAAAAGAACAAAACTCCCGTTCGAATACAGCAATTATTTGAAACCATTTTCAACAGAGCAAGAGAATACTTTATATAGTAATGACTGGCAAAGCCGTGTTTTAATGTTTTTGTGATTGACGCAGTGGTACACAACAGTTCCTGTGGAACCATTCTTGCTTCTCACGTTATAAGGCCTGTTCAAAGAAGGAAGCAGAAGAGTTTCTTTTCTGTGAAATTGATGCAATGGGTATATGGCAAACATATAAACCTTAAGTGACTCAGTTATTACCAGAGATGTAATTACTGACCTTAGACTTTTGGATGACATGGAAGAACATTTTCAGAACCAGATTGCTTAGTTTTTTGCAAGACCTCATGTTTAGAGCCTTGAGCTTTGTACAAAAGTTATCAATGACACTATAGTAGTAGCAAAATAAAGTGGGCCTTGGTTTTTATAAAATGTTATTTCCATCTGGATAATCATTTGGATATATGATTGAATATTTTGACTATAAAGTGGGCACATGGTAATAATTGCTTCCGGATCCTTTGGAGACACAGTGAGACCAACTAGAAATGCAAACATTGGCTGGGAAGCAAGAAAAGCTGACTTTTGATGTTTCCTTCTTTTCTTTCTTTCTTTCTTTCTTTCTTTCTTTCTTTCTTTCTTTCTTTCTTTCTTTCTTTCTTGTTTAATTTACATCCAAGTTAGTTAGCAGATGGTGCATTAATGATTTCAGGAGTAGATTCCTTAATGTCCCTTATGCATTTAGACCATCCCCCCACATACAACCCCTCCAGCAACCCTGTTTGTTCTCTATATTTAAGAGTCTTTTATGTTTTGTCCCCCTCCCTGTTTTTATATTATTTTTGCTTCCCTTCCCTTCCCTTATGTTCAACTGTTTTGTATCTTAAATTCCTCTTATGAGTGAATTCATATGATATTTGTCTTTCCCTGACTGACTAATTTTGCTTAGCATAATACCCTCTAGTTCCATCCATGTAGTTGCATATGGCAAGATTTCATTCTTTTTGATTGCTGAGTAATACTCCATTGTGTGTATATATGTATATGGTGTGGTATATATGTGGTATATATGTTTGTGTGTGTATATACATATATACATCTTCTTTATCCATTCATCCATCAATGGACATTTGGGCTCTTTCCATAATTTGGCTATTGTCAGTAGTGCTGCTATAAACATTGGGGTGCATGTGCCCCTTCAAAACAGCACACCTAGATCTCTTGGGTAAATACCTAGTAGTGCAATTGCTGGGTTTTAGGGTAGTTGTATTTATAATTTTTTGAGGAACCTCCATACTGTTTTCCAGAGTGGCTGCACCGATTTGCATTCCCACCAGCAGTGCAAAAGAGATACTCTTTCTCCGCCAACATCTGTTGTTGCCTGAGTTAATGTTAGCCATTCTGACAGATGTGAGGTGGTATCTCATTGTGGCTTCAATATGTATTTCTCTGATGATGAGTGATGTTGAGCATTTTGGTGTTTCTTAATACTTAATACTTAGGGCTTCTTAAACCTTGTCTCTCTCTTCTTTGACTATGCCTGGTATAGGGAAACTAAACCATGGCAATTTCTTTTCTCTTAGTCCTGGTTTTCATTCAAGATCCATAATTTGGGGGGAAACCTGACAACAGTTTCCTAAAACACCTAAAATGACAAGGGAAATAGCTAACATTTGTGGAGCACTTACTAATTGTAGGTATTATCTTAAGTTCTTCGTATACATTATCTCTCTAAAGTGATTTATTAGACTGAACCCCTTTGGTCATAAATGACAGAAACCCAATTAAAATATGCTTGAACATAAAGTGGAGGGAGTATTGTTGATTCATATAAATAAAAATTTCAACATCTCCTTAGCTTTAGGCATGACCATCCAAGGGAGGTTTTTCTCTCCTCATGTTTTTTGCCTTTCTCTGTGTTGGCTTCATTGCTTTTTTTAAAATATGTTTTTTAATGTTTTTATTTATTTTTGAGAGAGACAGAGACAGAACGTGAGTGGGTTGGGGCAGAGAGAGAGGGAGACACAGAATCCAAAGCAGGCTCCAGGCTCTGAGCTGTCAGCACAGAGCCCGACGCAGAGCTCGAACTCACAAGCTGTGAGATCATGACCTGAGCCAAAGTCAGACGCTCAACCGACTGAGCCACCCAGGCACCCCTGTGTTGGCTTCATTTCTAGGCTGTCTTTGTACATATGATCTCTGCTTATGCAGCTTCAATCTTTTGTCCTAAAATTCTATTTATTTTATCAATGTTTATTTATCTTTCTGAGAGAGAGAGAGAGAGAGGGAAAGAGAGAGAGAGAATGCCAGTGCATGAGCAGGGGAGGGGAGGGGCAGAGAAAGAGGGAGAAAGAGAATCCCAAGCAGTGTCTGTGCTGTCAGTGCAGAGCCCAATGTGGGGCTTGAACTCATGAACCATGAGATCATGACCTCAGCCAAAATCAAGAGTCTGACACTCAACTGGCTGAGCCTTCCAGGTGCCCCTATACTAAAATTTTAAAGTTATGTCTTCTTTCTCCATAGTTCTATCACAAGTCCCATATAGGCCACCTATTGGTTTGGCTTGTTTGTTGGGTTATCCCTGAACCCACCCTTGTGGCCAAGAAGATAAGGGGATTTTTTGTCCAGGACATAGTCATATGCTTGTGTCTTGTTTGAGAATTTTCCTCCTTCTTCTTTATCCATTCATTTATTGATGGACATTTGTGCTGCTTCAATAAACATAGGGGTGCATATATCTTTTGGAATTAGTGTTTTCATATTCTTTGGGCAAATACCCAGTAGAAGAATTAATAGATTATGTGATAGTTCTATATTTAATTTTTTGAGGAACCTCTATACTGTCTTCCACTGTGGCTGCATCAGTTAGCATTCCCACCAACAGTGCACAAGGGTTCCTTTTACTTCATATCCTTGCCAACACTTGTTGTTTCTTGTGTTTTTTATTTTAACCATTCTGACAGGTGTGAGATGGTATCTCTTCATGGTTTTGATTTACATTTCCCTGAAGATTAGTGATGTTGAGCATCTTTTCATGTGTATGTCGTCTTTGCAGAAATGTCTGTTCATGTCTTCTGCCCATTTTTAATTGGATTATTTGGTTGTTGTTGTTGTTGTTGTTGTTGTTATATAAGTTTTTTATGTATTTTGGATACTAACCTTGTATCAGATATGTCATTTGGAAATATGTAAAATATTATTATTTTTTTCTCTTATTCAGCTAGATTGCTTTCTGTTACCCTGTCCTCCAGGTCACTAATTCATTCTTCTGCTTCCTTTAGTGAGTCTCTTATTTATCTTATTTATTTATTTATTTATTTATTTATTTATTTATTTATTTATTTATTTTAGTAGGCTCCATGCCCAGCATGGAGCGTGAACTCACAATGCCTCCATTGCAAGTCGCATGCTCTATGGATTGAACCAGCCAGGTGCCCCTCATCTAATGTATTTTTTAATTTCAGTTATTGAGTTCTTCATCTCTGATTGTATCTTTTTCAAGTTTTCTTTGTTAAGCGTGTCACTGAGGTCCTCTACTCTTTTCTCAAGTCCATTGAGTATCCTTATGATTATTACTTTACATTTTCTATCAGGCGTATTGCTTTCTCTGTTTTGTGTAGGTCTCTTGCTGTGATCTTGTCCTGTTCTTTCATTTGGGACATATTCTTCTGTTTCCTCATTTTGTCTAACTCTCTGTATCTGTCTCTATGTGTTAGGAAAGTTAGCTATGTCTCTTACTCTTGAAAGTAGTGGCCTTATTAAGAAGACGTCCTGCTGTGTTCTGCAATATAGTGTCCCCTATTTACCAGACACTGGGGCTTCACTGATGTTTCCTATGTGTGTTACTTGCACCCTTCTGTTGTGACTGAGCCACTCTTGACTTAGTTCAGTTGTCTGCAGTGGCTCTCTTTGCTTGTTGTGGACAGGGTTTGGTCCCTGTATTGTTAGTGGGCCAATGTGGGGTTGCCTAGGGCTTAAACTGAGCCAGACCATGCATTTGCCCAAGATGCAATGGCACCTCCTGCAAGAGAACATGGGGGTGGAGCATGTGGTGCCAGCAAGAGGTATACTGGTGTGAAGGGATCTGCAGCTCTGGGAACTGAGGCAGGCTGTTTGGAGGGGGCAGATCCACAAAAGTGAATAGTGGTGGGACACACAGAGTTAGCAAGGTTTGTATGGGTCTGCTGTGGTAGGGAGCTGAGGTCTGGATGGAAGGGGGAACACAGGAGAACACAGGAGTAAGGCTCACTGTTAGCAAATTAGGTGGTGAATGTTGGCATAGTGGTGGTACCTGCAGGTGTCTGTGTGTTTTATGCTGGAGGGTGGACAAGGTATGTAGCATCCCCCAGCTCCTTTATCCCTGGAAGTGTCTCCCAGTGATCCTTGCCCCTCCAGCATATGCTCTGAGATTAACAAATCTCCATCCATATGCCCCAGGTATCTTTCAAACTGCTGCTTCTATGCTGTATCTCCCTGGGGGTAACTTCTTGTGTTATCTCTTTAAACTGGGGACTCAGTTTCCTCTTCCTCTCCTTCATGTCCCATGAACCTGCTGATTTTTAAAGTGCCACGTTTTAAGCCTCACTAATTGTAAGAACTCAATGAATTTGGTGTCTTGGTTTTCAAAGCCAAATGGTATGGGGATTCATCTTCCCTGTGTGGGCTCCCTGGTACGACTGTTTTTCTCTCCTCTTCATGCCCCAGTGTCCTTTCCTCCTGTGGACAGTTCTGTGGGACCATTTAGCTTCTTTTAGCTTTAGCTTCTGACCACATTGTTGCCCTTTCTACTCTCTTCCATGTGGCCCCTTCTCTACATTTAGTTGTGGAGTTTGTTCTGTCAGTCTTCAGGTCATTTTCTGGGTTATTTACACTGATGTGAGTGCTATCTAGTTGCATCCCTGGGAGAGGTGAGGTTAGAATTTTTCTGCTCTTCCATCTTCCTTGTAAGTTTTGTTTTTGTTTGTTTGTTTGTTTTTAATTGCAAACCTAAGACACAAATCACCAGTTCTGACTACTTTTATAAACTCAAACCGTAACCTGACCGAAATCCCTAGTTTCTCCCATTGCTTAGTATGTTCAACTCCCTTCATTTATTATTTTACATTTTACATTATTATATTTTACATTTTACATTTATTTTCATAGTCTGGTTATTTTTGTTTGGCTCTTTAATCATTACTTAATGAAGAGATTAGGTTGTGCAGAAAGGGAAGCGTATCCTCATCACCTTCACTATATCCTTCATAGTACTGAGAAACCTGTATCAAGTATGTACGCAGTAAATATTTGTTTTCATTTGCTTTTTTATACTTCTGATTGTGGGTTGTGTCTTGAAAGACTATCCATAGAGAATTAGCAGGGGAAACATGATTTCCCGTTTCCTGAGCTTTGTTGGTGAATCTAAGATTGAGGTTGGGGCTGGGGGTCTGATCTAGGTAATTTGTAGATGGGGAAAATATGCTCCTGGCTGCAATAGGAATATACACCAGCAGAGAGAACACCTTCCTGGGCTCCTAAGAAATCATTCATCTTTCCTTCCCATCGATCTTATTTTCATACAAAGTTGAGGCAGCATGGTGAGACTAGAATTTTCTTTGGAAAATCCATTTAAAAAACACACTTAGGACTGGGCAAGGAGAGTTTTCTAAATTGTTTCAATTATTTGCAATGTCCAAGTGCCAAATGGGGACTTTATTTATCTTAAATGAAGAAAATTAGCTATTTAGCAAGTTCACTCTTCCACCCACAAATCTTACTTATTTCCTTTTGAAATAATTACAGATTTTGGTTGGTATAATAGGAATGTTTTGTGTATGGATTTACTGTCAATGAAATACAGAAGAGCTGTTTTCCAAGTAAGGTGAAATTTAATGCCAGAATTTCAGTATTTAAATGTCTTAGAGATTAGACTGTAATGATAAAGATGATGTATGATATGCATATAGTATATGTGTATATAGTACTGTATATATAATTACAGAGAGAGAACCTATCTGGCAAGTGATAATAGTGAACTCCTTAAATGTTACAATAAAATGAAACAGCATAGTTAGATTAATGCAATGTTTCTTGAATCCTTGCTATAGACTATTCAAAAAGGAAGCACATAGTTGAAATGCCTCTTCATGAGAATCACGGAAGGACCCTCAACATTATTTGATTCTCCCACCAGAAGTGGCTTGAACAGAGCCTTGTATAACTATGTGAACTGCCTGCATTATTTTATTTTTTAATGGGTTTATAATAGCAACCTGGCCAAGGTTCAAGATCACTCACTCTTTTCTTCTGGTGGAACATAATTTGGCCACTCATAAACTGTAGCATTGGACTGCAGCCTAAAGGCTAAAAAGCCTATATCTTTCAACAAACCTAAGACAGTAACTATTCCCTCTATATTTACAGATTATTTTTTTCTTTGCAAAAGTAATAACACTCAGTAAACAAGAAAGTGCTGCTAGCATTTTGGAGTTTTCAACTAATTCCTCAGCAAAGACAATTTACTGTACCATGGTTGTATTTAGTATAAAAATAAGAGGAACTTCCTAGAGACAGAAGTGATTTTTCTAGTTGGTTACCTACAAGGAGATGTATTGATTTCTGTTGGTAGTACTCGTTTCTGCCTACAGATGTATGTTGTGTCCAGGGGTTCAGAAAACAGGGCTTTTAATTCTTTGTAAGTAGTAGCATCCTATGAAAGGTATTTTGTTGTTGTTTTAACTGCAACTACAAAAAATATTGCACACATCAGTTTAAAATGAATTGACCTTTTGTTTCAATGAGGGCGGTGTGTTGCTTGTTATAGAGTGACTCCATTTGCCCATGCAAATAAGCACAAAGCCAGGATATTATCAGGCAATGGCAAAATTAAGAGGTAGGTCAGATTTAATGGAAACATCTGTCATTAACCCTTTTACAGAAACTGCCTGGGGGAATCCTTGCAGATAAAAGCTATGCTAAGCTATCTTACCTTGCTTTGCAGAGCTGCAAAGGGATGGCAGTCCTAATGTACAAATTCTGTTCAGAGGATTTACTTTAAAGAATGCCGCATTTTAGAATTTGGGAGAAAAAAAGGCTTATTTTGTATATTTTCCTCTTTACAAAAAAAAGTAAAAGACTATGGAACAATTAAGGCTGTTGCTAATTTTTAGATTTTCCACCAGCAGACTTCTTCCCTGATGTTTACATTATGCCATTCCAAGAGTGTCATCTTATTAATACCTCAAATCACAAATAATATATTTAGGTACTATTTCCTGAATTAGAAACAAAATTAGAAGTAGAAATTAGAAAAAAATAGAAACAAAATTAGGAAAACAATGGTATCCATAGCTGCAGATGATAATATATCTTTGCCTATTTTGTGCAGTGGTAATAAAAACTTGATTTTCTTAACTGAACATTTATTGAAGGTAATTCAACTTAACAAAAATTTAACAGTCACTTGGATGTCATTTATTTATATTTCTCTAAATTATCGGTTACTAATAACAGAAACATATGAGTCAGTTTGCATTTGCGATGAAATTGAAACCACAATTTAAGATTACGAGTCATACAATAAACTGCATTTGAAAATAGTTTTTTTTAACTTATATAAAGTGAACACAAGTGTTAATAATATCAATTTCCTAGTTAGTAAAGAGAGGGGAGGAAAATCCCTGAATATCTTCACAGGAAAAAAACTAAATAAAAAACAATGCTTCTGGTGCTTTTCATTATGTTTATTCACAATACAATTGCCCTTAACATTATTTCATTCCTTTTTTCTCTTATGTTTTTATTTTCACATTTGCTTTCATTGTGATATTTTATTAATTCTTCTTAATTCTATCTTTGTGTTTTTTCTTCCTTAATTCTCTTTGTCTTCACACCATCCTATCATCAGTATAGCTGGGCTTTTACTTTCTTTTTTACCTCTTTGAAAATAGGATGTACCAATTACATTGTACCCCTCTTTTGATGATTTCTTCTAAATAAGATTTCAAGCTTATCTAACTAAAACAAAGAAACAAACAAACAAAAACCATTGTAAGATGAACAGAATGGACGTTTACTTTCCCTTTTGGGGGGACTTTTTATACAATGTGTGACTTCATTCCCTTGAGTAGGAGGGACCCACAAATGTTTGTGCAAGCAGTTGAATGATGAACCATTTTAATCTGCACCCAACCTTCCCAAACCATGGGATTGAATTGAGTTGAACTTTTCTGAATATTACTTTGGGTAGATTAAGGGGCATGAAAGAGAATTAGAGCAACCATGGATGATGAGAACAGAAGGCAAGCTAAGGGCCAAACACAAGCTAGCTGCCCCCCCCCCCCCCCCCCCCCCCCCCCCCCCCCCCGCTCCACCAGGTAGAATGTGTGTGATTTTCCTCAAGCACACATGGCTGCAAAGGACAAGGAAAAGGAAAGAAAAAAAAATGGTTAACTGATAGAGATCACAGTCATGCAGGACATGAGTCTCCATCTGTTTATAAATACCAATAGCCTAATCTCCAGAAACCTATAGACTCAGTTTCCTAGAGCCCCTAGTATCACCCTTTCCTCCATAGTGATGTGGGGGAACAAAGACAAGAAGGAAATGGCAGGTAAAATTAAATTTCCTTATGACCTACAGCCCAGTGCAGCTCTTTCTGCCCATGGATCCTGTCCCTGTGCTTTAATAAAATCCCCTTTTTGCACCAAAGACGTCTTCAAGAATTATTGGTTGGCTGTCAGCTCCTAACTCCACCCGCCTCCATCACTCCAAAACCTCATCATTGGATATATATCTGCTTTTTAAAAATACAGTATTAATTTTTAACGTTAAGCATTAGTATGTTTGAGAACTATTTTTGAACCACAAAACCAGCCAAGTAATGTCAAGTTTCAACTGTAGAATTAAATGGACTTGAAAGCATCTTATGCTGTTTCAGAATTCATCTATTACTTTTATATTAGTCAAGAGTTAGCAATTTATTTCAAAATATAAATCATGTCTGTTGCTTTCTGTGCACGCGTGTGTGTGGATCCACATCAGTGGGTCCATCCCTTTTGGACTGTGTGCCCCTCAAAGTCTTTTTGCACTGACCATTTTGTACAGCATTTATTTCAACAATATGTACAATTAGTCATCTGATTAGTTTTTTTTTTTTTATGACAAATGCTTTTAGTGGGCACTTGTATGCTAATGCTTGAATTTTGTGTGTAAATCTAAATGTACAGGAGGGCTTGGCCAAGAACAGTTTCAAAACAGTTGCAGCACATCTGACCCTAGACCTGATTAAAGATCAAGAACATTCGATGCTATCTTATTCCAAATCATAGTGCTGTAGGCTCTTGGTCCCAGAGGCAAGTGTGACCTGCTTAGTCAATTGGCAAGTAACACAGATTTTGTGGAGTATGTATTACTTTCAAACAGCAACCAGAAACATGGTATTTACCAATAAGATTTTCTTTTTATTCAGCCATGGCCATGGTATCTCCTAGGTGTCATTGCATTTTGTTCTTGTTTCCTCATTTATAATATTGTTCGCATTTAATAGTTGGACAAGATGTTTCAGGGATGTTGAAATTTGGCTGAAATGTCTATTTTGAAGGAAATTTTACTTTTTAATTTTTATTAGGTTTTAATGATTCTCTTCTAAGAACCTTTTGGTGATTAAATAAATGTTCAAAGCAAGACCTGTTTGTTAATAAACATCTTGTTTCTAGTTCACAGGGGGAAACACTATGCATTGAAAAGAGGGTATATGCCATCCAGGATGGTTAAGATTTCTCTTTGATCTTTGCAATTTCTTTGTTACAAAGAAAGAGCTGTGAAAATCCCTCTGTGGTTTATAATTTGAGGCAAGACAATGATTTTTCTTTTTCCACATCCTGTGGACAGTTGACTTGTATCTTAAAGACCCCTATCAGTTAGCTGCACTGTTGGCAACCCTTGCCACATTGTATCTCTCTTTGATAATCAGGACATGAATCCTTAGTTTCAATCAATAGGTGCCTCTTTCTTGAAGGAGTTATCTGAAGCAGAAGAAGCAGTTTTCCTGACCGATGGGCCTACTGAGCCTAAATCTAGATTCTTAGTATGAAACATTGTATCGCTTGATTTTTCCCCCCAAACCAAAGAAGCTTGTTGTTATGCTGACATGACATTTCAGAATGGTCTACTGGAATTCTCTTTTTACGTTCATTTTTTGAAAATTTCAATTTATTGAATTGCTTTTTGAATATCGTTATACGGTTCAGAATTCAGAAAGTATAAAAATGTGCACAACAAAAATTTTTTCCTATTCTTGCTCTCCTTTTATCCAGTTGCCACTCCCCTCACTCCTCAAAAGTAACGGTTCTAATTGGAAATGTGTATGTTCTTCTGGACTTTCTTTACTTGCTGATGCTTTTTTAATAGGTCATACCTATTCTCAGTCTCCCAATTTATACATGTCCTTGTTCACTTGACGTTCATAAAGTGTCTTACTATGAAGTGACATTTAACAATGTGCATGTTGAATCTGGGTACTTTTTGCTTGGCTTTGCATTCATCTTTCCACTTATGTTTTGAAGAGACATTTCATATTTTCTTTGCTCTAATTCTGGTTGCCAGGATGGCTGAATGCCATTCCTGGAAGGGGTGTGCGTTAGAGTTGGCACAGACAGAACCACTGGCACAGGAAAAGGAAACCATTCCTGTGTCAAGGAGATTTATCTATTCATTATTTTAAAAATTATTATTGTTACCATCACTGACCATTCATTGTGTGTGACCCGTGGCTTGGGTACCATTTTAAACAAAGAACAAGGCATGTTCTCAACTGAGCGTGTTGGGGCTCTATCTGTGGTCAGATTATGATTTTGGTGGCCAGACCTTTCCTTTACCAATAAGTAGCAAATAGTCCAATATTGTTGTTTTCAAACTGTCCTCCAAGGAAGGCAGTAGTTTTTTTGTAGATGATCCGAAAGCCATTTAGTAAAGGGAGGAGAAAAGAACATAACCGTACTACTTTTAGCCCTTTTCTAAGTCTTATCCTTGTAAGATTTCTATTGAAGAAATATTGTGACAGTTAAAAAAAAAAAGTTTGAAATCCACTGCTGTAGAAGAGTAAATGCCCTAGCTGGAGTTACAGAAATCATGTTCTTTAGTCTGGCTGTGGCTCATTTTTGATTCCATGTTGCATGGGGTGCAACAATCTGATGAGAACAAGTTGTACCCCACTTTGCAAAACTGATATGATTTTGGAAAAGTTGAATGTAAATGTGTGTTATCCAATTGACTTACCCTTTTCATGCACTAGAGAAAAATCACCGTTTAGAGGGTTTGGGTGGGCAATTTTTTGTAAAGGATTTCTTTGTGAATGAATAATGCCCTATGTTATGTTGTCTGGGTTTGAGCATTTTATTTATATTTTCTTTAAGGGAAGAGCATGTATCCAATAAGAGAGAGTATGGTAGCATTGACTTCCTAAAATACTTGAAAGGTGTAACATTAAGGGATACAATTATCAGAGGGAAGAAAAGAAGCAACAAAGGATTGGAAGGAGTTTTATTTACAAGTAATGTGTAAAAGTGGTTTCTGAATTTTGCTGGAGTACAGGAGGAGAATGTAGCAGCTAGAAGAAGTGAACTGGCAGTAATTTGAAGATGAGAGAATGGAGAAGATGATCTAGTTTACTGAAGAGTTTTTACTGAGAGATTAATGTCTGTAATGAGGATTTTGAAAGCACCTATATCATTTTCTTTATGATATTTTGACTTTAGTATTTGTTTACAAATTAGGGAAAGTAAGCTATCTTAAAATTAATAGGATTAAAACGTTAAAGTTGTTACTTTACATTTGAAAGTCAGTCCAGTTCATTTATGTAGCATCTGGTTAGAGTTTATATATTAAAATATGACTGTATAAACAATGTTTCACATGTCATCAGCATTGAATAAATGATCATTGAATCCTCCTAAATGGCATTCACATGTATCCCAATAATTCTAAGAGCACTAGCTGCCTTACCATTAAATAGGTTTCACAACGGTTAAAAATCAAGATAGGAACTTCACATTTTGTGTGTAAATTAGTAAGTTATTTACAGATGTCAGTAACATATTTAAGAAAACTGAGCAAGGGCAATAGCAGAAAAGACATTAGTTAACATTGGAAACTATTGTTTCGATTAGCTAGGTAATATTAAACATACTGAAGGTGATAGAGGCAGAGATTGTTCATGTTGCAATGTTTCTTAAATTCTATTTAAACTGTGATAAATTGAAAGTCATGCATAGATTCTTTGCTTAATGCAGTCTTCTCTTTACTTTGTTTTATTCATAGTTTCTATCATGCCTTTTTAAGTTTGAACTGCATCCTCTGGGCCACAAACAGTAAGCTTCTAGGGGTGCTCCACATTGAAGAGCAGGTTGAGGAAGAAGAGGCAGAAAAAGGCTGAGAGAGGCCACGCAAGAAGTGGGGAGAGTCAAACAAAAAAGATGAAGGTGGCAAAGAGCTGAGGAGGTTGTGTGCGACAGTCTTACCTGCTAAAGAGTGGTTAAAGAGCATGAGGACGGAAAACAGGCCAGTGGACATTGGAAATTCAGTGGCTATTGGTAACCATTGCGTAAACAGCTTCTCTAAAAAGGTAGGAGCCAAGCATTTGCAGAGGGTTGAAAAGGATACAGGAGATGAGTGAGAAGAGGCACTAAACTTGGCCTGGCTTGCAGGCAATGTGGTTGTTGGTGAAAAAAGAAAACGAAGTGAGAAATAAGAGAAGTTGGGTCAACAAAAGATAGTATGACTACTTTACCACTTTGTTTTATAGCTATTTGTGACAAATAAACTCCCTTTGAAGGTGTTTTTTTTTTTTCTCTCTCTTTTCCTAAGTTACGTTAAAGGAATCTGGAATGGTTGGCACTGTTTTCCAAAGAGTTTTTTTTTAACAATTTGCTTGTGGTTTTTCCCTTTTTGCCTACTATTTTAACTATAAAAAATTGCTTAAATGGATATTTTTGTCTTCAACCAGGCGTTCATCCTCACCATGAGCACCGTATAGTAATGGGGCATTATTCTTTAATTTACTCCTGAGATCTACTTGCTAGAATTTTCCTTCCTTATTCTGAAGTTAGCTTGGCCTATAATTTTGTGTGTCAGGGAAGGTGTGTACCATATATGGCTTTGGTTGTGACTTGGTGTCAGGGTTTTGCTAACCTTGCAAAAGAATTGTGAGTCTTTTAATCATTTTAATGTTTTGGGGGTGCTTAAATAAGAAAAAAAATTCTCATTCAACTTAGTTTTGTTAGAACCCATATAAAATTACTTGAATCAGAAAGAAAAAAACCCCAACTACCTGTGTCTGGCATTTTTAAGAGATGGATCTTCGATAGTCCTTTCAATTTCTTCTATGGCCATTGGCATATTTAAGCTTTCTATATCTTCCGTCATTTGGTAATATTAAAGAAATATTATTATTATATATTATTATTATTTAATATTACATATTAAAGAAAATTATTGTTAGGATGAGGGAAATGAGTATATTTTAGTCTAAGGAGAAGGAAGCTAGTGGATGAATAGGAATTTATGATAAAAATAGACCCAGGAATCTTATAATTAAGGAGAAAAATTATTCTGGTAAAAAGAGTGGTGGAATTAAGAATATAAGTGGAAGGACCAGAAAGAATCAGAGAACACCTATCCTTCAACTTGAGAGAAGGACGTAAGGAAGGGCAAAGAGAGACTAAATTTAGAGGTGGAAGAAATTGATACTTAAAGGGGAAACAGAAGGAAACAAAAAGAAAAAAAAAAGATTTATTCATTTATTCTCTGCCAGGCATTGTGTAATGTCTTGTGTAGAAATAATCACACTTAATCTTCATAATAACTCTAGAGAGCAGGCTTTATTCTCTCCACCTGTATCTCTGGCTAAGGACACAGACAGGTTCAGTAATTTGCCCAAAGTATCAAGTCTCAAAACTGTGAAACTTGTATTAGTATTTGTTCAGTATGATTACAGAGGTTTTTAGGCAAAACTCAATTTTTGTTTTCTGTGATTGGACAGAATTGTCTACTAGTAGGCATGTATACTTGTATTTGTACAAATTTGCATGTAAGTACACAACTGAACATAGACCTTATGTGTATCTAAATATCCAAATATATTAGGTGTATATATATAATTCATGTAAGAAAATAATCTAAGGATTTAGTCTAGAAGGATCCCTCTCTAGGTGCTAACGATAATATCAATCATAATGATAACAGCTTCATTTATTGAGCAACCACGTATTTGCAGACAATTTTCATTTCTTATATTTCTAGTTTCACTGTCATCATAGAGAGTAGAACTGTTATCACCATTTTTATGGATGAGCTGATTGAATCTTAGAGAATTTCAGAAACTTGCCCTGAGTCATTTTGGTATATTCCTGAGTAGGCATTCAAACCTAAGTTAAAGAACTGTACCTCTCTATACCAAGCATTACCTTTTTTGTGACATTCACTTATTAAGATTACCTAGGATGTGCTTTTCTTTTCATGGAAGCCACTCGGATGATTACAATTTACTTCTCAGATTTAACCCTGTGAATCTTTGATTCTTACAAGAGTTTTTGTTATGACTCTGCTTAGGTAGGTATTCTTTGCCTGTGATTGTCTATTTGAACAATCGAAATAAAACAAAACAGATTCTCATTTTCATTTTGCTAAAACGGCTAGCTCAGTCCCGTGCCCAGGGTATACACTCATCTAGTGTCTGTCAATGACACTTATGATTCTCTGGGGAATGCATGCCTACTCAAGAGGACTGAAGAAACTTTACACCTGCCTATTTGTACAACAATGAAAAACGTAGCATTTTTTAAAAATCCTGTGACCATAGGACTCGTGATTTTTCTACATGGCAGAAAATGATTGAATGTAGACTTTTGAAAATTCGCATTTCAAGACACGTCAAAGGCATTTATAATGATCATATATAGTCGCTTACTTATCCACTCCCATTTCTTTCTCCCTTTCACTTTTATGCCTCTGCGCCCACAGCATGTGAAAGCATTGAAAGAAAATAAGAATCTTAAACTCATAAACATACCTGCTTACCATCTGGCAGGCATCCCAGCAGTCTGGTGATCTCCTTAGTTATCCAGCAGATAGTAGAAAAACAAGAGTCCTGTGAAGATTTCACATGTTGCCATATCCCTGCCAGATGGTGATTTGTAAAACATGGACAAATTGCACTGGCTCCACTTCCCTCCGACAATCACAACAGAAACACTATAGCAATGGTGTTTAATTTGAAAGCAACTTCAACTGAGTAACTTTTAAGGTATTAACATCTGAAGATTATCAGGACAAAATGTGTCATTATCTCCAGAGAGCTGGTCCTTCACAGGCCTGCTAGTCTGTCCACTGATACTTCTAGGATTCTCCCTTTAAAAAAAAAGTCTATGGAGGGTTGGGAAATGTCAACATCATGAGACACTTGATTACTACCTACTGATTCTTTGCCACAACATGATGTTTTTCTGTCATCTAATGATGGGCTGCAGGACTAAAAACTATATTGACAAATTTGACAATTGGGCAACCTACTTCACATTGGAACATGAAGAACCGAATCTGAGTAGAAGCAGGGAATTCTCCCCTCTAAGTGTTAATAAAACAGTAAGTACTTCTAAAATAATACTTTCCCACTGTTTTAGTTGTTCTCTGTGGTTGTCTACACAATACTCAAATCATTGGTCAGTTTAGAGTAAAATGCCAAACAAGCGGTTTAGCATTGGGTAAATAAACTACCAGTGTGTGGTTCTAATGTTTTCCAGCAAGTTTTCCTCTCAAAGCATAGTTGGCCAAAGAGGGAGGTCTTTTCAACTCTAGCAATGATTCAGAAGTCCCCCTGGATCCAGAAGACCAAAGCTTTGCCACTATTTAGGGAAGATGATAGAAGACAAACAACTCTTCCTTCCTGTTTTGGTAGCTAGATTTGTTTAGTACTTTGTTGACTAGGGAATATGCTGCCTATTTCATCTGATGATACGGATACAAAGGTGTTACATAACTCCATTTTTTTAGTGAGGGTTTTATTTAAAACAATTTTTTTTAGCATTTATTTCTGAGAGAGAGAGAGACAGAGACAGAGCACAAGTGGGGGAGGAGCAGAGAGAGGGAGACACAGAATTCGAAGCAGGCTCCAGGCTCTGAGCTGTCAGTAAAGAGCCTGATGTGGGACTCGAACCCACGAACCACCAGATTATGACCTGAGTCAGACACTTAACCGACTGAGCCACCCAGGTGCCCCTGGCGAGAGTTTTATTAAGATATATTTAAATAATAATCCCTTCATTTAAAGGGTTATTTTTAGCACATTTGTAGTTTTGTAAACATCACCATGATCAATTGTAGAATATTTTCATCATCTCAGAGAGAAATCCTATACTCGTTAGCAGTCATTTCTCATATCTCCCCCAACATTTTCCCCCTTGCCTCACAGCCATAGATAACCACTAATCTACTTTCTGTCTCCATACGGTTGCCTATTCTGGACTTTTAAATCAAATGGAATAATTCAATATATGGTCTTTTGTGACTGGCTTCTTTCATTTAGTTTGTTTTCAAGGTTCATCCATGTTGTGTGTCAAAACTTTATGTCTTTTCATTGCCAAATAATATTTCATTGTATGGATA
Organism: Prionailurus bengalensis; assembly: GCF_016509475.1. NCBI lineage: Eukaryota > Metazoa > Chordata > Mammalia > Carnivora > Felidae > Prionailurus > Prionailurus bengalensis. The sequence continues at coordinate 57,194,966 of NC_057358.1, read as the reverse complement.
TACCACAATGTATTTATCCAGTTATCAGTGGATAGATATCAGGGTTGTTTCCACTCTTTTATGAGAATGTGGCTATGAACATTTGGGTACAAATTTGTGTGTGTGTGTGTGTATGTTTTATATATATATATATATATATATATATATATATACACACACACATACATATTTCATATATATATATACACATACATATTTCATCTGGGTATATACCTAAGAGTGGAATTTGCTGGCTCAGTTGGTAACTCTATTTTTAACCTTTTGAAGAATGAAAGGACTGTTTTTGTTTGCAACTCCTTATTTTGTATAGGTGAGGTACATAATTGGACTCTAGATACACTAAATTTATGTAAACTAGAATTTTAATTGCTATTCCAGAATAATTAATGGATATGGATTTTAGAATTAGACACTTATAAGAGCATCTGCTTCGCTCAGTTGGTTGAGCATCTGACTCTTGATATTTGGCTCAGGTCATGTTCCCTGGGCTGTGGGATTGAGCCCTGTATCAGGCTCTGCCCTAAGCATGGAGCCTGCTTAAAATTCTCTCTCTCTGTCTCTCTCTGTCTTTCTCTCTCTTTCTCTGTGTCTCTCTGTGTTTCTCTCTTTTTCTCTCTGTCTCTGCCTCTGCCCCTCTCCCCTGCTCTCTCTGAAAAAAAAGAAGTAGACATATGCAAATTTTAATCCTAATGTTGCTGCATGTAAACTCTATGATCTTGGGCATATTTCCAATATATCTTAAATTTTAGCCTATTATCTATGAAATGAGGATTATAACACTAATTTTTCCTGGAGTTTGTATGCATGTAATGTGATACTGTATCAGAAATCAGCTATAGTGCAGTGTTGAAAATAGTAAACTTCTAATCAATGTTATTTTCTTTTAACACATTGTTTCCTGGTTTTTGTTTTGTTTTGTCGTTTTGTTGTTGTTGTTGTTGTTTCCTTCTGTGCACCTGAGGTGTAGGGAGAATTAAAGGAAAAACTTTTGGTGGATGATTTAGGTGTTCAGGTGAAGGCCTAATTGTCTGATTTATCAGCACCTTGGATAAAAGGATCACATTTTTATGTGTACCTTTTAGGACTATATTTATAATTTAATAATCAGAAAACATTGAAAACGATGTATAAAAACATTATTTCCTTTACCTTTTAAAAACTTAGTGTTAAAAATTGAGACTTGTGTTGAAATTCTTATGCAGCTGTGTCTACCCTGTTCTAATATTTACGGGCTCGTTTCACATGTGGACCATCTCATAAAGAATTGAAATGACAAGGAAGTATGATTCTGAGGAATAATTTCTTTTTTGTTGTTGTTGTTTTAGCTGAAGTATACTTGACATATAACATTGTGTAAGTTTAAGGTGCACTGAGAATAATTTTTAGTCGGAGTTTCAGAGCAAAGCATTTGTATAGAGAAAGAATTTGATACTGGGCTGTTGGCCAACCCAGTACAGTGATGTCCACTTAGTTCCACAGAGATGAGTGGGGACTTCCTAGAGGGAGTGTTATAAGTCACAAACATCTAAAGTCTTTAAGATGCCATTAGGGATGTCCTCCTGACTTCAACATAAGCCATGCTTACAGCACACAGAACGATATAAGTGTTGAAAAATCATTAGCAAAGTGGATTTCATCATCTTCCCCAAGAATGGAATACCCATGTGAAATAATTTTCTGTGTGCAAAATCCAGCCTTATGTGTAATCTAAATGCTTTTTGCCTTATTTAAAGGCCATTTCCATTGAATCCATTTTCCTGAGTCAAAAGTTGTATTAAAGAGCATGATAATCTGCTAAAAAAAATAGAAAAAGTGTATATCTAGATTAGCCAGTTTTCGCCCTGTTCCCTAATCTTTAACTTTCCCAGAGAGGTTTTGCTCAGCATAAATGGTGTGACCACAGTAAAACCAAGATGTTTTCTTTTACCATGTCTTTGGGTGGTCATCCTGCTGACCCTTTGAAACTCTAGAGGTATTTGAAAAAACTAAGAAAGTTTTATTCACACCTCCAAAGGCAGGGGCATGGGAGGGGGTGGGGAGGGTGGGGAGTGAGGTAGGAGTGGGGGGTGGAGAGTGGGGTAGAAGAATGGAGGAGATATAAGTGGGTTAGGAGATAGGGTTCAGCTATATTCTTGTAATTCTTGTTTCGTTGTATAAGACAAAATTTCAAACCTTTTCATGGCTTCAAGTCTTAAGTTTAGGTATCATTAAGTTTCTTTTTATTAATAATGAGTTTGACTTTACTAACTGTGTGCACTATCACAATTCCTCTGTGTTTTTGTGTCAAGCCAAAGAGGAATATTTGAATTCCAGTAATTATTCCAATTTAAATTATTAAAAACACACTACAATTATGATATCACAAGTATTAATAAGCTTTGGAAACCCTTCTCCCAGACAACTCATGCTTTCTTTTAAAACTAAATTTAAATTTCAAGCCTAGATTACTTCACAGTGTCATTTTAAATCGATAACATCTGGAACGGGGGCTAAGTTCCCCTTTCAGCTCTTCAGAACAGATTTCATTTCAAACCCGCCAGAAACTTAGACCTGCTTCAAGATTAACTTTTGCATCACTGCTTTTTTTTTTCTTTCTTTTTTTATTTTTTTTAAATTCTCTCCTTGCCCACTCCTCCTCTCTGGTTGTATTTTCTTCCTCTGCTCTTAAATGTGTCTATTACCCTCAGGCTTTGACCTTGGGCAGACTGTGAGCACAAAGTCATGTTATTTAGAGTGAAGTAACACCAGTAGTCAGGAAGGAACAATGTAGTTCAAGCCAGATAAAATAAATCTCTCATTTCCTGTCAAGGGACTGAGCCAAAAGCAATGATGAGAGACAGAGGGGGCAAACCGCCACAACTCGAAACACAGACGCTTGGGATAGACACAACCACAGGCCTCCTTTGAATATAGACAACAAAACCAAAACAGCCAGAGTGACAGGAGACACATAATAGCTGTGGGATAAACCAAAACATAAAACGGAGGGGGATCTGTGCAATTCCCTGGCCACAGAAAAGATATATTTGAATTGCTTGAGTGGAGAATCTTAAGGACAACAGTGATACATATGGGGAATTTTCCCTGTAAAGATTGGGAGTTTCACAAACTTGGAAACATACCTGTGTAGCTGCCACTTTTGACCAAGTCAGCTTTAGAATGAAAGCCATACATATTGATGTGTGAGTAAATCTGAGCCGCACATGGAAATTTGCAAGTAGCCTTGGGAAGGAATTCCCATATCCAGTTCAACAGACTTACATAGTGGTTATCACTGTCCCCAAGCTATCACTGTCCAAGAAAGTTGCGTTTTGAAATGACCACTGATTTATTAAACAAACACCAATAGAGTGCCTGCTGGTGCTGTTTAAAGTTATTTCAAATATTTAATCCTTTTAATCCTTAAAACAACTCTAAGAGGAGGCATTATTGTACTCCTATTTTATAATTGAGAAGCTTGAGAGGTGAAGTAACTACTTAAAGTCACATGGCTAGTGAGGGATAGATCCTGGCTCTGAAACCAAACAGTGGGGGTCCAGAGTCTACTCCCTTAATTACTATGCTTGGCTAATACACAGCTATACTCCACTAGCATGACATATTACTAATCTTAGTTGTTTCCAAGTCCTGCTCAGATTCTTTTGAAAGCCATTATTTGTTTCAGAAGCACAATGAGACTTCTGAATGCTCACATCAGATCCAGAAGAAAAAAAAAATTAGTGAGAACATGCTACATTCATGAACAATGTTGAGTATTTCACTTTTGTCCAAAGCTCTTCCAAGAAAGTAAGGGACTCAGAGTTCATTCATTCATTCATTTGTTCCTTCAATAAATGCTCATTATTGAGTGCGACTACATGTTAGGCACTGTGATGAGGACAGAATAGTCTCCTGGCTGACGTATAGTCAATCAAGGATGCATTTGAAGTCTAATTTGTTACAGCATATACTGTGTAGAAATCCTCGTGAGGACAGAAGAGTCCTCAAAGATGAATACTAGTTTATATTTGGAGACAGGATTTTTTTTAACTCAATAGGATAAATACCATTTGATTCAAAAATTTAGAAGTTATCATGTGGAGATATAAACATTCTTTAAGATTGTGTACCCAAAGACTCTGAACAAGTGTTCAGTAATATAACCACTGTAATGACAAGGGACATACATACTTAAGAAAGAGAGCATGCCTCATTTTGAGAATGTTTCTAAGAAGCATAAAAATCTTAATATGTACTCTTCTGACATCATCCATATTCCTTCTAGACTGGAAACGGTAGCAGTATTTTGTCTCTCAATATACACCATGTATAATTCAATTGTTATACATAACATATTACATTATACTTATCTAGTAGATGTAATAGATTTATACTTACCTGCTATACTATGTTTCCTGAGTAGAGTATTGTGTTCTCCATCTCTGTGTTCTAATACCTATCATTGTACCTAGGTATATAGAAATTACTCAGTATATAATTGTCAAATGAATGGATGAAAATACTGTGCTTATACATAAAAATCAGAGGCATATACATATATTTTATGTATATAATATGCAAATTATGGATGGTTCAAGGCAAATTGTACTATTAAAAGTAATGATTATTATTTTTATAAAATAACAACGATAATGGTATAATAGATAAATTATTTGAATGCTTATATAGAAGGCCAAGTAACATCTGCTTCTATGTGTTTTGCGTGGGTTATTTTGTTTAATCTTTACCCTAATTCTATGAAACAGCTATATGCTTTGTCTTAAGGTCAAATTAAAAATGACCATAAGTGATGGACTTTTTACTTTAAATATTCTATAATTACATTTATTCTATTACTATTACTAATGGGGATGTCCCAGGAAAATAAGAAATATATATTGTTCTCTTCTCCTTTTGAGAAATACTAGAGTAGTCTAAGTTCAAGAGGTGACTGTATCTCACATTTATGTTTTGTGAGCAATTCGATGAAATTTTCCATATCCACACAGAAAACTGATATAGATCAAGAAAAGTTTGGTTGGCAATGTATAATTGTATGAGGAAACTTGTACATTATTGGGATGTGAGAAGCATAAATGTCCCCCTAATGGACTTGGGGGACCCTGGCCTTAACCCCTGGAGAAATTCAGTGAGAAAAATCTGTTGGACTGTTCAGATATCTGTGGGTGGAGGAGAAGATTGCTCCAGCTCTGTCATGCTTTAATTTGAGTTCAAAATATACTTTTTAATAGCCTTTGAACTTTATTTTAAAAGGTAGGCTTTTGTATTATATGTTTAGTAATCTGTTTGCATATGATGCCTATGCAGAATATAAAATATTTTAACAAAATGAGAAAATTAACTCAGACATTCAAATGTGTTGTTTTCTGATACCCTTGATGGTTGCACAAACAGGTACCTGATAAATCCTGGCTAGATTTTTTCTTTCTGATATTTATTGACCTTTTTACCTCTCTGCTTTGTCTTCTGTTGACAGAAAATGGGACTTTTGCTTAATCTAACCCAGGATGTTTCCTTTAAACAAAAACAATTGCTTCCTTTCTACAGGAAATTTATGAACCAGAAAGTCTGTGGAAACAATTCATCTCTTCTTTAGGTAGTTTGCAACACAGTGTGAACTGTAGGCCATCTCAGGCTCTGGTGGGGAGCAATATCAATTATTTTTATATGCCCCAATATTGTGTCATCTATGCCAGTCTCTCTTCTACTAATATTCATATTTAGCATATGACAATTGAAGTTTGATGCATATTAGATAATACATTATTTAAGAAACATGTTGTTGAAGTTTCTGTGTGCCTCACAAAAATGGAAAATGAAATTATTGAAAAATAATTACAAACGCCAGTGTTATATTGTAACCATGAGTAAAAGATGAAGTTCAAATAAAAAGTATTCTCCTCATGCACCAAAGATGATAAGGAAAAATACATACCTATTGGTGGATTTCTTTACCTTTCTTCATAAGGAAACACCCAATGAAATCAAATATCATGATCAAAACAGAAGAGAGTAATTTTTTATGTAACATACAACAAAACTGTAGAATTCATTGCTGCTGGCTATATTGAAGCAAATGGCATAGTAAATATACTTTTTTTTAAAGGGTAAATCATTTTATGAGTATGGAGAACATTGTAATTATTTTATTTATAGAAACTTGAAGAGACCGGTTAGTCATACTTCAGAATATGTCAATAGTTTGGTCAAGAAGAAATACTTCCAAATTTTGTTGGCATAGCACACTTGATATATTTTCGAACTCTAGATTCGACTAAGAATATTGGGCAGTAGTCAAGACTGATTCTAGATTAGGATAAATATTTGACAATGTTTTATCGATTTTAACCGCTTTGTTACTATCTTGTATATATAGTACTATAAAGGTACGGACAGATACTATGATGCTAAAGTTTTTATGCATAATCATTAGAGTCAATAATAATACCAAAGCTTTCTAAAACTTGTATTCTTTGTTTGTATGCCTTGTGTGTATCTTTAGTTCTTAATTTTCTAATAAAATACAATGTTTATCCAGTTATACATTAATTTTTTTCATGATATTTGAAGATGTATTAAGAATGGTTAAATGCAGGGGCGCCTGGGTGGCTCAGTCGGTTAAGTGTCCAACTTCAGCTCAGGTCATGATCTCACAGTTTGTGAGTTCCAGCCCTGTGTCAGCCTGTCTGCTGACAGTGGAGAGCCTACTTTGGATCCTCTTTTTCCCTTTCTCTCTCCCCTGCCCCACTCACACTCTCACAGTCTCTCAAAAATAAATAAAGAAACATTTTTTTTTTAAAATGCTTAAATGCAGTGTTGGTTAATCACTTTAGAATACAGTTACTCAGCACTGAGTCTTATGCATGGTAGATGTTAAGTAAATGAACAACTTTAATGATTGATTTGGGGCTTTTAAAAGAGAAGCTAATGTTATTTAATGTGCCTCTAATGTTCATTTTTAAATGAAGTTTAAAACAACAGTTATAACTTACTATTAGCCAATATATCAAAGAAAGTAATTTTAACCTAAATTTATTAGTTTGTCATATACCACAACAACATTCTGAGGTTTAGAGGTGATATTTTTGTAGGCATTACTGATTATGTCTTCACAGCCAGGTACAGAAACTGTTATCTAATGGTATTTTTTAACTTTCACTTAAGCACCTAGATGTTTCCCAAGCATGGGCAGCAATTTTTTTGTTTCAATGAGTTTTAATTTTTATAACTTTGTAAAGATCCCTTTCAATATTTTATTCACCAGTAGGCTCCTATCATGGGAACAGTTTGGAAAGTTGTTTTTTTTTTTTTTTTCTCTTGAAGCTATAATTCACAAGAGGAGCTTAATTTTGACAAATAGATCACATGCATGGTTTAAGGACTTTAACATATGTAGTTACCGTACTATAGATATGCAGTCTTTAATCAGAGAAACTCCAAATACTTTAATGTTATCATAAAATTCTTCTTATAGCTGACAGTATTTCTTAAGCCCCAAACTGATTTCTCTCTCTGCCTTCTAAATCCAAGAATTTGTCATTTTTCTTGTAAGCAGTACTCTGGAGCTCGCAATTTCAGTATTTTCATTTTGACAAATGTTTCATATTTAGGACAGAAGGACTGAACATGTACACACAACTAAGATAGGTTTCACCCAGTGAACAAGTGTTCAGGGAGTATGATGATATGCAAAACTCAGAGGATAGGGGAAGTCCCTCCATATATTACCCCCCAAGACCATCAAAACTGATCTTCAGGATTATTTGGTTCCAGTGTCTCTGATCCCTTTGGAGATAAATAAATTTTCCTAGATGTCCAGATTTTCCAATTTAAGAAATATTAGTATATTTTGATTATAGGTAATGGGGAAATATTCTTTAATTTAGAATTATACTTAATTTATTAAGTTCTTGGTGTTCTTTATAAAGTTCCCCCCCCCAACATTGTGTTAAAAAATATTCCAAACAGTTAAAGTAATTTTAATAAGCATTGCACACATATAGCTCAAATAAAGATTTAAATATTTGTAGAAAAACATTGAAAACAGTTATGTTTTTCAATTATCAGAGAAAATTCATGTAGATTATGAGCAATCAGGGAACATGGTGTCGTATGACAATATAATAATATTATCGCTACCAGTGCAAGTATCTGGTAGGAATTTATGTGTGGTAAATCTGCAATCTTTTTACTTAATGAAGTTTTATCACAAACTGTTTTATAATTTAGAAAGTGAAGACTCAGGGATATTAAACAATTTGTCCAAGATCACACAGTGAGGAAGTTAGGAATAGGGATATTTTCAACTCTAATATCTGTTCATTTGTCTAACTACTAAAGAAATAAGATTTAGAATTATGTTTGTTTCCTACAGGCTGGTCTTTTGAATTTATTTCAAAATATATCCATAATCATGCAGTACACCATATATTCATCACCATATATTCATCACAGTGCTAGGTTTTATTCACACCTGATATGTGAATCATGTCCAGAAATCATGTCCCATCTTCCTGGGAAAATAATGCTGACATAATTGAACTAGGACACTGCAATAGACTGGCTGTCTGATCACATTGGCATGAATTAAAATTTTAATTAAAAAAATTGATATTTGCATATGTAGTTTCCATAATAAGATTATTATCAGCAAGTTTAGGAAACAAGTGTGTGTTTCTATTGTATCTGTGTAGTCTAGCTTCCTATTAGACTGAGCCACTTCTGATTGGACACAGTTGGCACTTGATAAAACTTTCTTGATTAAATGAATGGCTTTTCCTTGGTGAAGTTTTTAATTGTTTAACATATTATCCTCCTTGTATTTGTGCCATTAGAAAAAAAATGAAAGATTTCAAATGAGTAGGGGAAATTAATATGTATATACCGTGGGATTTGGGTAGAATGTTTACTGATCTGAAAATGCTCAGATTAGTCTACATTCATTATACCTGGAGAAATATTTTACCATTGTTGCAACCATTTGGGCTTTAACTACCTTGAGTGTATATGGTTTCCTTTTTATCATTAAATGTGAACCATATCAGATTTGTTCATGTACAAGTGAGAATATCTTATTTTAGGTTTACTTTTCTGGTTGCAACAATGTTGCAGAGGGTTTTTTGTTTGTTTCTATAATCAATGAATTAAGGATAGCCCTTTGCATCCAACTCATCTGTGTTATTATCTCTCCAGTGTTGACTTTAGTGAGACCTTGAACAGTCATCACTACACAATATACTTTAAAGTTTTAAGAGCTATTTGTTTTGGCTTGTTTTAGTCTAGCAATTGAGAAATTATTTAGTCATAGCCAATCTGACTTAAACACAGGAAAAACCATCAAGTCATCGTCTCTTTTTTGAATCTCTATTTTTTTTTCTGGAGGCTTCATTACTTCTGAGGATATAAGTGACTCATATGTGTTGGGAAAACTCACAGTTTCCATGATTGCTCATATTTTTGACTTTAATATTTACCATTAGAAATTATGTTTTATCCTGCTACGGATACGGGAAAGAGGGAGAGCCCCTGAAGTCTCTTTCCTAATAAAACTATGATTGGATAGCCTATGAAATAAATACAGGTATTTTTTTTTCTCATTTTGATGCTAGGAATCAGAAGAAATTATAATAAATGATTTTTAAAAAGCAGTGAAGATTGTGTGAATAACAATTTATCGTTTTTAATTAGGATGTCCACATAAAAGTCATAGCAAGCTCTGGAACTCTGTTGAGCCTAATGTGATTACACATCTGTAAACAGGGCTGAGACATTGTAAATATTGATGAAAGTATTACAGCTTAGAAGACTCAGAAGTAGCAGACAAACCAATATCCATTCATTCTGTCTCACGTACCACTCAAGAGTAAGTAGTACAAAGTTGAATTATTTTCTATTGGACTTCAGATCTAAAATACATAATTTCCCACTACAGATAGTGAATAAAAACATCTTTTTTTTTCCCTGTCTTCCTTTACTTGAATTATATGGGGCTCTACTTGGGTCTTTTTTTACTCTTTTGAAAAAAAATACAAAGCAAGGTGGGTGTTGAAATTTCCATTATGTCAGTAGGCTCAAGAATGTGGCAATATTTGGTTGTGTAATTAATTTGTTTCACAAAGGGAAGAGCCCTCCTTAGGGTTTTTGGAGCTGACACTGTCACAAAATGACCCAAACCCAGTCACATGTCACAGGATTGTGGTGAAATCCTGCTCTATGGGTCACTGGGAATCACAACAGAGCGATTCCCTCTTGACCCCTGGTTTCTAGAATTGGTATTGTCACTGTTCCACAAGGTAACAGGAAAGCCTGGGTGGGATGAATATTCAGAGCCACTGAATTTCTTGTCCTTGCCACTGTAGACATTCCTGGGAACTCAAGACACATGTTTTGCTCTGAAGAAACCTCCACATCCACATGGTTTCTGGCCGAAAGAAAGGTTTATGTGGTGACTCATTTATCTCTATCTGCCTCTGTCAATTTTGGTAGGGTTTTGTTTTTGCTTCTAGAAACTGTATAATTAAAGCTCTCTAAACATTGAGAAAATGTACAGGGAAGTTCCGTCATGTTTTAAATTTCCACCTTTACCCTTTTCTTCTTTTGTATCCCTTTTTGGGAAAAAAAGGAGTGAGGGACTTTAGAAAACATCCTAAAAATATTTACAGCATCATGTATGATATTCTATGCATTTACCTGCCAAGTCAAGATTACTGATTTTATTAGTGTTTTGTGTTAAAAATGCAATAGACCCTGTAATAATATCATTAAGTATATGTTTAAAACTATATAGTACATGGTGCCACTATAGAGAAGGAGTGTTGGGAATTGCTAAACAGACACCAATTAGTCTATATTTTGAGGAAATATTTTAGTAAAAATGAACAAATAATTCTTGTAAACATAGATATGTACAAGTGCAATTTATGAGATGTAACATTTTTTCAAAAAATTATATTTAACTTTGGAACAGAAATAAGTTTGACAAGAATATTTTGAACTTTTTAAGCTAAATATCACTTAAATGATATATTTCATCATATCCTTCTCACTGCATTTTATATTTGCCAGCCTTGTTGACATTCCCCCAGTATAACTATGATTATGGAATGAAAGTTTTTCAGTCAATTTGGGGACAAGGTGGCTCTTTCCTTTTCTTAACTCACTTAGCTCTTTTAGCTGTAGTTCATTCATCATAAGTTTATACCCTGATTCATATAATTATTGATTAAAGTCATGAAATGTTATTACCATCTATATATGGGAATTCCTCTTGTGCTGTCAATGACAATGCCAAGAACAGGCTTAAAGATGGTTAATTTCTTAGGTATCAGCCTATCTCCTTTATGAGGATTCACTCTTTTGCTATCTATATATCTGCTGTGTACGTGGGTATATATGTTATTTATTTGAATTGTCTTAAGTGCATACTTGAATAGCTTACAAGGGTCAAAGAGAGTTCAAATGATAGAAAAATGGTTTGTTATTTTCTCCCTTCCCCACTCCCCCCACCCCATTGCTAATGCTAACTGATGAAGAGTGCAGGCAGTGTCCTTCAATTTAAAGAGACAACCTTGTTCATTTGGAGGGTGTGAATGCCATTCTTGTGAAATACTGTAAATAGTAATTCACAAGGGGGTGACTTTTTTATTGCTTTTACATTGATAACATGCCTTGTGAAGACTTACAGTTATTCTGCTGAATTTAAGAAAGATAAGAATGGAATGTGTGTGTTAATTTAAACATCTGTACATACAATAAAATAATCCTTTATTATCTGGAAATCAGATCCTTTTACATGTTTACCAATATTAAATAGCTCTTGAGGGTTGTTATCCAATATTGTACTCAGTGTTTCCTCAAGCACCTTCTTGAAATATTGAGAGAAAGGCTATGATCATGATGTACATCACTGAATCTACAGTTTACGAAAATGAATTTAAATCACATCTGGAAGGCTGACTTGCCAAGCAGCATCAGCTGGCCGAGCAAACATGAACAACCCAAGGAATGAGTGTTGATGTCAACCAAACTAGGGGCACAGCTTACTGTGTATTGAATTCATAGATAGCTTATTATGCAGCTAGATAAAAACACAGCATCCACATATAAAGGTGATTGGTGAACAGAAAAATTACAGATTGATGTGGTTCTCAAGAGACATACCAGAGCAATCCCACTCAGTTCCCTTGCAGGTTAACCCCATGTACCTTCACAGTATTTAATTATTTGGTAAGGTACAGTAGAAGCATTTAAGAGTTTGAATGCCAAAAGCTGTTAAGTAAGTGTAGTGTTGGAATGTTTAATGGCATTAATTATCATTTATATGTGAACCTACTCCTCCTTAAGGCCCAGGAGGCAGTGACTCACTGGGTTGTCATTAACTGTCATTATTGCTAGTAAAGTCAACTTCCTATTCATAAAAATAAAGAAAAAAATTAATGGTGAAAAACACGTCATTCTATAATACAGTATTGGTGTTGCTAACTAACTTATTCTGTATTTTAAAATTCTATTGGCATCTTGAAATGTAGATGAATTTCAATATTTTCATCACTACAGTTAAAGCCTTTTAAACAATTTCTGTGTGTGTGTGTGTGTGTGTGTGTGTGTGTGCGTGTGTGTGTGTGTGTGATTTTTCCATTTGCTAGCATTCTCCTGGTATGAGAAAAAATACCTTACAAACGATCTGCAGAGAGTTTTGTTTTTGTTTCAGTTTGATCGTTTCTGAAAGAGACAGATCGATTTGGAAGGAGTACCACCTAGATATGGAAGCAAACAACTTGCCAGGTCAGGGCAAAACTTTCTCCAGGCTCAGGATTTGGCATCCTGTGGTTAAACCATGCGCATTTTGTAATGAATGAGGAGAAAGTAGGAGGGTGACTAGTTGTAGAAACTTTAGTTGCATAAAGTTAAAATATCTTCAATTATATATAGTCAGGGAGATGCTTTTCTTTCTTTTATTAAGAAATTATTTACATGTAAGGCCAGATGAGTTGAAAGACTGTGATTTATTCTTTGAATCTAATATGCTTATTGAATTTTATTTATGGTCACTGTTCCTGGATGTGATATTATTTTGTTTGGCTTTGATGAAAGAAGAAAAAATAACCCCATACCTTTTCTTTATGCTTTTTATATATTGCTATATTTCTTTGTTGTAGGGATGCTACTTTGATTTATACATTGTCATAGCTTCAAAAAATCCATTAGGAAAGCATTTTTTATTTCTGATTTTGCACTTTTATTTGTAAATATTTATTTTAACTGTGAATAATTATAGGGGTTCACATTCCAACTTTGTGTATGTAAGAGTATACAATAGGCTGAAATGTAAAGCGTGATTGTTATCATTGGTAATATTTACTGGGTAAGTGCATATACTAAGACCAGGGTTGATGAAATTAAAAAGTAGATGGCATTAGGATAAGATGTGGATACAAGTTGCCAAAAAGTAATTATATTAAGTTTTCTACTTCCAGAGTCATGTAGAATCTTCTCACAATGGCTATTACTGCCATCATGCAGTATGTATTGAGGACTCATAATATGCTAGGTACAGAAAAAAAAAAAGCATTGAAAAGAAATAATGGTGATTTGAGACCGAAATATAAAACAGGATTTGGGATACTTTGAGCTTACATCATCAGGAGACGCTGGGGTTTAGCATTCTGTTTCATGTGGAGACCCGCAGTTAATATGGTCCTTGTTGAAACTTAAAACAGCTCTATTAGTAGCTTGATTGAGAAGGGGGAAGAGGCCTAGAGTAAACACAAGTGTGCGTTTTCAAGACAGCCTAATTGTATACAGTGCACTGGCTTCCGCAGTTCCTTCTAATCCATCACATAGTAAAATGCACAAATTTATTCTATTGAAGTAGATAAAATTGTTAGATAAGTAGAAGGCATGGACCAAAAGGGGAAATGGCATCTATTTAACAATTCTCTATTGTTCAAAGGATCATAGACGTCCTGTTGCCTGCCTGTCCCATTCAATCAAGTTGGGTAAAATGCTGCACTGGAGAAAAGGAGGGAGGGAACTCTGTGCAAGTATATGCTTACACCTTTCTTCAAAAATTCCTTTGGGGTGATGGTGAAGGGAGTCCCGAGGGGTGGGGGAGAATTGGGTTTTGTGGAGTGACAGAGTTATAGGTTCTCCCGCACCCCCATTCCTGTCTTTGACTTTGGTACTGCCCAGGAAAGCTGCACGGCAGTCGGAACTAATTGTAACTCGCTCAGGAAAGTCTTCATTAGCACTACCACACATGGTTACCAGATGTGCTGAAGGGCGAGGGAGAGGAGGGGTGAGGCATCTAGAGAGGGGAGAGAAACAAGTAGCTTCATTTGAAAACTTAATAATCTGCTTTTTGTTTCCAAGTGTATTGTGTTAGAGAAATGAGGGGGAAAAAAAGGGGAGTTTGGGAAGATGAAATGCCCTCTTATTCACTCATTCTGTGGAAGCTGAATGGAACCCTTTGTCTTCTTCAAAATGTCAACACTTTTGTGACTTATCATTGTGTTGGAAATGTTTCACTTTCTCCATCAGAGTAAATGAAAATTACCTGGATTATCAAAGCAGCTATGCTTTTGGATAGCTGAGACTGAACGTGGTACGTTTGGGGTCTTGGAATAGACACTAGATTTCTAAAATATGTAAATGACTTATAAAGAACAGTTGTCTTCCGACTATAAACTCCAGCTGACCAAATGTGAAAACAAGAGGACAGGGTTCTCATCCATCCCTAATCCTGATCCAAGTCAGGCGTAGCGTGACATCTTCTTTCATACAACTGTAATACTTTTAGCAATAAAGCATACTGATTACAGACCCCTGAGATTATGTATTTTATTCGCATTATTTACAGGTGGATTCTCCGGAAATATGGGTTCATTTTTACTCACTACATTCCACAAGAGAATAATGAAGTCACAGAATTTCTACTGTTTTTGAAAATGTTATTTACCATGTTCTCACTTAATGGTACACCAGTATCTATAGATGTAGATTATTTGGAAGGACAGTGAGAACTATCCTTCTGGATGAAACCTCTGGTCTCAAAATGGAACTGTCTTGATTCTGCAGAAAATTGTGGCATTTAAAAATATCGTAATTTGGATTCTCATAAGAAACTTTAATTGTTATTATTTATTTCATGCCCAGATTGATACTTTTAATTTCCCTTTGCAGTGACTCTAGAGTTTCAAAGTAATTTGTTTTTAAGTTAGACGTCAAAAACATTGAATAAATGATTTGTAAAAATCTTGAATTCTACAAATGAAAATTTCAAGACTGGCTAGCTAGTTTGGACAGTGCCTTTCTGAGTGATGCTTTATCACTTCCATCCCTGATCCTGCAGGAGAATCATAAAGACATTTGGAAAAAATTATAACAAAATAGACAAGAAAAGTTGCTTCAACTGGTTTTGGAAAAACATGGTTTAGATTAATTTCCTATTGGGATAAAAGACCCAGTGGTTTTCAACCTATTGGGGGTCATGAAACCAGTTGAAATTTTGATGAGATCTGTGGATCTTCTTCTCAAAAATGTGCTTCTACACAAATTTTAACGTAATTTAGGACCTCCCCAGATCCAGCTTCCAGTCTGAGAGTACCATTTTAGAGCCTTCCAGTATACCCCTGCTGCAAAGAAAAATACCCACAAAGTTCAAATGTCACAAGCTGTGAAATATGTGACCTGCTACATTTAGTCCTACTAAATGGTAGAAGACAGTAGAGCCTGAAGGAAATTTCATTGAAAACGATATATTTTTCATTGACATGTTTAGCTGCTATTAGAGATTCACCTATATGTAGTTTCTTTAGGTATGTTTTAAGTTTCTTTCAGAAAGCAACCACACGTTCTCTCTTATGATGACTTCCCAAAGAGCTTAGTACAGCTTTGCGTACCCAGTACTCCCTTGGCATGGTCTGCTCAAAGGAATAAATGAATTAGTGAATGGGTTAATTTTTCAATGTTATGTGTTGGGAACTGCCACCATTTAAATAGCAGGAAATGCAACCACACTAATTCTTCATACAAAATTTGCTGTGAAAATATTACCTATAATCATGGTTTTTATAATTGAACATGAAAAATATATTCAATCTTAAATTTCTAGTGTCTTACATCATAGCCTTCCTAAAACAATATATTACCAGTCAATGCTGGCTGATATTATTATAGGTAAAATTACAAAAACTATTGGTATTTTCAGGAACAAAATGCTTGTAGATAATATTTTAAAATTCAGATTTAAATGATATTTAATGTTAAATAGTTTATGACAAAAACTAATATTTATGAGATGTGCCTTTTTTGTTTTCCTGCCATGGCTTATGTTATCATTCTTGTATTGACTATGATTATTTGTGGAAAATCAAAACAATGTCCGGACATCGGTGTTTATGTCATATTAGCTATTACTACAATTTCCCCCATAATTTTATTACTTTACCCACAGCCCCAGTGTTACCATTTGCTGAATCAAATCAATCTACTACCTGCATGTTGATTTTGTGCGGTCCTCTCCTCTCACATTCTAAGTACTTTAACTTAGGCCTCTCACCATTGCTTACTAACAACAACAGCATTGCCAACAACTTCCTTCTCTCCAGTTTATATTCACTATTTCCTCAGTTATGATCCTTCTAAAACATGGATTTAACTCTATCATGCCTATGCCTAAAATCACTTTTGGTGTCATTACCTATGAATAAAATTGGGAAGTCATAGCTGGCCGCATATTTCTTTGTAATATGTCCCCTGCCTCAGCTTACTGCTGTCCCTACATCATAAGTTCCAGCCATACTGAGTTACTCTGATTTCTTTAATTGTTTTTAATGCTTTGTGCCAGTGATTCTCATTCTTCAAGATGTGTAAAATGGGACATTACATAATAATTTTACGAGTCAATATACTCAGTGCTAAAGTAATATTTTATAAATGACTTTTTAAAAAATGCTTATTTATTTATTTTGAGAGAGAGAGAGAGAACAAGGGAAGGGGAGAGAGAGAGAGAGAGAGAGAGAGAGAGAGAGAGAGAGAGAGAATCTCAAGTAGACTGCATGCTCAGATGTGGGGCTTGAACCCTTGAACCCTGAGATCATGACCTGAGCTGAAATCAGGAGTCAGACCCTTAACCATCTGAGCCATCCAGGCTCCCTGATAAATGACTTTTATGAAAACTAGTATTTTGAAAGTTAGAAACTATAATACCTAAACACCTATAATCTGAAAATAATATTTTTGTTAGTGAACTATCCAAAAATTACCACGATTCGTGTTTTACAGAATTGGCACAACACAGCCACACAGAGCATGGACTCTAGAGCCACACCAACTCAGTTCAAATCCAGACTCATTCTGTTCCTCACCCTGTGACCCAGCCTGTGACTTCACCCCTCTGGGCCTCAGCTTCCCATCAGTAAAACAAGGGTGAATATAAACCTACCTCCCAGGGTTGTCATGAGAATTAAATGTATCAGTATAGATATAAAGCATTTGGAACCAAGTCTAGCACGTATGAAGTACTGCATTGATATGACAGATCTGAGCTGTTGATATTTTTCAATTCTTTGATTAAATAGAGCTATCCAAAAATATAATATTAAAAGTTGACTGTCCTCCTGTTTAAGAAAATTATCTTCAAACTACTATATTCTGAATTTTTAAGTCTTTCTTCCTAATATCTTCATCACTCAGGAACTTTACTTATTTTAATATTTACTTATTTTTGAGAGAGAGAGTGTGAGACAGAGCATGAGCGGGGGAGGGGCAGAGAGAGAGAGAGAGAGAGAGAGAGAGAGAGAGAGAGAGAGAATCTGAGGCAGGCGCCAGGCTCTGAGCTGTCAGCATGAAGCCTGACACGAGGCTTGAAATCATGAACTGCTAGATCATGACCTGAGCTGAAGTCGGTCGCTTAACCAACTGAGCCACCCAGGCGCCCCCATAACTCAGGAACCTTAAAAAGCTTAGGAACTTAAAGGAAACTCACATGAAAAGACAATGGTCAACATTTGTAAATGGTAACTTTTTTTTAATGTGTATTTATTTATTTTGAGAGACAGAGAGATTAAGAACAAGTGGGGGAGGGGCAGAAAGGGAGAAAGAAAATCCCAAACAGGCTCTGCAGCTGTCAGTGCAGAGCCAGATGCGGGGCTCTAACCCACAAACTGTGAGATCGTGACCTGAGCCGTAACAATTTATTTTTGATTGGGTTTGCTTCTAGGTAAAACCAATTTTACCTAGACTTACATCCTTAACATTCTTGTGTTTAGGCAAAGTGTCCTTTCTGTTATTTGTTTTCAGAAACAAATTAAAAAAATGTATTTTAAACCCACTAAATAATATTAAATAGATGTTTGCTGCTAATTAGTATATGGTCTGAATTGTAATTATGTCATCCAAAGGGACTTATAAATACAGTCTAGTTAAAATGTGATTCAATCTTCAATCATTCACAGAGGCATGCATTCATTATTATTCATTTAGTGCTCTCTGATTTGAGCTCTAAATGTAATCCAGGGAAAGATGGAGGGATTTTACTTTTATTGTCGTGATTTAATATAGCAGATCCCTTAGTTATCATCCTGTACTAATCCAGGGATTGTTACAACTTCTTAGAGTCTGTTATTTGATTTTTAAATTAGTCTGTGTATCGTGCGGGCATAGCAGCATGTAAATTCAAGAGGTTAGAGGAAGATGCCACATATCATTATGAGACAATCAGCATATATTTTTCTACTGTCCAAATTTTAGTTTAACTTTAAATGAACCTTCGTTTTAGCAATTTGATATATTACCACTTTAAAACTCTTATCCATGGCTCTTATTAATCTAAATTATAAAGAAACTGCCAACTCCATTTATCCAACAATCTTTAGTAAGTCCCCGCTGTGTGATCGGCACTGTGCTAAGTGCTAGGAGTTTTGCACTGAATAGGACAGTTATGATCTCCTGCCCCCAGGGATCTTACAGACTAGAAAAGAATACAGACATTTAAAAAATACTGCTAGTATGAAAATGTTGATTGCTACAAAAGTTTTGGCTGCATAAGGTGCATAAGAGGCAATGCATGTTCTAGGTAGCCAGAGAAATCCATCCTACCCCCAAAACCTGGAAGTCATGCAAGAGTAGTTTTTATGGCCCAGAAGTGAAAGCATGATGAAATCAAGGCACTGAAAGGTGAGAAATTTGGGATAGTGGACAGAATAGTGCGTATGTAGTTAATAGGAACTGGATTGAAAAGGGCCCTGGAAGCTTGCTAAAAATGTTGGACCTTTCTTAGAATTGTGGTGGTAATGGCAAAGTCTGATGTGATGGAATTTGCATTTTTAAGGGACGTGTTTAGATGTGAGGTGAAGGATATATTGGAGGGGAACAAGATTGGGGGTAGGGAGATAATGAGTAGCCTGCATTGATGTTCTAGGGAGAGATCATGGTAACCTAAATTCAAAGGCAGAGTCAGGTTCTAATATTGGGGGATTTGCAGGCAGGAAGGTGACTTTGATTGGTAAAAAAAAGTTGGACACATGAACAAGGGGCTTCCTTAGGAAGGCCTCTGTCCATATCCCAGATTGGCTTTCACACTGCCCTCCTTATGGCTTTTCATCCTGGTCTTAAAAAATACCATGTGATATTACCTTCACATAACAATTTGGATGACCATTCAAAAGAAAGGATGCTTCTTTTTAAAATCATGTTGGGGGAATTTACCATCCACTGATCCACATCTTATCTTGCTATGCCTCTGCTTGAAGTAGAGTGATATAACAGCGATATCAAAGTTGAGAGATACTAAGGATTAATGGGACCTAACCATTTTCTGGATGTTGGGAATTATTCCTCATTTTCTAGCTTTGGGGTTTCAGTGAATAACAGTGTCATTTAGAAAATAGGGGTGCCTGGGTGGCTTAGTTCGTTAAGCAACCGACTTCGGCTCAGGTCATGATCTCACAGCTTATGAGTTCAAGCCCCGCATTGGGCTCTTGTGCTGACAGCTTAGAGCCTGGAGACTGTTTCAGATTCTGTGTCTCCCCTTCTGTCTACCCCTCCCCTGCTCACACTCTGTATCTCTCTGTCTCTCAATAATAAATAAACGTTAAAAAAAATTAGAGCACATTGAAGAGGAGCAGGGGGAGATAATGAATTTAATTTTAAACATGCTGAATTTTAGGTACCTGCAAGATATACAAACGAAGATGTAGAAGCCAGCAGAATATGATAGTCTGAAATCGAGAGAGCGGATTTGAGTGTTCTTTTTATACAGATGATGCTTGGAATCATGGGAGTAAATAACGCACAAAGCAAATAAAGAAGGATGCCTAGTGTAGATCATGAAGAATTTCAAATTTTAAGGGTCTGTTTGAGTAGGCTGGAATCTCAGAAGCCAAAGGAGAAGGTGTTTTGAGGAAATGGGAGTATTTATTAATGACAGACATGCCGTGGCATTAAGCAAGAGAAGGGCTATGTGAATCAGTATGGGCTAGTTTTATCAGTATGAATGAAGAGTTTTGGTGGATTCAGATAGGCTGTGTCCTGAATTGTGAACGAGCGGCAATCTCGGTATGTTTTCCTATGAAGAATTTATGTTAAGCAATGACACTATAACTATACCAATATGATATGAAGTTTTGTGGGTTCACTGGGCTTTCAAATTAACTTTTTAAAGTTTATCTATTGATAAATCTTTCTTAAATGCTTCACTGCTGCTGTGGCCTGGGGTTTATAGTCACAATCGCTGTAAGGTCCTTGGAGTGTGGTGTGAATTTGTGATGGTGATACACTATTTCCTTGGTGGCTTTCTCTCCTCCTGAATGGATGAGATTATATTAACTCTGTTGCTGATGTGCAGTAGAGAACTTTAAAGAAATCTTTGCACACAATTTAACACCCATAGCCAGAGTTAACAGTTCCTCTATGTCAGCCTTATCAGTTCTATCCACGTACTAATGGGATTTTCCCAGCCACTAATTGTAATCAATAATTTTTTTAAAAAGATTTTTCTCTGATTTCTCTAATTTTTTTTCTTTTAAGTTTTAATGTAAAATTTAAATGGACACAAAATGTTACATTAACTTCAGGTATACAATATAGTGAGTGATTCAACTTCTCTGTATATTATGCTCTAGATTTCTCTCTTGAGATAAGAAATCTTTTATACTCAGAGCATCTAATGCAGAGTGGAGAAGCTCTTTACAGATCAAGAATATGTTGCTTTTTTGCAGTCCAGGAAGTACATATTACTGAAATCTTTACTCCCATGGTTACCCTGTCAAAATCATTTCCTTTAGGAAGCAAAGAGCCAAACTGTCAATGACAAATTTAGTTTTTCTTTGCTTCCTTTTTTACTATGTTTACCCTAAATATCATGAGATATTTTGCTTTCTTCTGCTACTTTTTAAGAGTGTAGCTATGTTGAATCTGGCCATTCAAAAAAAGATTAAGCTATGTTGGGTATGTTTAGATTCTAAGATTTTACTTAAATACAGTAATCCACTCTATTAGAGAATTTTGTATTAGAAAGTAAATCTGGAGTTCCTGTGTTTATTGTTATTTTTTTTTTTGCTAATCTTAATATTCTTTTTCACCTTAGTAAGACCAGCATGGTTTTCTGATTCATTTGAGAAGAAAATTGGGTGTCTGCAAATGCTTATTATTATTTATTCCATGGAATACTTTTATTCAGTTATTGTAATCATTTTTTTTCAATATGTGAAGTTTATTGTCAAATTGGTTTCCATACAACACCCAGTGCTCATCCCAAAAGTGTAGTCATTTTTTTAAGTGTGGTATTTTATTTTGTGAATAACTTTGAAAGTCTTATTGGTGTTTTATCATTGCCCAACAGCTTATCAGCTGTAAGCTGATGTGAGGATTTGAGAGGAATATTTTTACTCTTTCCTGTAATATGCATTAGATACCACTAGATAGGGGCAGAGAATCTCTCAATACTAAGAAGTACTCCTCCTTTTATGAATATTGAAAGACCAGACAGAGAGTCACTGTTCTTTATCTCTAACATAATATTTTCTTTGGGAAAACTTTATTATGTTAAAAAGTACAAATGGAGATGTTTAGGCAAGAGAACTAGAGTTGAACTGGTAACTTTTAGTTCTTTGTCTCTAGACTAGATTCTTTTCCTTGTTTATGTAACCTTCAGACCTTTTGTATGAGTTTAGAAAAATGTTTCTTTCCTTTAGACACACACTGGGATTACCTTTGTCTCGGATTCCTGACTGCTATGCTCTTTGGATCACAATCTGTATGTTTCTATCTTCCCATTTCTTACTCTAGTATATCCTTTTAGTATGAATACCCATCCTCTCCAACTTTGCTCAGATTCCCTCTATTCAGGAGCCTTCTGTTTTGTTACTTTAATTTTTTTCCTTTCTTTCTCTTTTCTATTTTATACCCTAAAAAAGAAGATAATGTTTTTTTTAAAATTGTTTTCCACAGATGTCTTTACATACTTATTAAAGAACTTATTTTAAAAGTATTTATTTATTTATTTTGAGATAGGGAGAGAACATGAGCAGGAGAGGGGCAGAGAGAGAGGGAGAGGAAGAACCCCAAGCAGGGCCCACGTTCAGAGAGGAGCCTGATGCAGGGCTCGATCTCACAACAACAAGATCATGACCTGAGCTGGAATTTTAAGAGTCAGATGCCCAACGGACTAAAACACCCAGGCACCCCTAAAGAATTTTTTAAAGTAACTGCACATTTAAAATTTAGTAAAAGGAATGAATTTAATAAAGAATTTTATTTTAGGTAACTGAACATTTAAAATTGAGTAAATGGAAAGATTTTGATATAAAATTTAAATGGATACACAATGTTACATTAGTTTCGGGTATTCAACATAGTGAGTGATTCAACTTCTCTATATATTGTGCTATAGATTTCTCTCTTGATATTAAATATGTATAATTATAGAAACCAGGTAATTTTCTTCTTTTTTAATAATCACAGTTTTTATATACATAGAGGTTATCATGTTAAAAGAAACCATTTCTAGGGGTGCCTGCGTGGCTCAGTCAGTTAAGTGTCTGACTTCAGCTCAGGTCATGATCTCACAGTTTGTGGGTTTGAGCCCCGCTTTGGGCTCTGTGCTGACAACTCAGACAGAGCCTGGAGCCTGTTTTAGATTCTGTGTCTCCCTGTCTGTATCCCTCCCCCACTGGCACTTTGTCTCGCTGTCTGTTTAAAAAATAAATAAATATTTAAAAAAAAAACATTTCTGGAATTTTCTATGGGAAAAATCTGGCGTGGATTGACAATCTTACTCAACTTTGTTCAGTGAAAATCTAAGTACTTAAACAGACTTTATAATCTTTTCATCATTAGGTCAAATAAAATTCTGAATACTTAGAGTTACAGATTATATATGTTATGGATATTAAGGGTTATAGTTCTTTTTTATACATTCTGTCCAACCCTAACATTATGGACCCCTTCCACTTGTTACCTTGGCAGCATCTGTGAGTACAATAACTTGGAATTAATGCTCGAAAATTCTGACACATATTTAGAAATGTCTAAAATGTAGACAAATTTAGTCAACTCTACTTATTTTGAAGCAAAATATTCATCTTGAGCAAATGCCTATGAATTCCCATTATTTTCTGAATTTCGATGGTTATTTTTAAGCAATGTTACTTACTTTTCATAACTGTCATAAAGCAGTTATTTAGGAGGTTGAATCTAAATTGATTAGTATTGCTATAAAATTTAGTTTCAGTTAATGTGATACAGTGCAATGTAGATGGAAATAATAGACTATAGGATTTCACTGTCTTGATATAAAATCAACTTGATATTTTGATTGAGTGAGTCAGATACCCTTTAGAAGATGTCAAAAGAAATTCTTCTCTAGTTAAAATAAAATACAGCTTTATTTACTGTGTTTAAGATAGAAATCTGCCATCTTAGGAAGCATAACTAATCCTTCTAACCATTATACTCCATTTCCATTATGTTCCAAAATACTGGACCAATAATGTGTCTCTTTGTATTCTAACAAGTTAGCAAAATTAAAGAATTTTGCAAAGTATTTATCTTAGTTTAAATTGGCTTCTGACATGAGGGGCCATGGCTAAATGCTTTACACAATGTTTTAAGAAAAGTGTAACAGACTGGCAAAAACCTAACACAGAATTTCAGAGGCATGGGACAACCATTAAGTTATATTTTCCTTGCAGGTCAAAAAGATAATGAAAGCACCCTGAGGGCAGGGATTATGTCTATTTTAGTTGATGCTATATTCCCAGTACTTGATACTTAGCAAGCACTCAATAAATATTGAGTTAACGAATGGATACCTGCACTTCGTGGCTTTCTCTTATAAAGACTCAGTTAAAAAGTATAAAGAAATAAATAAGTGAATATGTAAATAAATAATAAATAACGGAGTAAATGAAACATTTACTTGCTCAACTAAGCAGCAGTTATTTTTATGATTCTTCCGTATCTACTCTAAGGATAAATATTTTGAATGAGCCCCAATTTAGCATTGTATATGCTATTGTCAAAATTCAGTAAAAGGAAAAATCAGGTTTAGCAATTAATTCAGATGCTTATTTTGGTTAGTACAATTTGCAATAATGTTTACAAACTATCTAAAACAATCAACAAGTTCTCTAGTGAGATAAAATTTATGTCTCCAAATCAGACACCATAGACTTAAAATGTCTACAAGATAATTGTACATTTTATATCTGAGATTTGGACAGCTTCTCTGAGTTTCAGACTAATATGAAAAATTTAACATTCATCCAACTTCTGAGGTTTCTGTTAACTATGCAGATCAAGTAATAGTGCTTTTCGGAAAGGAAATGAAGTGGGTTTAAGAGAAACTTGAATAATCCTTAAAAAGCTCTTGATGCAGCTGTTCTATCATGTGTAACAAACATCTGAATATGCTCTCTGAATGTGCTCATTATGTGATAGTTGTATGTCACATAAGAAACATAACTCCTGTGAATATTCCCTGGGAATTATAACTCATAGATACATTTGTAACTCTTTTGATATCCATTAAATTGAAACGGAAAACTTTAGGTTTCAGGGTGCCTGGGTGACTTAGTTGGTTAAGCATCTGACTTCGGCTCAGGTCACGATCTCAAGGCCGGTGAGTTCGAGCCCCGCGTTGATCTCTGTGCTGACAGCTCAGGGCCTAGAGCCTGCTTCGGATTTAGTGTCTCCCTCTCCCTCTGCCCCTTCCGCACTCACTCTCTGTGTCTCTCTCAAAAATACATAAAAACATTAAATATTTTTAAAAAAATAAAACTTTAGGTTTCAGATATGGGGATTAATTTGTGATAAGCAATGCTGTTACACCTTTGAATATCTCAGAAGTCAGAAATCATAATTTGACCTTGAGAAGCACCCAACCCAAACAATAGCAATAAATTTTAAGGAGGAATGCATGCCATTTATTTACCCATGATCAGAAGTTCTGTTGAGGGCACTGCTGTCTTCCAGTGGTACAGCTAAGTTAAAAGCCATTCATTAATTCAATGGTATTGATCAAATAGCATATTAAAATGATTTTGAAAACATGAATTCAAGAAGATATATGCACCCCTATGTTTCTTTTAGCATTATTTACAATAGCCAAATTATGGAATCAATCCAGGTGTCCATGAACAGATGAACAGATAAGGAAGATGTGGCATACACACACACACACACACACACACACACACACACACACACTGGAATACTACTCAGCCATAAAAAAGAATGAAATCTTGCTGTTTGTGACACCATGTATGGGACTAGAGAGTATAATGTTAAGTGAAATCAGAGAAAGACAAATACCATATGATTTCACTCCTATGTGGAATTTAAGAAATGAAACACATGAACATAAGAAAACCAAAAACCAGACTCTTAACTATAGAAAATTGATGGTTACCAGAGGGGAGGTGGGTTGGGGAATGGTGAAATAGATGAAGGGGATTAAGAGTACACTTACCATGATGAGCACTGATTTACATACAAAATTGTTGAATCACTGTATTGTACACCTGAAACTAATGTAACACTGTATGTGAACTATACCGGAATTAAAGAAAAATTAGAAGCTAAAAACTGCTTTTGAGCTTAATTTAGCTGAAGTTATCTTTCATCAAGAAATGGTTCTCCTCTTTCTGAGAAGACCATCCCTTTCAACGAGGACTCTGCAGATGGGCACGTCCTCAAAACAAATAATCAAACAAAAAGACAAAGAAACAAAGGCTCACAGCTTGGGTATGGGGCATTTTGAAACAATGATATCAACAGAATTTGCCCTGCTGATCCTTGAGAGGGAGGTGCCATTATATTGTGCTAGGTACTGGAAAGGGACAAAAGCAAATGGCTTTCAGCCACTAGAGATCTTGTACATTGGTAGGCAAATTACAGTGGCTACACAACTCTGATTCTATCTTGACCACTTCCTCTTACAGAATGTCACAGGTTTCCTATTGTTTTTAGGTGACACCAGAATCCTTAACATGTCCTATGAGGCTGCTTTTTATGGTTCAGGGTCCACCTGCTTCAGCTCATGCTGACATCTGCCTTGCCAGCTGAGTTCTAGGTACATGTCTCTTTCAGACCGATCCCCTTGGCACACTGTCTCAGATAGTAGAGACTGTACCTCTATCTTCACTGTTTCCACCAAGTTCAATTCCTATTCTTACTTCACACTTGAGAAAAAAAGTGTCAGATCTTCAGAAAAAGCTCCCACAGCCTCCATTAATAAGTTAAAACTTCATGTTATCATGTATCTCTCCTTTGTGATACACATCACATTTTAATTTTGCATTTATTGAAGCATTGTTGAATGTTATCTGTCTCGTTGACTAAATTGTAAAAATCACAATAACAAGGATATTACCTGCTTTTAGTCATCTTTTTATCTCCACTGCCTATCACAATGCCTGACACATAGTAAGCACTCAAAAAATATTTGCTCAATGCATAAAAGGATGGATGAATAAATGAATAACACAAGATACATGAGAACATGATAGTTCAATAAAGGAAGCCCTGACAAAAGACTATAGGAGTTCAGGGGAATAAATGAATTTCTCAAATGACTAAATCTAGAATACATGGAGGTACCAACTATTATTGTACTTGCTACAGAAGGTAGAGGCTAGAAATCTTTCCACATCAGATTGAATTGTACAAATCCTGAGAGTCCAGAATTACTGAGCACCTGTCATAAATAGGGCACTTTATTAAACACTCCAGTGATTCACCCACATTAAGAATTATATTTGCCATCATTGCCGTAAGATACTGATGCTGATTTTGTTAGCCCAAAGGGCTACCTTGGGATTTTTATTAAAATCCCCCAAAGACTTGACTTCTGTTGTTTGTCAAAACGACCTAATTTGCTAGAATTTCATTTGAGGAGCACTGGGCCTTGATTATACAGGACAATGTTGTAATTGTCCTGAGAGGTTACCTTTCGTAGCTCTTTGGTGTTGACAGGGTGCAAAGTGTTAATGCTGCTGTGTAAGTCGTCACGTCTTCAAACCACTTAAACCCGTCTTGCTAATGAGAGTCCATTATTCTCAGCCTACATCAATCCTTCGTGTGGTTTCTGAGAGAAGGAAACCCCAAGTGTGGATGAACTCTAGAGCTGCTGGGGAAGGGCTGGGGGGTGCTTGGCTATGTCTCTCGGGTCTCCTGAGGCACTTAGACCTCGGTCCTTATCTCACACAGAACTCCTAAGCCAGCCAGCTCAGAGAGCTCTGTGTTCTGACACCCTCTGAATCTCGTGGATACTATACCTTTCATTCACTTACCTGTTAGTTAACAGGCAAAGGTTATCTTCATTCCTCATCATCTCTTGATAAATGTATTGTATTACCACCACCGCCCTCCCAATGCTGGGCCGATGATGTCACCCCTGTGGTGGTTCTGACTCTGTGGCTGATGATGAAGACCTTTCTCAGGAAAGGAAGCAGGCTCTGTAGGCTCGGTGCCAAGTGTCCAGCTTCCTCCATAAACCAGCAGTTGTTGAGATGTTTTCTGCAGGGCAGACCTCTTCTTCTTTAATCACTGGTAATAATGAAGTTTTTGTCATATTAAAGGGGAAAGAAGAGAAGCGATTGAGAATAGTTTGAGAGGATGACTGGGCCGTCCCTCAGGTCCAGCGACAAGAGGACTACAATGGGTAGCTTTCAGAACTACATATGGTCTTCCTTCCGAGGGATTTG
Organism: Prionailurus bengalensis; assembly: GCF_016509475.1. Classification (NCBI taxonomy): domain Eukaryota; kingdom Metazoa; phylum Chordata; class Mammalia; order Carnivora; family Felidae; genus Prionailurus; species Prionailurus bengalensis. The sequence continues at coordinate 57,166,761 of NC_057358.1, read as the reverse complement.
ATTAAGCGACTCCGGATGAAATTGAAATCCTGTGATTTGACCTTTGTCTGGCCTGGGAGGGCTGCAATTCGCATAACAATTTCCTTTTGTTCTTTGTTTGGAGTTATTAATCCAACATGAGCCTCGAATTAATCAGGGGTAGTGCGTAGCTACATTTCTAATTCACAGCTCCACTGCTTGTGTCTTTTTTAATTAAGGCCGAATGATAGCAGGCCTTAGCCCTGATTGCCACACTTGCTAACCACACATTGAGGGATGAAGAGGCTAAACAGGCAGAATGAGATTACTTCAAGGTTTCACTTAATTGTTTTCTTCCTTTAAGTAAAGAGCACTGAGTGAACGTTGCTAATTCTGGGCTGGGAGAGCTCTTTTTATGTGTGTCGCTTGTCTTGACTTTGGGATAGGGTGGAGAGAAATCCACACTTTTGTCAGTACCCTCAAGTGTAGTGACGAAAGGGGTTGCCCAAGTCAAAATTGTAGTTATTGATTAAAACCGCACTACACATCTTCGTGAAGGATAGGAGGCTGGTTAACGGTGTCCTACCCACCCCCCGCCCCACTCCCCGCCACATCAAAGAAATTTGACCCTTGGTTACCTAAATATTGTGTAGGGTTTGGCTCCTTTGAGACTTTAAGGACTATTCAACATTACTTAGTCAAAACTTTGTAAGAGTAAGTAAATTGGAAATTTACTCTTATGTGATTTATGTGACTCTACAATTCAGTACCACATGATTTTGTCTTCTACTTTGTAAAAGGGATTTAATTACTAGAAGGACCTAATTATAGTCCAGCTTCACCAAACAGGCTGTGCAACACAGTATGGAACCTGGGCTGGATCATGTGGGAAGTTAGTAATAAGTTTTTCCCCCCTTGGTAAAAGTTATCAATTGCTTCCATTCCTTCAATGCTTGTCATATTTTAGAAGGGAAATCTAACATAAGATCAGATGATGTCAAGTAAAATTGAACTCCAATTTACTGAATTACTATGCCTCTCCCTAGAAGAAAATGATTCCTTAGAGTGGAAAATCAGCTCTGAGACACTGGCAACATTTAATTAACCACTTTTGCAATAAACTTGTTAGGATCTTTGTACAACTCCACAGGTAACTTATTCTTCTCTCCAAGTATCTGATCAACCTGGAAGAAATGGACTCTTTATTAATGTATATTTCCAGCTCGGACAAAGGTGTAGGGTGGAATAAACACAGACGCTCATTTGGTGGGTGATTTTTTTTTCCTGAGACTCAGGTTTTAGAATAAACAAACAAAGAACAGGAAGTTGGGTCATAGAGTCTATATGGTTCCTTTCATCTTTAAAACTATAATTCTATATTTAAATATCCCATTTCAGATCCCAGATTTGGGCATTTATTTCTCTAATCTCTGTTTTGTTTTTGTCTGTGAAAAGTAGTAAGCTTCCATTGGGTAGAGATGTCCATATATTTTTCATAGGATTAAGGGCTAGAAAGTATTTTAATTTAAATGCAGTATTGGATTTCAAGTTAGCCTCCTATTATGGTTGTACTCAACGTTATATTGTGTTTGGTAACATTTGAGTAAGAATTCTATGTGAAGAGAAGTATTTTAGAGAGTAAAATTTAATTTGTAGAGGAAATAGCACTGAATTGGGAGCCAGGAAACCTTAAGTCAGGTTACAGCTCTACTCTTGCTGCTTGACCTCACACGCTTAGTCTCATTTCCAACTTAGGCAGAATTAGGAATAATATACTAAAGATTCCTTGCAACTCTGAATTTCTAGTATTCTAATAGTTTAATCATGTTTAGGACTTGGAGACTGATAACTCAAATGTTTTGAATATCGAGCATTTCACTCTGGAATATTTTCAGCTTTTTATTGATAGATACATCAAAAATATAGGGGAACATTTCTAAGCAAATGATTAAAAGGACAGCAAACTTTAAGGGAAAATGTCATCTACATTTTAAAATCTAATTTTTACTTTTAGAATAACAGATGCAAAAGTTATCAGTGAGATTGGGCTGGAAAGAAGACTCTCTGAAAAAGGTGGCAAAGTGGTGGTTAAAGGGAAACGGGATGTGGAAGAAGGATCTGATAGGACAAGAATGATTTGAACATGTTAATAGGTTAAGAGGAATGGGTCAATAGAAGATAGAGGAAGATTGGGGAAATTGATGAAGTAAAGTCCCGAGGTGATGTAAGCAGAGGGGATCCTAACCATTAGTGAGAGGTGAACTTCAAACAGACGGGGGGATGCTTCATCCTCTGACCCTGTAGATAATTTGATTTGGTGGGTTACAGAAAGCGATATGTGTGTAGATGGGGCAAATGACATTTATGGGAAGGTGAGGTCATCTGAAAGTGATGGGGCATGGTGTTTTAAAGAGAGTGGTAAAGAGGTACCTGGGTGGCTCCCTTGGTTGAGTGTCCAACTCTTGATTTCAGGTCAGGTCATGATCCCAGCATTTTGAGATTGAGCCCCATGTCAGACTCCATGCTGAGTGTGGAGGCTGCCTAGGATTCATTCTCTCTCTCTCTCTCTCTGTCTCACTCTTTCTTTCTCTCCCCCTCTCTCCTCTCCCTGTGTCCCTCTCCCCAGCTCTCTCTCTCTCTCTCTCTCTCTCTCTCTCTCTCTCTCTCTTTATCTCTGTCTCTGTCTCTCTCTCAATAAATAAATAGAGTCACAAAGGTTTGGGACAATTGCTTAGGAGAGTGAAAGCAGGTGAGAGAAGACAACTAGAAGGATTCTTGAGGGTTGAGAGCACGGGTATGGGTGAGTAGCAGCAAGGGTCTGTGCCATTGCATAATTTTCTGCAGAGGTGTTCCATTGCCCCAGGATAGATGAGCTTCAGAAAAGGCAAATTGTTGAGTTGATTCAGCATGGGAGCTCCTGGGGAAGGGACATGCAGGAGTAAAGCTGAGTTGATATGGCTTGGTGCATTGATATTATTAATTCCTCAATCTTAAATATGAACACAATTATTGGCAGTTTAAAGAGATGGAAACAGAGGCTACAGGAAGTTAGATAATGCCTTGAAGCCAAGCAGTCTTGTCCCTATGCCTTACACTGTGATTTAATAGTATAACGCGTTCCTTTTTGTTATTTCCATCAAAATGATTATATTGAGTCATTCAATGAATTATATGGATGAGAACATTTCTTGTAAGGATTACATAAAACTCAAAAGTAAACCCTGTTTGGTGAGTAGATCTCATTTTACGGGAAATGTCAAATCCATGGAAAACCTAGAAGCAAAAACGCAGATATTTATGACCACCAATCCTTGGCTTTCAGCATTGTGTCACAGCCTTTTGCTCTCTTTTTCTGTTGGCTGAGATTCAAAAAAATTTTTTTTTAATCTTTGGAAAGGTTGATAACCCTACGCAAGTCAAGATATTATTGCCACATTTCCAAAATATGGATGCCAAACTCTTTGGGGTTGTGATACACCCAGATGGTCTTCCTTTTTTGCATTTTTGCAAATGTTATTACCAAATACGACAATTTTTCCTCCAAAGTCATTAGAGCCCATTTGGCACCTTATCTAATCTGTCCTACTTGTTACCTTTTAATTACTTTGTGAGGGGACTAGTTGTCTTGTTGTTGCTGAAGGCCAAATGACCAAGGGGTTAATGCTTTTTTCTGTCCCTGGCCAATTGGTTTTTAGTCAATAGTTATTTATGGGGAAGTCCAGGGGCCATTAGTTTTCAAGTATGTGCAGCTGTACTCTTCACAATTACTAGTCCATAAGCAAATGTGGACTTACTTTTTGTGTACGGTTGTTTTTTTCCCTGATTGGTTAGACAATCTGTTGCCATTTATGAATGATTTTTGTTGATGCAAAACATGGCATTGAATTCTATTTTATTATTTGGATTCCATGTTTCATAGGATGCTGTAATCTTGATTCAGACAAGGCATGAGGGTATGCACCTCCTGTCACTAGTGACAAATTGCTCCTGTGTAGCAAAATGTCAAATCTCGCCCACTGCATGTTAGCTGTTCCATTCTCCATAAATCGGCATAGGTGCTGATGATCTTCATTGTGAAATCGGTGACTGGTTGGCCTTGGCCTTTTTTGCTCATGCTCTGTTCTTTTGGGCATAAGGTAGAGATTACTATTAATGTTTCTTTCAGTTCCTAGAGCTCCTCCCTCTGTGCTGTCTTACTGTGATTTTTTTTTTTTTCTGCCCTCATTGAATGGTAGTCTTTGATGTCACACAAGAGAATACTGTTGGCTAACAGTCTGGAGGCTGCTTCATTTGAGCTAACCACCACATGAAAACAAATGTGATCCATCATATTTCATTAACTAGCTGTCCTCCTTTTGGGTGCCCTTTTTTGATGTCAGAGTGCATCCTGACAGGAATCAGAAAGATATGTGTGATTAAGAACAGTAATAATGCTTATTGCATTGTATTGTAAATTACCTTCCTGGGCCCTGCTACTTTATCAGCCCCACTGGCATTGGCTCCCGTACATTTTTGACTACTCAGTATATACAGTGTATTAGCGCAATGGAGATCATTATGTGGCCTGTATTTGAGTCATTTTTATTTAAGATGCCAAACAATAAGCTGTTGATTGGGGGAACAAGAGGCGAACAATAATGTTCTGTGTCACATAATACACCACCATTTTCCAGCTTTGCTTTAGAAGGGCCCTCTTTATTGTTTTTGTATAAAAATGGTTCTTAGGAGGAGGAATATTTTGCTGAGGTATGTCATTATTTTGCAAATTTCTATTATCTCATCATGTTGTCTTCATTGTAAATTGCAGCTAATTAGGAACCTAGTTAGAGCCCCAGCTTTGAGGCTGGCTTTTTTGTGAAAAGAGCCCACCGATTACCGCACTACAAGAGAGGAAGGGAGAGAAAAAGGAGATTAATCTGGTTACCTAGGCGACACTCGCTTCCATCTGCGAGGAACAATACATTTTTGTTTCCTTGGCTCAGTTCAGATCTGTTTTGTTTAGAGGGGAAAAAAAGAGGGAGAGAGAGAGAAAGAGAGAGAGAGAAGGAGAGAGAAAAAGAGAGGGAGAGAGAGAGCCTAGCTCCACAACAATGCTGAATTCTGTCTAGCCCAGGCTTACAGGCTTGATTCCTCTGCAAGTTAGAGGTCTCAGGGGAGTGAGAAGATGAAAGAGATAAGCTCCAAAGTTGTCAAAGGTCATGACCTTGCCATACAAAGCCAGCAGTTTTACCTCTAAATCCCCTTCTTCCAAAAAGCACTTAATAAAATAATATACTGTGCTTCTCAACGCCCTAAAGTCTATGTTAAGGAACAAGGCCCCCAAATTGTGGATTTAAGGGTTCATTTTTAATTTCATACTAAATAATCAGTGACTCTGAGAAGCTACTTACAGGTCCAGTTTTTGTCTAGACAAGTTAACTTTGACTTTTCTGCTTTTTTTTTTTTTTCCAAAGTGGCTTTCCCATAACCTATCGTTGTATTGTGGTGACACATAATGTTTAAGCTATGTTTTTACTTTTCAGTGAATCAAACAAACCTATTGAATCCTAAGATTGAGGCTTACTAACTACTCACTTCCAGTTGCTTTTGTTGTACATCAAACTTCTTAGTCTTTAAAATAGGGTGGCCATTTACTTTGCTCAGTGAGGGTGTTGCCAGGCTGTTTGCTTCCTCTTAAATAGTCGCCAGGGAAAGGACTGAGTATGGCACAGAAGCTGAAAGAGTCAGGCTGAAAGGCTCAGAAATCTCAGGGCTTCTTCAGGAGAATTGGCTAAACCCATAGCCTCTGATGAGCATAATGCTTTCGGCATCATGTTCTCACTGGTTGGTATGCCATCATGCATAATGAGCAGTCATCCAGGAAGGTTATGTGTGATGACATACAGTTAAAGGAGGCTCCAAGAGAGAAATATGGGCTTATCTGAGCTTTCTAGTCATAAAATGCATTGATTAAATTGGAGCAACTAGCTTACTTTAAAATGCCCTGCAGAATCCATGCTTCACACCTGTGAATGTCTCTTCATCAGTCCTCTTTCCCAAACCCATTCTTTATAAAAGGAACATAAACATTTTCATAACAATTGCAAGTTACTAATGGTCCTCAGTACATTATATATGCAAGTAGCCACTTCTCTTCAAAGGGTATTACCCATCTTTCTTGTCTTATTTGAAAATGGGAAAAAGACACCTACCCAAATTGATTCTGTGCTTATCCCTCATCTAGCCCTCTACAACATCTGCCTTCTTTCTTATTCCAATTTGTGGCATTTGAGCAGCTCCAAATGATCTTCATCATCGAACTTATAAGCAGTCTTAGAAAAATATGAAATAGATTGATAAGCAGTCTTAGAAAACTATGAAAACATTTTAAACTCCTGCAATTCTAATTCATTCTAACATTTATTAGACTTTATGGATAAAAACAAAAACAAAATCTTGCTTATCCCAAACTTAAGCCCTCCAAATGATACTCTGTTTTTTGAACCTTTGTAGGAAATCAGATGAGCTTTCCAGTGTACCCATGACTACTTCAAATAAGGCGAGATGCAAATGTGTTTACTAGAGCAAACCCTCAGCAAGAGTCTTCTCCTGGTACCTTTCACTATGTAAGGCTGAATTACCTAATACCACATTATTATTAAAAGCTAGAACATCTTGCTCCAGTTTGTGAAACCAGGGTTACTCTTGCTAATGGCAGGAGCTAGGTGTGTACATGTGTTTTAGAAATCTACTTTTAAACAGATGAATGAAGTAGTCTCTTCTTATCTGAAAATTAATAGTTTCCATTAAAATTATTAAGCTATTTTAAGCTTTGGGTACATGTTCTCAATACCTTTTTTTTAATGAAAAACTTTAGTAAGTTGCATAGTTACACAGAAAAGTAGTTGTAGCAAATAAGTCAACACTGCTGAAAATAGCTTTCTTTACAGAAAGTATTTGAGCTCTAACAAGCACTCACTAGAAGGACGCCAGTGTCTCTTTCCTCATCTGTCTGCAGAGTCAGTCCATCCAATTCCTCTTCTCGGCTTACTAGAGTCACATATGGAACCTAATCTCTTTATAAAGGCTTTGATTGATTATATGCTGAGAAGGTAGAGAAATGAAAATGAGGAAACTGTTTAGTATGTGCAGAGACATATTTTTGTTCACGTTGGATAAGACAGGATTCTTTAACCACAAAATGTGTTCATCTAGTACGAGAATGCAGTTATCACTTAGATGAGATGGGAATAGCTACTTACCAACACGACTGGAGTTAATAGACAGTGAAAAAGGGTATATCAACTTGATAGATTTAAGAAGCATTTGGTAGTTCTCTAATGCATAAATGTCTCTTGTCTTCAGTAGTGAATTATTATTGTTCACTCAAGACCTTAGGTTCCCCCCCTTATGAAGTAACTTGTAATATTCTGCCCTGAAAAAGTCATTCGAAATAGATGCAGAGGAAAGAGTGCCACCTGCTGATTTCTCATCCTAAAGCAATTCTGATTTCCTTGGAGGTTTTTCAGATGAGAACTAACAATGTGTGGTACTATTTATTAAATCATAAATGACAAGCACAAAGCCTAGATCCGTGAGGTTGCGGTTTTGTGATCATGGAGTTTTAAGGTTGATTCAGAAGGGTTCAAGGGTTGATTACAAAGGTTTTCATTCAGTTCACAATTCTCCCCTTCATATGGTGGGTTTCAAAAAATTCAAATCCATCATTTCATCAGTTGTTTACATTTTTGTTTTTATTAGTTGAAGGGAAAACTGGGGGCAATAAAAAGAGTGACTTCCTTGACATGTGAAATTACCTTGTCCTGAATTTCTTCTGGATTCTTCTTAATGTGGAAAAACATGTCTATTGAAAGCTACTTTGTGATGTTGGCTTGGAATTACCCTCATGAACCTAACTTTTCTTCATTCTGCCCTGCAAGGAAACACGTGTCTTTAAAGTAAATTAAAAATAAGTATGAACTTGCTCCCTAAATGGCCCATTTGCAAATTAAGATTGTAGAAATTTATCATTTTTGGTTTTCTTGCTAGAGTTTACAATTTGGAGATATTTTATAAGTTTTTAAACAATTAATAGTATGTGATTGTTCACTAAACATTGAAAAGTTAGGAGAAGTGATGTATGTCTAGGAAAGAATGAACTTCTAGCTGATGAAGAAAAATTGAAGTAAACTTTCAACTGAATGTGATTCTGGCACCAGTTATATCAGTATAACTTTTTTTTTTTTTGCCACAGTTATAACTCCAATTAATACAAGAAAACACTACTTTTTTTTTTTTTGGTCAAATTACAGGGCAAGTGGTCCATGTTAATACCATTCTTTAAAAAAAAAGACTCCCAAGTTAAGTATAATTTAAAAAGTTGACCAAGATAATGGGTGGGCTGATGCATGCTTATCCAAAATGAAACTCATCACCTATTACAGTTTATTTATCCTTAATTGTTATAACAGTTACAGTTAACCTGTGCCTCCAGTGTTAAGGTGATTTTATCTCCCATCAACTCAGGCATGAAAAAGGTTGCAGGCACAGCAAGTAGAATGAGCAACAAAGGAGTTGTTACCACAAAGGAGCAACTCAAAAAATGGGCCAGAGCTGTCAGTATTTCTTGCTACTCTACAAAATAAAAGTTGTTAACAAAAAAGATGGGATCCTCTTTTTTTTTTTTGAGAAATAAAACAAAAAGAAAGTGAGAATGATGGAAAGAATTTTTTTTTTTAAATGGAGATTTGGTCACCAAGTGTTCATTTATAAAGTTCGAAAAAGAAAACCCACTTTCCAGTCCTGATAAAATAGGAAACCAATAATCATGTCATTGATACGAGTCACTATGGTGGTGATTTTATATTTAGGTGAGGTGAACCTGTGTGTGCGCACACACACACACACATACACATATACATTATAAGGAATGTTATTTTCTATTTTTAAATTTTGAGTGATTTCTGTAGACATTCTGCAAATAAGCAATTCTTCCTGTGTATGAGGAGGCTACAATATTATAAATAATTTTCTAAATAGAATCTTTCACCTTATTGCTCTATCATTGTTATGATGTCCCTCTAATGTATCTGATACTTTTTAAAACAGGAAAAAAAATGGCTAGCAATTATATGTCATTTGGAATTTAGTCTACTGGCATCTTTGGCATCACGATGCTATTAATATTTTAGGATATTATTCTAATCGCTAAAGAAAGATTCCCTAAGTAATGCACAGCAACTGGTAGCAATGGAAGTTTTCAATTAAGACACAAGCTCCCTTTCTTCCCATGTTCTGGGTGTTGATTTTTAGTCCTTTGGCTTAATCTCTTTTATATCTTATTCAAAGGGACTTCTAGCTCCAATTTCTGCCCTTATTTATAACTTTTTTTTCTTACTGGAATTATACCTCTTCCGATGCAATGCAGTGTATCACTGCTGATTACTTCCTTTTTGTTTTTGTCTCCAAACATACACACATAATCTTCCATTTACACATATTTCCTGAATACATGTATGTTCCAGGCATTGTTTCAAGGATACATCTTGGGATGTGCGACAGTAAACAAGACTGACAAAGATCACTGCCCCTTTGGAACTACATTCTAGTAGGGAGGGAGGTCAAAAAGCAGTAACTTTAGGGGCACCTGGGTTGACTCAGTCGATTAAGCATTGACTTCAGCTCAGGTCATGATCTCATGGCTTGTGAGTTTGAGGCCCATATTGGACTCTGTGCTGACAGCTCGAAGCCTGGAGCTTGCTTCGGATTCTCTCTCTCTCTCTGCCCCTTTCCCATTCACACTGTATCTCACTCTCTCAAAAATAAACATTGAAAATGTATTTTTTTTAAGTAGTAAGTTTATCTTGATTGAAGACTTCAGCACATGTATTGAGTAGTGAGAAGTAGAATGGTTCTTGGCATATAGTAGTTACTTAATTTTTTTTTGTTTTGATTGAGAAGTTGTTCTATTATGAGGAAACAAATGGAAAATAATCCTATTTGTAGTGATTGAGAAGTTGTTTTATTAAGAGGAAATATATGGAGAATAGTCCTATTTCTGAAGTGATAAACTGAATCCAGATCTCAGACTAGATTTGGATGACTGAATGGAGGTAAAAAAATACTAGATAGTGAGGATCATGCTGGAGATTAGAAGATATCTTCTTGGTAAGAACATGAGACCACAAAATAATTCCAGAGAGAAGTCTCTACTTTCCTTTGTGTTCCTTCTTTAACTCTTGAAAACTTGAGTCTTAATTTAGAAGATTTTTCCTATGGAATATTTGGGAGAAGGTACTTGAGATGGGTGAAAATACAATACCATTTTGACTAAACAAACATTTTAAACATTCTTAAATAACATGTGATTTGATATCTCTGGCTTATAAAAATTTAAACGTGAAAAATTTATTAACTGTCATAGGTTATCTTTACACTTCCCTTTCCTTTGTGGCTTTCATAAGATAATGGAAGTTTCAAGCTTCCTCCAGAGTGAGCATTTCAGGAGACCCTGGAAGAGCCTGCACAATTTATTATGAGCTACATTTGGAAGGCATACAGCATCACTACTGGTTCATTCTGTTGGTCAAAAAGTAAATCACAGGGCCAACCCAGATTAAGAGCAGGTGAGTTCACAATGGGTATGAATACCAGAAAGCATTGTTCATTGGGGAGGCCATCTTTGGAGACTAGCTACCATCCTCCCTTTTAAGTATTAGCCATACCTGACTTTTAGGGATGGATTTATTTAATACAGAAATTTACCAACAAGTAATTCAAAATTTGAATATTTAAATTATCTTCTTGGAAATGATATATTTTTCTAAGAGGGTACTTAGTTTTCTAGTTACTATTACAATGGAGGGTCATAATACGTTAAAAACAGAATCTTGGGGAATCGAGAGCTTAGATTTCTAAGCTCTTAAAACTAGATCTTAAAACCATATGTGTAGATTTAAATCAAGTTTTGCATCTAGAATGTCCATCCATTCTTCCTGGTAATTGAATTCCGCTGACTGACATAATTAGGCCCTATCTGTTAAACCTGTTGTGTCAAAATCTTCTTGAAGTGTCTTCATTTACATATTTCAAACATTGCGGAAACAATCATAATAGTCGGTTCTGTCAAGACCCATTGTAGAATGCTTTCATTCTCTGATTGACAGTGATAATAATTGATACTATGGGTCCTTTATATTAGAATAGTTGTTTATTTGGCATAATATTCTAGAAAATGTGTGCCGAAAATCCTTGAAAACGTTTTGGTAAAAGAGTTTCCTTAATTTTTCATCCATTTTTCACTCCTGTCATCTCAAATGGTTTGGATCAAACTGTCCCTAAATTAGTAAACTGGAAAAAGAACAATCTTAGTTTCTTACTTCATATATTTTCTGGTCTCTGTAATCATTCACAGCTTAGTGAGTGGCAGCTATACTTAAAAATATCTAAGAAGTTTATACCAAAGAAGATATCCTTTTTTTCCTTGGGCAATTCCTTAAATTTAATTAGAAAGACTTTGCAGGCCCATTTAGTAAATAAGACTACAGACACATTATAAAATAATTCAAAAACTAGGTATTAAGTACTAAGACTTAAGTATTCTCTAATTCTTACTGTCTAGTCCCTAATTCTCGCTGCCTCTGTTTTACCAGTGAAGATATTAGCACTGGTCAATTAAGACCTATTTGGAGTTGTTTGGGGAGTAATAATAAAAAGATCTTCCCTGCCTGTTTTTGTAAACTAGCCATTATACAAAGGAGTAAGATAGATGAAAACTAAAAGGTTATGGTTATTACAGATAAAGGTGATACCAGAAAGCGTGGGCCAGGAGTTAATACTGAGTGCCTGGATTGGGCAGATTTGCCCACCCACTTGTGGAAGGAATGGACAGGGCAGGACTCCTCCCACAGGGACAGAACCAAGCAGCACATGTGATCCCTGCAAGCATCCACCTCCCAAGAGATAGAAGAGGAAGAAGCTGGGTAGCTGTGTTTAGTTTCTCCTACAAACCTCCCCCAACCACACCCACACCCACACCCACACACACACACACACACACACACACACACACACACTCGCAAACACACACACACACGCACACACACACGTTACTGCTCCTCCCTTAAAAAGCAATAATAGAGGGGACAGTGAGAAACCAGGAATGCATAATAACAGAATTGACTACACAAGTAAGGACAACAACAGGAAAAGCATTTTGCCATTAATTTTCTCTAGTCTTTTGTTCTCTTAGTGTCTTGGGCTTAATCATTAAACCATTAACAAGATAATAAGTGAAAAGAGTTCTCTTACCTTCTTTTTCAAGATGATCTCTTATTTTAATATTCTTTCTGTACTACTGTCATGATGAAAAGATGAGGATTCTCTTTATGTGCATAAGAGTGACCATGGGATGCTCTGACAAAAGCTTTCCTATTCACTGACTGGGTCAGGATAATAATTCTTTTCCATTGATGATTACTACAAAGGCCTTTGGCATCAATAGCCCATTTAAATCAGCCAGTAATAAACCTAGCCAAAGGAATGAATCCAGAATGGATATCAGTGCAAAACTATTCCAGATGCAAATAGAGGGTTCAAGCACCCTTTAGGGGATTTTTTTCCTCTCTATTCTGTTCTATTGAAAAATTGCTGGAAGTGAATATATAGTAAATCTTTCCAAGCTTTGACAATTTATGTTATAGTTAGTTAAATATGTACATTTTCGCTTATGTTTAACCTTTCTCTGTATTTTATAAAACTTTTCTAAAGGAGAGTTTCAAGTTTTGTTGTTCATGGTGATGGTTGTTATCTGTGACATGATTTATTTACTCCACAAATATTTGTTGAGATCCTAATATGTGCCAGATACTATTCTGGGGCACTTCTGTTATTTAATAATGGGATTTAAAGAAATATAACAAGGAAAAAGTATGTAAACTAAAGAAGATAAGTAAGTATAGAGGACCTATTTCGGATAGAGATGTCTTCTTCAAAGAGGTAACAATTCAGAGTACTGTATTTTATTTTATTTTATTTTATTTTATTTTATTTTTTATTTTATTTTATGAGAGAGAGAGAGACAGAAACAGAGACAGAAAGACAGAGCACAAGCAGGGGAGGGGCAGAGAGAGAGGGAAATATAAAATCTGAAGCAGGTTCCAGGCTTTGAGCTGTCAGCACAGAACCTGAAGCAGGTCTTGAACTTACCAACCGTGAGATCATAACCTGAGCCAATGTTGGATGCCAACTGAGCCACCTAGCCACCTCCAGTTCAGAGGACTCTTAATGAAGTGAAAGGATGAGCCATGAAGGTGTCATACTAATTCTGTAATTGTATACCAGACACAGGGAAATGCAGACACAAAGGTCCCATGGCAGAAACATGGTTAACAGATAACTCACAGGAGAATGTGGCCAGATGTGGCAAAAGGGGTACATTTTCTTTCTTTCTTTTTTTTAAATTTTATTTATTTATTTTGAGAGAGACAGAGACAGTGTGAGTGGAGGAGGAGCAGAGAGACAGGGAGACAGAGAATCCCAAGCAGGCTCCACACTGTCAGTGCGGAGCTCAATGCCAGGCTTGAACTCACAAAACTGTGAGATCATGACCTGAGCCAAAACCAAGAATCAGACTCTTAATCAACTGAGCCACCTAGGATCCCCCAAAAGGGTTACATTTTAAACATGAATTTGTTATTTTGTAGTAGTGAGGAAAAGAATCAGAATATTTTACTGAAAAAAAGTTTTTTATATTACAGATGTCTCCGTTACAATCTTCTGAGTAAAGACCTTCCAAGTTTCTCTTCTTCAATAATTTGTTACAGCTTCATTGAGATGTCATTTACCCTACTTTAAAATTCACCTATTTTAAGTATGTTATTCAGTGATTTTTTTAAGCAGATTTATAGATCTATGCAACCACCATTTCAGTCCAATTTTAGAATATTTCCATCATCCTCAGAAGGTCCATCATGCCTATTTATACAGTCAATCGCTTCGTACCCCTCGCCCAGGCAACCAATAATCTATATTCTATCCTGATGGATGTGCTTTTTTGGACATTGTGTATAATCGGGATTATATAATATGTAGTTTTCTGGATTTGGCTTCTTTTACTTATTTTAATGTTTTTGAGGTTACTATGTATATATATATATATATATATATATATATACACACACACACATATATATAATATATGTGTGTATATATATATAATATACACATATATTGGCTACATATAATATATGTGTGTATTATTCAGCAATAAAGATTATTCATCAATAAAAACAAAGCTGATGTATGCTAATATATATTATATATAATACATATATATGTGTGTATATATGTATATATTATATATATATACACACATATATATGTATTATATATATAATATATATATACATATATATATACACACACATATATAATATATGTATTATATACACACATAATACATATATATATACACACATATATAATATATGTATTATATATATAATATATTAGCATACATCAGCTTTGTTTTTATTGATGAATAATCTTCTGTTGAATGAATAGACATTTGATTTGTACTTTCACCTGTTAATAAAAATCTAGACTTTTTTTCCCCACCCCCACCCCCATTTTTTGGCTACCATGAATAATGCTGCTATCACATTCACATTCAGGCTTTTCAGGTCTTTGTGTGGATATATGTTTTCATCTCTTTGGTTTGATATCTAGGAGTGGAGTTACTGGGTTTGACTGTAAATTTGTGTTTCAAAAATTTCATTAACAAAATTGCCAAATTGTTTACCAAAGTGGCTATATTATTTTATACCTACAAGCAGTATATGCATGTTCCAGTTTGTCTACATTCTAGACAACATGTTTTTATTGTCTGTCTCTTAGAATTCTATGACCATCATTGTGCGTATCAAGTGGTATATCATTGAAGTTTTAATTTCATTTCTTTAATAATTAATGTTTTTGAGTACATATATGCTGTGAGAGAGAGAGAGAGAGAGAGAGAGAGAGAGAGAGAGAGAGAGAGAGAAATGTAAATGCTGATCTCTAGTGAATTTTTGATTGGACTATTTGTTTTATTGAGTTTTATGATTCTTTATATATGCTATATACAAGTCCTTTATCTTAAATATGGCTTATAAATGCTTTTGTTGTTAGTACATAACTTATATTTTCTTGTTCCTAAAGGTATCTTTAGGGTATCTTTAGGTAGCCGAGGAATAAAAGTTTTTAATTTTGATAAAGTTAAATTTATCACTTTTTCCTTTAGTGCATCATGCTGTAAGATCAGAAAGATTTTTGTCCTGCTTTCTTCTAAACATTTTATAAATTTAGTTTTTACATTTAGGTCTGTAATCAGTTGCGAGTATTTTTTGCTTTGGATGTAAGATAAGGTTCTAAATTCATCTTACAGCACATGGAAATATAATTGTACCCATACTATTTGTTGAAAAGACTCTGCTTTCTCCTTTGAATTGCTTTGGCACATTTGTAAAAAATCAGTTGGCTATAAATATAAGGGTTGATGTTATGTCGAACTTTATACCACTGACATCACATGTCTAGATCACTGTAGCTTTATATTGTGCCTTGAAATAAAAAAAAAGTCTAATTCCTCCCACTTTGTTTTTTTTTAATACTTGTTTTTGTTATTCCATGTCTTCTGCGTTACCATATAAATTGTATAATCAGCTTGTAAATTCCTACCAAAAAAAGGTCTGCTATCATTTTTATAGAAATTGTGTGTAATGTGTAGATAAATTTAAGGAAAATTTCCATTTTAATACATTGACTCTCCCAATCTGTGAACATGGAATGTCTATTTATTCATTCTCTAACTTCTCTCAGCAGTATTGGATAGTTTTCAGTACACAAGTCTTACACTTCCTTTGTCAAAGTTATTCCTTAATATTTTGTTTTTGATGCCATTGTGGATGAAATCATTAACAGGTTATTTATTGCTAGTATATGGAAATATAATTGATTTTTGTATGTTGATCTCGTATTCAGTAATCTTGCTAAACTTAGTCATTAGTTTTGCAGTTTCTATTAGCTCCTTCAGGTTTTTTATACATATGATCAAATAACCTGCAGATAAAGACTGTTTTACTTAGTACTTTCCACTATGGATGATTTTTATTTATTTCTCTTAACTCGTTGCACTGGTTAGAACCTCCAGTATGATGTTAAATGGAAATTATGAGCACAGACTTCCTTCTTACTGATCTTAAGAGAATGTATTCAATCTTTTGCTATTAAGTATAATATTAGCTATATATATTTTTTTCTTTTTCAAGATGCCCTTTTTAGTCTTGAGAAAGTTTCCTTCTATTTTTTGTTGATTGAGAATTTTTATCATGAACAGTTGCGGGATTTAGTCAACTTATTTTTTCTTTTTGGCAGCCATTGTGATGGTCATGGTTTTGTTTTGTTCTTTATTTGTTTTGTTTTTGTTTGTTTTTGGTGATTTATTCTATTAATATGGTGTATCACAATAATTGATGTTTAATTATTACGCCAGTCTTGAATAACTTAGATAAATTTCACTTAGGGTATAAAATTCTTTCTATATGCTGCTGGGTCAGTTTGCTAATATATTGTTGAGAATTTTTGTGTCTATATACATACATGACGATTGTGGTCTATTATTTTCTTTTCTTACAATGTTTGTCTGGATTTGGTACCAGGGTGATATTGGCATCATAAAATAAGTTCCTAATTGATTCTCCTCCCTCTAACTTTTTGGAAGAGTTTGGAAAGGGTTGGTATTTTTCTTTTCTAAATGATAGAACTTTCCAATGAAGCCATCTAGAAATGAGTTTTTCTTTGTGGGAAGATTTTTAATAACATTCAAGAAGATTTTTAATAACATTCAAATTTCTAACAATTATAGGTCAATTCATATTTTTCTGTTTCTTCTTGAGTCATTTTTAATATTTTGTATCTTTTTAGGAATGTATACATTTTCTCTAAGTGTGTAATTTGTTGGCATTAAGTTTTTGATTGGATGGTTTTATAATACTTTAAGTTTCTATAAGATCAGTAGTGTTATTTCTGCTCTCATTCCTGATTTTTGTAACATGTGTTTTCTCACTTTTTATCTTGGCCAGTCTAGCTACAGGTTTGTCAATTTTATTGATATTTTTAAAGAATCAGATTTAATTGATTTTGTGTTGTTTTTCTGTTCTCTATTTTGCTGAATTCCACTCTATTATTTATTTTCTTCTGATTGTTTTGTGTTAGCTTGTTCTTTTTTCTACTTTCTAAAGATGGAAAGTACAGCTATAAAATTTCTTCAAGCACTATTTTAGTGATATCCCATAAACTTATTTTATTTTTGTTTTCATTTAGTTCATACTATATCTAATTTTGTCTGTGATTTCTTCTTTGATATTTGGGTCATTTAGAAACGTGTTTCTAATTTCCAAATATTTGTTGATTTCCTAAATTTCTTTCTGTTGTTGATTCCAGTTTAAATCCATTTTGGTCAGAGCACATACTTTGTATGATTTTGGATCTTTAAAAATCATTAAGACTTTTTAAATGACTTACCATATGGGGTAGGAAAGAGAATATCCCATGTGCACTTGAAAAGAATGTGTATTATGCTGGGAGAAGTTACCTATAGATGTCAGGTCAGTTTTTGATAACATTGTTCAGCTCTTCTGTACCCTTACTGATTTCTGTCTGGCTTTCTTACAGTTTCGGTTTACATGACATATCTCTTTGGTTATTTTGCTTTAAACCTACTTATGTCTTTGAATCTAAAGTTTATCTCTTTACTATTTGTTTTTTATTTATCTTATGTCTTTTGTTTTTCTGTTCCTCCTTTATTTCCTTCTATGTGATAAATACATATTTTCTAGTTTCTTTAAATTTTCTCTATATGTTTATTAGAGATTACATTATGCATTGTATATGATCATAATCTAGTTAAGATTCATATTAACTTAATTCTTATGAAATAAAAATACTCTGATCCAATATAGTTCCATGTGTCCCCTTTCTTGTACTCTTATTACAATATGCAGTTACTAATACGCTATTGTAATTATTGATCTACGCAATTTTATGCCTTTTAAAAACGTATGATGAAGAAAGGAAAAATACATTTAAATTTTCCATATCAACTCACATATTTACCTTTTCTGGTGCTCTTCATTTCTTTCCATAAATTGAAGTTACATCTGCTTATCTGTTTTAAATTTCTTGCTTTATTACAGCTCCATGTCCTCCACCTTCTTTATATATACACACACTTACATTTATATTTATATGAATAATCTCCCCATGCTATGAGCGTAACAATAAGGTTTTGTAATTATTTTATAGTTATTGTTTTATTAAATTGTTTTTTATAAAAACCTACTAAAGAATAATAAGAAAAAGTACATATGTTTCCACTGTTTTATAGTGTTCTTTATTTTTTCCTATGGAATCAAGTTACCATTAGATGTTATTTGCTTTCAGCCCAAAGGAATTTCTTCAGTATTTCTTGTAAGAAAGATGTACTAATAATTAGTTCTCTCATTCTTAACTCATCTGGGAATATATTTTGCCTTCATTTGTGAAGGATAGTTTTGGTGGATATAAAAGTCTCAGTTGACAGGGCTTCCCCCCACAGCACTTTGATTATAGTTTATTATTACAATAATTGCTTTGTGCAGTTGTCTAAGAGAAACAAAGGCACATGTGTGTGCATGCATACACACACACACACACACACTCACACACTTGTGTATTTTATATTTACCTATATATTCTACCCCACTGCCTTCTGGCCTCTATTGTTTCTTTTGAAAATTCTGTTGTTAAACTTACTGTGGTTTCTTTGTAAATGAGTCATTTTCCCTCCCTTCTTATGAAAATTTCTCTTGTTCTTTCACTTTTAATAGCTTGACTATTATGTTTCTAGATGTGGACCTGTTTTGTTTATCTGACTTGACGTTTGTTGAACTTTTAGATACGAAATTTATGTTTTTCAGCAGATTTTAGAAGTTTGTTGGCCTTTTTCAAGTATTTTTTCAACCTCTTTCTTTTCTGCTTTCCTCTGAAACTCTAATTACGCATATATTGGTGCACTTAAAGATTTCCCCCCAGGATTTTGAGGCTTTGTTCAGATTTCCTCAATCTCCCCCCCCCGCCCTTTCTTCTTAAGATTAGATAATCCCTATTTTTCCATCTTTAAGTTAACTGATTCTTTCATCTGGGTAGTCAAATCTACTTTTGAGTCCCACCAGTAAATTTTTTATTTCACCTACTTTATTTTTCCAAATCTAAATTTTTCACTAAAAAAAAACCTAATAATTTAACATTTGATTGACATTCTGTATTTGGTGAATCAATGTTGTCAAACTTTATCTTCTTCTGGAACATGGTTTCTTTTAATTTTTTAAATATAATTATAAGTGTTGTTTTGAGGTTTTTGAAATTGCCAAGTCCAATATCTAGGGCCACTCAGAGACAGTTTCTTCAAACTGTTTTTCCCCCCACTATATGGATCACAGTTTTCTATTTATTTCCATGTCCTGCTATTTTGTTATTGAAAACTAGACAATTTGATAATATATTACAGTAGCTCTGAGTCTGATTACCTCTCCCTACCCAACCTCTGGGAGTTGTAGATATTATTATTTATTTTTTTAGTGATTTACCTGGACTAAATTTGTGGCTTTTATCTCACCCTCAGTGTGCATGATTATTGCCTCTTCCTTGTTTTTTAAATTTTTTAAATCTTTTGAACATCTATTTATTTTGTGTATATATATATATATATATATTTTAAATCTGGATTTCTCAGTTTCCCCTGGATCAATTTAGTGGTCAATGATTGATCAGAAGTTGTGCTTAAATATCTTGAGTCAGTAAGACTTCTACCCTTTGTCAATGGATCTGTTCATGAGTCAAGGAGCACAAAGTTCAGGGAGTTTATGAATCAGACCCAGCTGTGACTTTCTGCATGAGCAAGGTCTCACATTCAGGCAAAGTGTGAGTAAATGCAATAGCTAGGGCTAGCTCCATGGTCTTGAAATTATGCTCATAGCCTCTGAGACTTGCAAGGGCATGTGGGAATTTATCATAAAAGCCCATAATGGCTATCACTTTTGCTGGATTTCCTTATAAAATTTTTGACTGTCTGCAGGTCTGTTTTTCACCCCAACCAGTACTGTATCCTCATATAATCTATGATATTGCCCTTCCTTGACTGTTTGCCACAGAGATTGCTATTGTTTTTGACAACACCTCAGGGCATGGGCCTTTTCAGACTCTGTTCCAAATCAATTCTTACCTGTTAAGAAAGCTATGTTACTTACAGTTTGCCATCCCTGGTAGAAACACAGCAAAAGGAGCTGGTGAAGAGGGTGAAAGAAGTTCCTGGATAAAATATGACACAGACTTCTACCATTTTCCTGATTTTTAGTAGTTTTTCTTGAGTAAACATTTCACTACAATTTTTCATAACTTTGGTCAATTTTCAGAGCTTCTGAAATTATTGTTTTTGGCAATTTTATTGTTGCTTTGTATGGAGATTTACTGAACTCTTTGTTTAGGCATGTAGGAAAACTATTCTTTATGTTTTTTTTTTTTAAATGTTTATTTATTTTGAGAGAGAAAGAGAGCGAACATGAGTGGGGGAGGACTGAGATAGTATGAGAGAGAATCCCAAGTAGGCCCTGTGCTGTCAGTGTGGAGTTCCACATAGGGCTCTATCTCATGAATTAAACTGTGAGATCATGACCTGACCCAATATCAGGAGTTGGATGCTTAACCAACTGAGCCACCCAGGTGCCCCTCTTCATTTTTTTTAAAGTTGAAATTGACATATCAAAAATTTACATACCTTAAAAGTTTATAATTTAGAGGCATAGTCATTCGCAGTAGGTATAGCCAACACTCCTATGTAGCTCCAAACATTTTAATCACCTCAAAAGTAAACCCTGAACCCATTAAGCAGGCCCTCTCTATTTTTCCATTCCACCAGCCCCTGATATCCACAAATCTGCTTCCTATCTTATGGATGTACTTATTCTAGATATTTGATATAAACAGAATCATACAGTCTATAACCTTTTGTGTCTGGCCTCTCTCAGCATATTGGTTTTTAGGCCCATCTACATAGTAGTCTCAGTATTTAGTTAGTATCATTACTCCATTCCCTTTTATGGATGCATAATATTCCATTAAATATATGTATAGTAGTCCCTTTTTATCTGCAGGGGATATGTTCCAAGACCCCCAGTGGATTCCTGAAACTGTGGATCATACTAAACCTTATATATACTATATTTTTTCCTAGACATACATACTTATGATAAACTTGAATTACAAATCAAGCATAGTAAAAAATTAATAACAACTAATAATAAATTGAGCAATTATAACAATATACTAAAGCAAGAGTTATAAAATGCAGCCCCTTTTTCTAAAAATATTTTATTGTATATACTGTGCTCACTTTTCTTGTGATGATGTGAGATAACATGTCTACATGATGAGATGAAGTGAGGTGAATAACAGTAGTGTTAGGCTACTGTTTAACTTTAGATGATAAGTCAGAAGGAGGATCATCTGTTTCTGGACTGGTTGACCACAGTAACTAAAACCATGAAAGGCTAACCAATGGACAGAAGGGTCTACTGTGTGTATAAACTATGTTTATGTACTCATGAATTGGTGGACATTTGTGTTGTTTCCAGTTTTTGGCTAGTGTGAATAGTGCTGCTATGAATATTCATATACATACTGTTGCTTCATTATTTATCTTCAGTTCTTTGGGGTATATACCGTGGAGTAGGATTGTTAGGTAATCCTATGTTTACCTTTTTTGAGAAACTGACAAACTTTTCTGTGGCAGCAATGTATGGGTGTTCCAATTTCTCCACATTGTCACCAGCACTTATTTTTTTTTATCACTATAGTCATCTTAGTGAGTGTGAAGCAGCATCTCGTTGTGGTTTTAATTTACATTTCCCTCAGTGACTTGCAATGTTAAGCATCTTCCGTTCTTCTTCAGCTTTTAAACTACAATCATAGAACAATCCATGGATTAGATTTCATGTGTCTGTAATTTAAGTTAGTGGTCTTTTCTCAGTACAACACTATCTTCTACTGTGTGTCACATGATGTCATTTAAAGTCCTGAATTTGTCTTGCCCTTATTCATTTTATTCAAACAGCTCATAATGCAGATCTATCTTTATTGGATTAAATGGAGTCATTTAAATAACTAAAATGAAATAAATACACTTCTCTGTATATTCATAGTCTTACATTCCATAGAAGTGAGGTGGCATATATCTCAAGATAAGACATAGTAAAAGAATTTGCATGGTCCAAGTTCACATTGAACTTTGTTCCCTTTAGAAATTTAACCTTCTGCAGTAATATCTACTTCTTTTTTCAGTTATATAAAGTGAACAAGTCCTAGAGATCTAGTACCTATGGTTAATACCATGCCATATACATAAAATTTTGCTAAGAAGGTAAATTTTATGTTAGGTATTCTTATTACAAAAACAATAATGGTACTAATAAATAAGAGTTAAGTAGGAAACTTCTGAAGGTGCTAGATAGGTTTATGGCATAGATTATAGTGATGGTTCTACAGATGTATACTTATCTCCAAATACATCAGAGTTGTATATATTGATTATAAACAAATTTTTGTAGGTCAAAAATACTCAATAATATGAATATAAATAACCTAATTCAAAATATGAGGAAAATATTTTGAACAGACAGTTCATTAAATAAGATAGACAGAAGGCAAGTAAACATATGAAAACATGGTCATCACTGTCCATTAAAGATATAGAGATTAAAACCACATTGGGATACCACTATGTACACACACACACACAAGTAGTCAGCAATGATGTTTTTCTTTCATATGTGAAGATGTGATTATCTTTTTTCTTCCTGTTGTACAGTTGTAGCAATTCGACACCACATAGATAATAACTTCAACTTATTAATCAATGTGAGTATGCTTTTTAGTTTAAACATGTTTTTTGTTTGTTTGTTCAGCGCATGGGTTAGACTGTCTCCATTTTACTTCCAATACTTTTAGTTCATTGAAAGCCACCAGAAGAAGATAATTTTCTAAAGGGCTGATAATAGGTCTTGAATGTGATTACTGTTTGGTTATTTATGCTGAAAAGCATAGGTTATCAACAGTGAAGATGAGGAAGATAGGGCACCACCCCATGCATTTCATTCATTTGTTCATTCATTCATTCTGTCAAGTAATATTTCTTGTGTACCTAATATGTGCCAAGTGTTCCACTGGCAGAGAAATTCAATTGTGAGAAAGAAGAGTGATCCTCCCTTCATTCATGGAATTCTCATTTTAATAGGGAATATGTATATATTAATTTTAATATCACACACACAAAAATGCACCAATGACACTGTGTTATGAAGCAGTTTCATGTAGCTGTGACTTGAGAAGAGCCATAGGAAAGCTTCTCTGGGAAATGACAATTGAAACCTTTAAGTTGTTAACTAGGCAATGAAAGGGCAGGAAGATCTTTCCAGATAGAGGAGATACTATCTGCAAAAATCCCATGGCAGGAGGAGTATGGTGAATTCAAAAGCCTCAAGAAAGACTCATATGACTGTTTTCAGAAAGTAAGAGAGCACAGGTACAAGACCTAACTGGAGAGGTAGAGGTGGGAAGGCAGTCTTCACCTTGTAGGCTTTCATCCAACAATGTGGTATATATGATCCTGGATGCATAGTCAGATTCACTTAAGAAGAAAAAAAAGTTCTGGTTGCTCTGTAGGTAATCAAGGAAAGTGGAGCATCAATGCATAAGAATAGACCAAGTAACACAATTAGTGCTTCAAACAAGTTGTCGTGGTGCCTGGAGATAGGTGGAGAAGATAAAGAGATGTGTTCGCTATAGAGATTTTTGAAAAGTAAGATAGCCACTTTTGGATTCCTTAGGGGTGAAAAATATCTCTATCTAGCTCTATCTATCTATCTATCTATCTATCTATCTATCTATCTATCTATCTTTACCTGAATTGTTTCAGGTAGGCAAATGAGGAGTAATGACAAGTTAATTTCCATTTCTCTCAAGCATTTATTTTTCCATCAATATTTCTATTCATAATATTTCTTGCTGAGTGTTAAATGTATACATTTAAATATCATGTCCTCTGTTTCATTTATTATGTGGCTAATAAAAACTTAATAGACACTAATTGTTTTCAAATTTGCCAAGAAAAGACTTTCACAGATCTTGTTAGTTTTTAACATTCTGTTCATTTTGGAGCCTATAATGTATCCCCAGCAGAGCCTGTGCTTGGAAGCACCAGGGACTTCTTGGAAGAAAATATACTTGACAGATCTCAGGTCAAACCATAATCATCCTTCACAAAGATTGATTCTGGACATACTGTAGGTAATAGATATATTTTTAGACTGTCGGGATTTATGTCACTTTGTTGTCCAATTGTTCTAGACATTTTGACCATCAAATCATGAGCATCTACAGAGATATATACAATAACAGCTTATTTTCTTATATTAGGCCACTCACACAAAAATGGTCATTCCAACTTTTTCGTATCTATGAAGTTTTGGAAAATTTGCTACCAAACCACATCTAGTGACCATAAATATGGATCTGTTAGCCTGTTAGGAAAATATCTCATTATTATCATTTTTTTTTAATTTAGAGATCTCTCTCCTGCCTTTCGCCTTCCTCCCACCACCTTGCCCCTCCATACTAACATGTGAGTTTTCTTTCCTGGAGGAATGAGTACAGACCATAAGAAGATAGAGTAAAATTGCAGAGAAACCGAAATTGGTATTATAGTCCTTGAATGTGGGAGTCATTTGGAGAAAATAAATTCATTTATTTAAATATAGATAAATACATAGTTGTAGATTATATCTATCACACATTCATACACCTTTGGGTACGAGGAAATTCTGATTTTTCAGTCAGGTTTATATAGCAAAAGGGCTAATTTATTACTGTTCTCTAAAACTTGAAAGAGATACTTGAAATGCTTTTTTTATGTAAGACAAATTCAAGTAATAATTCCTTTTATTTTTGCTAGCCTTCCTTCATTTTACTCTAACATTTCCTCTTTACTATCCCACCTATTTCATTATTCCCATATGTCTTTACTCATTCATTTCAGATACCCTCCTTGTGATACATCTTTGAAGAAACATTTTTTAAATGCCTATTGCTTCTTAATTTTTCTCTGATTATTCTTTCCTTCAAGTAATAACGTAAAAGAATTTTCTTAACCAAAAGATTTCTGAAGAAGTATAATTTTTTTTTTCTCATTTTGGATATCTTAAAGCTTTACGAGAATGAGGGGGAGTAGGTGGAGGTTTGTAAGGGGAAAGGTGACTGAGTCTGGACCATATAGTATCTGAGAGAAATATGTGACCTGTTGACAATCTGAAATGAAGCTGTCATGATGACAATTTGGAGTCTTGTCTGGTATGACAGCATTTACTTGTTTTGTCGCTCCAACTGGAAAACAAAACAAAACAAAACAACAAAACATTGTGTCTAGGAATTAAATATACTTGTGTATTCTTGAACTAAATTAAAGGGAGATACTAAAAGGTTTATGTGGGGTTTTTTGTTTTATTTTTTATGTTCATGTTTTAGTCTTAATTTTCTGATTACCAGCGTTCAGTTCTTTAATATGGCTTATTTGTTGTTTTTAAAGGGAAGCGGTTTGAAACATGCAGTGATGTCACAGTGAAGTCAGCTTGTTAAGACTGAAATTCTATATTTCATTGATCATATATTGTTTTGAATAGTGTCAATAAGTATGAAGTGCTTTATGGTGTTTTAATTCCAAATTGCCCGAGATATCTAACCAATGAACTAAATGATTATCATAAATTCTGTAGATTAAATGTCCAACACAAGAATGGAGTAACTGTGGAATTGTCCCAGTTTAATTGTCAGTATGCCCAACCACGGGGAGGAGACAGAGAAGAGCAGAGCAAGAAGTAAGATGCTATCATAGTTTTGTTATCCCTTTTCTTTCTGCCACATCCTCCTGTGTGAAGTGGTTCAATAGAAGTCCTATCAGCATGGAGTTGTCTCTAGTCATGCATGCTTTTTTGGTTGTGACATAGAGTCGTGTAAGTAACTTTTCAGCAGAATTAAAAGTTTATTCTGACTTTGAGAAACTTGTTATATAATGAAAGGACAGTTCTTTCTGAGTCTAAAATTACTGTGGTATAATATGGACCTCAAAGAAGAAATTATGAAAAATATGTATATATTTGAATGGTCATCCTTATCTGCATTCTTAAGAGTTCTAGAGACAATTGTTTCTTGACAATTCATAGAAGGGTTATTGCACAGTGAGAATGAAGTCATGGAAATACTTTTTTTCCTGAAAATTAAATGCACTTATGTAATAAAAGATATTAAACTTCTGGGTGACTAGTAGTATTTTAGTAATTCATGTTAAAACAAATCATTAATGGTTGCTTTGCAAATGATGTGTTAAATCTCATTTTTCTAATAGTTTGTTTATTTACATAATTTGACTTTGAAACAATGTCAAGAAATATGTTCAAATTAACCACTTAATTAGGAAGGGATCTCTTTTGTGGCACATCTGTGCAGTTTCTGTGCAAATTTTCTGAAGTCATATTTACCTGAGGACAAGAGGGAGAAAAATTTACCTTTTGAAACTGTGTCATTGTTAACTAAAGTTGTTATTATAAATGCTGATGGACCAAGCATCAAAGCTCCTCAGAAAATATTGAGAAGCTATTGAGATACAGATATTAAGGAAGCTTATTAAGGAAGGCATTTGCTTTTTTACATTAATATCAAGTCCAATCAGGATTTCCTGAGATTGTAAATTTATTATTTTTGTTTTTATTATTGATGATGGTGAAGACCAATAACATATGTAGGCAAATAAATAGAATTTTTAGAAAACTGTATAGTATAAAGTAAGTTTTACATTGCGTATTGTTTTAAGTTTATTTCAAAAATAGGCTTTATGTTGCCTTTCTATTTTAAGATTATTTATTTTGAGAGAGAGAGAGAGAGAGAGAGAGAGAGAGAGAGAGAGAGAGAGAAAGGAGAGAGAGAAACCCAAGCAGGCTCCACACTGTCAGTGCAGAGCCCAATGCCAGGCTTGCACTCACAAACCATGAGATCTTGGATTGAGCTGAAGTGGGCTGCTTAACCAACTGAGCTACCCAGGTACCTCTTGTCTCTCTTTAAAGACATAAAGCCATCCTTCCCCCCACTCTCAAGTTTTTATTTAAATTCCAGCTAGTTAACATGCGGTATAATACTAGTTTCAGGTGTAGAACTTAGTGATACATAAGACACCCAGTGCTCATCACAAGTGCCTCCTTAATCCCCATCACCTGTTTAACCCATCACCCCCCCCAACCGATGTCCCCCCAGTAACCCTCAGTTCTCTAAAGTTAGGAGTCTGTTTCTTGGTTTAGAGCTAAAGCCATTCTAACAGTGATAACAGAAGTTATCAACAAGGTAGTCTTAAAACCAGACTAACATGTTACCGGAGAGTTATGGATTAGTCCAGGAAGTCTTTTCTTATAATGTAATGTTTAGGTCTATATTATTTGTGTTTTATTTTCTTAAAATACTGTGCATAACTATACAAATAGTTAAGAAGGAAAACCTTTCATATTCCACAATGCATGTGTCTACTGCATTTGATCCATTGTGTCAATGCATCATTTTATTACCAAATGAAGGAAAGTGAATTAGTTAGAACAGTTAGCTCCTATGACAGTTGTGACTATGAAGTTAAGAAATAGCATTTTAGTACATATTTACAATTCCTTATTTGCATCTGAGAACTTTTTGTGAGTCATTTTATAATTGGAAATATGTAATACAATTTTTGGTAACTCATTTTGTGAAAAACCTAAATGGACCTGATAAGAGACTGAATTTAGTGTGTACATTCACATATGTCATGAGGGACATATCAACATATTTGATTTGGGGATATTGCCCCAGACCTCATTGGTTGTGCTATGTATATAGTATACGTGGCATAGTATATTTTTACAATCCAATTTTTCAGTGTTATGAAGCTGATTTGGCTTATTTTAGATTATTAAGCTAAATTAAGTATATTTAGAAAACTATCAACAATGTTCTATTTGGCTCTGATTATTATTCCAACTTTCTACCTTATCCAGCCTCTTTCATTAGTTCTTTATCAAGCCTTCCATCTTAAATTAGATAATACATATTCAGCAAGAACTATTGAGCACCTACTCTGTTCTCAAGAAATAATATCTGTTCCCTAAAGAAGCTTGTATACCTTTGCTAACAAATAATACAAGTGAATATATGGAATAATGGAAGCATGTAGAAGATACAGATGTGTAATATAGAGTAGGAAGTGATAGGGTGCTGGTTCTTGGCATAGAGATGTCAGGAAATGGACAAATGGAACAGGTGGAGAATCAAAGAAGGTTTCACAGAGAATGTGATGCACTTTTCAAAGTACATCACATTTTAAAGAAATAGACTGCATATGGCACAAATGGAGAAGTGCCATGGTGTTCGCATGGAAGGAAGAGTAATTATATTGAAAGGGAATGATGGAGAATGTGGTGGGAAATGTATCTGGAGGACTAGGCAGTGATCATATCATCAAGGTCCTTGATTGCCACACTGAGGAACTTTGACATTCTTCTGTGGATTATAGGAAACTATTGAAGGTGAGTGCTGTGATCCATTTTGCATTTTATTTATTTATTTATTTATTTATTTATTTATTTATTTATTTAATTTTTTTTTCAACGTTTATTTATTTTTGGGACAGAGAGAGACAGAGCATGAACGGGGGGGGGGGGGGGGAGGGCAGAGAGAGAGGGAGACACAGAATTGGAAACAGGCTCCAGGCTCTGAGCCATCAGCCCAGAGCCCAACGCGGGGCTCGAACTCACGGACCGTGAGATCGTGACCTGGCTGAAGTCGGACGCTTAACCGACTGCGCCACCCAGGCGCCCCCATTTTGCATTTTAAAAGGCTCTCTAGTGAAGCTTTGTGAAGATGGACCAGATGGGGAAAAAGGCAGACCTTTTAAGAGATTAATGCAATTAAGGGGGACAGATGTCATAATCTGTAGCAGTCTTTTGGTCCTAATTTGTCAAAACCTATCTTCCTTTCTTTTTATTCTCCCTTTCCTCCCTTTTCTCCATTTCTCTCTCCCTCATTCCTTTCTTCTCTTCCTTTTCTTTTCCTCTTGAAGTATATTCTGGTTAATAATGACACTAATTTTTCATATGCTTTCAAATCTAATTAATGTTTGTTTAAATAGTTTTCTCTTTGTATCTCAATGCCTCTCTTTCTAACTTTAGCTCTTTTGATTTTGTTTTCTTATCATCTGTTGCAACAGTTTTCATGCCCTCCTTTTGGATGACTTTAGTGTTCATGAGCTGTCCATTCAATATCCTACACTCAATCAGTCTTACTAGCAGTCTATTCAGACATTTATTCACATGACAAAACTCTGTTGTTCATCAGCATTCAGCAATGTCCCACATCTGAAATCATAACTTCTTCTTCAAGATTCTAACTGCAATCTTCTATTTCTCCAATGAGGCCACATAGGATGAATCTAGGAAACACTATTCACATTGTATTCTATATGAGCACAGTTACAGGAATTTAGTATGAATGATTTCCCCTCGAGTAGTGTAAAAGATTTAACTTTCTTGTTCCAGCTAGACATGTCCTTCAGTCTTACAAAATTTTGAAACCTTTGAGTCTCTCTTTGTCTCTTAACCTATCAGTTCCTCCAACTTCATTTAATTATCTGTTGATTTCAGACACATTTGGGTATCACTTCTCCGACTCTTATGAAGCCTTCCAAGTCCACTTTGGTTTTTTATTGCATCCACTTTGGTTTAGACAAGCTTCTCTATTTCTACACCTGTTAAGCACTTCTGAAGGAAATCATATAATCATGTTATTAGTGCTTGCTAATTTATAGTTTTCTTCCTTCTTCTCCCTCCCATATCACTCTCAAATCCTTTTGCTTGACCTTAGACACATGCTTCTCCCATGGTCCAAAGAATCTAATCCAAAATATTGAATACAGCAGTAAACATTAATTTCCTCTAATCCCCACACTATCATGTCCTAAACTTTTGCCAGTGGACTCTTTGTCTTTGCTGACTCTTTCTACTCTGCTTAAACTCTAAATTTGGGGGGTTTCCTTGTCTATGCCCAAGCTCTCTTCTCTACCTATTTATTCTCCATAGATGACTTCATACAATCTTGTATACCAAAAACCATCAATAGTATGACAACTATAAAATTTTTATTGGCAGTCCCGTTCTCTCAAATTTTCAGATTTATACATTCAATTGATTACTTGACATCTCTACCCAGATGTCTAGTTAGAATATCAAATATAACATGGGCAAAATAGACCATTTTGCCCACAAACCTGCTCCCATGTTTGTCTTCTCTGTCACTGTAAATAGCACAATCTTCCAGCCACTTTCTCAACTCAAAAACCTGTGAGTTATTATTGGTTCTTATCTTTATCTCTTCCACATCCAGTCAGTCACTAAATTCTATGTACTACCACCCCTCCTCCAAGGTAACACAAAGCCAGTCACTTTTTTTCATTCCTGATACATTATTTTGGCCAAATCACATCATATCTCACCTAGATTACTATCATAAAATCCTGTTTGTTTTTCTACTTCCACTGTTTCCCCTTTATGATTAATTATCCTTCCACATAGCTGGCAGGATGACCTTTTTCTAATGAATATCAAATAATACCCTCTTCTTGCTTTAAACCTTTCAATTAATTCCCATCATTTATTTTGCCATGGCTTTCAGAATTCGCTACGATTTTGGTTGTGACTGCCTTGCTAAGACCATCTTGTACTACTTTCCTTCTAGCCTGCTGGCCTACTATGTTATAGGTCTGCTGGTCTTCTGTACCTGAAATACACCATGCTTGAATTAATGCTTACTTCCATTAGTGGTCCCACTGGACCACTAGAGTGTATTTCTATCAATCTATGCATGATTGACTTCTCCTCATTTTCAGATCACAACTTAAATGTCATCTTTTGAAAGAGGCCATCTCTGATCACAGAGTCTGGACACCCAGTCACTCTAGATCACATCATTCATTTTAATTCTCTACATAGCAGTTATCACCATTTGATCTTTTTTTCTGACGTAGTTTTTTGGTCTCCTCTTTTTTTTTTTGTCTTATTTTCTACTGCATCCATACCTTCTAGAATAGTACTAACACTTAGTAAGTCCTCAAAAGAATATAAAACCATTCACTGAAGTTAGCATTATTAACTGTAATAGCAAGTAAAATCTGTTAATTAACTGAAATCTACTACATTTTGTAGTTGAGAGGAGAAAGTAACTCTTTTTTTTTCTAACAAAGAGATAAGGGTGATTTTTCTTTTATATGAGTGTTTGATTAGTGCAATAAGAAGAGAAACTCAAAGTAGAATTAAAAAAATTTTTTTTGGTCTGGAAGAGAATGGAGTATGAAGATTGGCTAACTTTATAAAGTCTGTACTACATACCTCTGAAGAAAGTGATATGGGGGTTATGATTCCCAAACTATTTCTTCCTTCCTAGAACATTTAAAGGAAGGATTCTTAGATAGCTTCGAAAATCTGGTACCACCTCTACTTGATACTATAGTAGTCTCACTTTAGTGGAGAAAAGATTATGTTGATGGAATAAAAGATCCTTCAAATCAGTTGTTTAGCATCATGTAGTTCAAATGGTTGGTTGATCAAATTTTTCACTTTCTCTATGGAGTGATGAATCATCCAATTAATGAAAGACATATTTTGATCTTCAAGTAGTATATTATGATTCATGTACTGAAATATAATTGTTATTATTGCTACATTATCACATTAATTTGGTTAATGATCATAACAGTGATTTAATTTTTGTACTAAATGAGTACCTAAAGTGATGAAAGATCCTGGTGCCACACGGTTTCTACTTTGTACTTGTGTGTGTGTGTGTGTGTGTGTGTGTGTGTGTGTGTATACATTTTATTTTCTCTCTGCAAACTTCATGCGGGCAGGAGTTTTATTTTATGTCTTCTTTGAGATTACAGAAAAGCCAACCATCGTGTTCCAATCAAATCTTACTGGACAAAAATGAAATACAGTTCATATACAGCATAGATTAAAACTGAATTCATTTCTGGGGTGCGTGGGTGTCTCAGTAGGATAGGTGTCTGACTTCTGCTCAGGTCATCTCATGGTTGCTTAGTTCAAGCCCTGCACTGACAGCTCAGAGCCTGGAGCCTGCTTCGAATTCTGTGTCTCCCTTCTCTCTGTCCCTCCCCTGCTTGCACTCTGTCTCTCAAAAATAAATAAACATTAAAAAAAAATTTAATGGACTCATTTCCTTACTCTGACAGTTTCTTTGGGAGGCGGAATAAAGCCCCCCCAAGATATCCACATCCTAGTATCTGTGACCTGTAAATATGTTACATTACATAGGGAGATGGAATTAAAGTTGCAGATGAAATTGAGATTGCCAATCAGTTAAAATAAGGAGATCATTCTGGATTATCCAGATGGGCCCAGTGTAATCACAAGGCTCCTCAGATTGAGAAGGAAGAAGCAGAGAGAAAGCATTCTGAGAAAGACTCCTCTTTGTGGACTTTGAACTTGGAGGGGGTCATGAGACAAGTAAGGCAGGCAGCCTCAAGAAGTTAGAAAAGACCAGAAAATGAATTTTCCCAAAGATCCTCCAGAAAAGACTGCAGTCTTGCCAACATCTCGATTTTAGCCCAGTGAAGATCCCTTTTGGACTTCTGACCTCCAAAACTGTAAAATAAGTTTGTGTTGTTTTAAGCCACTAAGCTTGTGGTAATTTGTTAAAGCAGCCACAGGAAATGAATATAATTTTCCTTTCGCTTTTCTCCTCAGCAACAAAAAATGAAAGAGCTTTTGAAGGAAGGGTTGTGAATTGTTTCTATGTGTATCTATGAGGGCTTTTTGCTTAAGAGGGGTATTTCAGTTTTTTCAAGTTCTGTTTGTTCACTGTGCAGACTCCTTTGGTCACATATTACAAAATAGCCTGGACAAACTTGGCCAATGTAATTTAAAAAAAATTTTTTTTAACGTTTATTTATTTTTGAGACAGAGAGAGACAGAGCATTAATGGGGAAGGTCAGAGAGAGGGAGACACAGAATCTGAAACAGGCTCCAGGCTCTGAACTGTCAGCACAGAGCCCAACGCGGGGCTCGAACTCACGGACTGCGAAATCATGACCTGAACCAAAGTCGGCCGCTTAACCAACTGAGCCACCCAGGCACCCCTTGGCCAATGTAATTTAATTACGAAGTTTAAGTTATCTGCTTTTAGTATGCATCTCAACTTATTGGAGTAGAGAAGGAAATGTATAAAAGTTAAAATACAGTAAAACTAATCATCTTGATTCCACCATTTTAGAATAGCCATTTTCTAAATGGACTACAGTTTCTTTAATCAAATTAAAATGATGCAAATAAAGTTTATATTTGAGCTTGCAGAGGGGATGCTTAAAGTACTTAAGAAAACAAATGATTTTAAAGCAAGCTACCCACTGAGCTTTATTTTATCTTTTAATTTGGCTTAATTTTAGTCTTAATTCATTTTGTCTTAAAATATGTTTAAAGGACACTACTATGAACTTTTATCTTTAAAAATGACTTCTCTCGCTCCACATGAAATAATGTAACCAATAATAAATTAGAACATGGGCTCCTGGGTGGTTCGGTCAGTTGAGTGTCTGACTTGGGCTCAGGTCGTGATCTCCTGGTTCATGAGTCAAGCCCTGCATTGGGCTTACTGCTGTCACCACAGAACCTGCTTGTAATCGCCTGTTCCCTTCTCTGTCTGCCCCTCCCCTGCTTGTACTCTCTCTCAAAAATAAAATAAAATAAAATAAAATAAAATAAAATAAAATAAAATAAAATAAAATAAAATATAAAATAAATATAAGGACAAAAATTTAAGGAAAATCTAGTTTGTAAGTTCTGTTTGGTCACCACCTATGCCTTAGAAATTTCATTTTCTGTTAAATAATTAAAATCTCTTTTTTACAGCAAGATTTCATAAATTTAGCTTTTCATAGATTTAGAATGAACTTATAAATCTATCTTAATAGGCTTGAGTGCATTCAGTAAATGATTTTAGATTTATTCTTTTATGATATTTGCTTAATTTTTATGGCAGTCACACAATTTCAGCATAGGAAGGAACTTCTCAGCTCATCTGGCCCAACTCCTTATTTTGCAGATGAAAAAAAAAAAACTGATTCCCTTTTCTGCAATAATAGCTCAGGTGACCTCATGTGAGAGATAAACTTCAAAGACCAATCTTCTGAACCTATTATTATTCACATTATACTAGAATGGCATTGTGCTACCATTTCACAGTGCTTTGGTGAAACTCAACTTCTAATTGCCAAGCATGACTTGAGCTTTGGAGCTACTGAATAGAGACTGGACACTGAGGGAAGCAGGGATATTTACAAATCTCTGAAGCATCACACAGTCTGTGCCAATGCCTCATCACTGATATAAAGTGGTGAGAAGGATGCTGCCTGCCCATCTCTAAACACAGATGCTTAAGGCTTCCCTTAGGGACCTTGGGTCTTGGGGCTTAGTCCAACGCAATGGACTCTAGATCCCAGAGATCAGCAAACCTGAGTATTTTCTGCTGTTTGCTCTCCAAGATTAACTCAGGTTCTTGATCATGCTGTGTTGGTGGTTTGCAAGAACCTGAAAAGGGCTGGCAGAGGCATAAAATGATGTATGTGTTGTACTGTCTCACAGGGTAGACAGTGGCTGTGGCTACTGAGTACTTGAAGTGTGGCTAGTTCAAACTGAGATGTGCTAAATATGCACCAGGTTCAAATGCTTAGTAAGGAAATATGAATTTAAAATCAATTATTTTTAAATAAAAATTACATTGAGTTGATTTTATTTTGCGTATATTGGGTTAAATGAATTATTAAAATTACTTTCGACTTTTACTTTTTTGAATGTGGCTGCTTAGAAAACATACAATTGTATATGTGATTCATAACATATATTTCCATTGGACAGAGCTCCTTTAAGGACTAGAGTAGGTGATGTAAAAACTCCAGAATCAGTGACTGGTACCAAGACTCTCAGTCAACAAACCATGATCACCATCAACTTATATACCACTCAGCATTTCTGGTTTATTCGAACGGATGACCAGTGAGAGGCTGTAGACATACAGTTTCTGAATTTGGGAGATCTATAGGCTTATGAAATAAAAACAGCAGTGATTCTCCATATGCGCTGCCCAGTTCTCTGTAGTGTAGATGTAAAGGAAGTGGAAAAGTTATACCCACTTAAATATTACAAGCATATCAGTTCTTCCCTACTTCAAATGTAGATGTAGCATTTTGCCT
The DNA here is from genome assembly GCF_016509475.1 of Prionailurus bengalensis. Lineage (NCBI taxonomy): Eukaryota > Metazoa > Chordata > Mammalia > Carnivora > Felidae > Prionailurus > Prionailurus bengalensis. The sequence continues at coordinate 57,131,372 of NC_057358.1, read as the reverse complement.
AGCTTGAAGGTAAAAATTGTGAGGGAGGGAGAGGCATTGTTCTATAAATCATAAAAATGGGCTTTCATGGAAAGAAGGCAGTTTATGGTTATATTCATTCAAAAAACTTTTTCCACATACATTTCTCAAGGCTTAGAATTAGAGTTCAAGCTCAAAGTGTTCTTTAGTACTCAGTTTCTTCTCAAGGAGATCATTCTATGTGCATATCTCCATCAATCATACTTCATTGAATATTCTGGATGCTGATCACATATAGAAATGGTATGGTCTCTTCCCTTGAGGTAGTACACTATAGGACTTATTAAATTATTAAATCTATATTATATATTACAAGAGAGTTGTTATAAATATTACAGTGACACAGGCAATATTTTCACATATCAGTGTATAAGGAACTCTAGTTAATTTTCCTAGTAATCATTGAGGACACTAGTAGAAAATATGAATTACACTTACAAATTGGCTACAATAACAACTAGGTATTAAGTGAGAATTTAGAAAAATGAATACCAATTTGATAACATTTCTGAGCCTCTTGAAGAAATATACCCAAGAACTTTCTTCTTGGGCAACAAACAAAACAAAACACAGGCAAATAAATCTCAGCTTATATTTTCAGGATTCTTTACTCAGAAATAATATTTTAAAGGCCACATTCAGTTATTTTTTTAAAAAATTAAAAAGTGAGCTAATCACAAATGTGTGTGTGTGTGTGTGTGTGTGTGTGTGTGCATGTGTGTAAACTGTACATAGAAAAGTAATATATTGTGGTGATAACCAAGGAATAGTTCATTACTGTTAGGTAACTTCCTGATTAGTACCAGTGCCATATATTGACTAGAATGTTGGTCATAAAAAATTAGGAAACACAATCAAAAAACATTCCACATACTAAAACCCAAATCTATTTTTTAATGTTTATTTATTTTGAGAGAGAAAGTATGAGTGGGGGAGGAGCAGAGAGAGATGGAGAGAGAAAATCCCAGGCAGGCTCCACGCTTAGGGTGGAGTCCAATACAGGGCTTCATTCCACGACCATGAGATCATGACCTGAGCTGAAAACGAGAGTCAGACACTTAACCGAGTGAGCCACCCAGGTGCCCCAAACCCGAATCTATTTTTGATATTTTACCTGACACATCTTAGAGTCCATGATACACATTTTAACAAAATTTGGATGTTAACATTGGTCTCATGATTACTATATAATCTAAATTCTAATAATGACGACCACTACCACTCTATCACTACTACCACAGTATTCTTGAATTTCAGTGAAAGGAAGAGGTCTCACGTTCTCATTTTTCATTTCACTTATTCTTTGAGTTTTGCAGAATGGAAAGATTATGAATTCTGCAAACAAATGTTATGGGGAGGGAGGAGCTGTTAATGATATCCCTAAAGGGAGTGCTACCAACTTCCATGTCCTCCCTTAAGGATTTCAGCAGACCTCTAAGGGAGGCATGTTGGTAATGGAATTAGACTTGGAGATCTAGTCATAGATCCTATCTACTGGTTGAGGACCCCTACTATACAGACATAATTTTAAAGTGTTATGAAATATCTTAAAATATCCTGTACTGGCTTCAGATGTGAATTACCAGAACATTTAGAGGGATCCACATCAGCCCTGTTCTGGCCATGAAATTCCTCACAAGAAGGTATGAGTTGCCAAGGGTATATGCCCACACAGATACCCAAGACCCCACCTCTTGCTCTTCTATTCCATACTTCAAGGTCACAGAACCAGGAATTCTTTCCCAAACAGCCCAAACCACTGCCAGGATTTACCCATGTCTTTTGTTGCCCAGGCTCCCAATTGAAGACCTTGTTGCTGTGGGTGCTCACCCTTGGGTCCAAGGGAGTCATGTGGCTCCCTGGGAGAGAGGTGGGGACAAAAAGCAGATACAACACGTCATTTGGAGGGGAGAGAAGGAGACTATCCTATGTCTGAAATGGTGACTACGAATAGACCAGATATTTTTTAGATATGTTAGGAATAAGACAACCACAAAATGGAAATTACTAAAAGAAAAGCATTTTTGAAACATTTCATCAAATATGGGCTAGGATTCTTTGTTGATGTTGCCTCCCAATATTCATGGTAATCATTTCATATAGGGCTTATTAATGCTATTTCCACATCTTATCATGTTCTGTTCAGATTTTGGAACTCATCAACCTTCCCAAATTTTATATATTATATTATATTATATTATATTATATTATATTATATTATATATGCAAATTATACATAAAACATATGTCATATATATCATATAGATTGAAAGCATATGTATATGGAGAAATATTATAGTTGGAGGAATTAGAATATTTCATTAAAATTTCATCAACAGCAGTGAATATTCAAAGAAAATGAAGTAATGTCTTCAAAGTTAGGAGGAAAAAAGATATTAACTATTTTTTTTTATATTATCCAAGAGATACTTTCAATCATGCAGTAACCTAGTATACTATTCACTGACCCTATATTATTCAAGGGGATCTAGCCAGGAAAATAAAGAGGAATCTTAAGAAAAGGAATATATGAAATACAGGTAATAGTAGCAGCTAAGGGTGATCTTAAGAAGGGAAGGAAACAAGAAAGTAAATGAAAAAGAATTTGTTAGATACTGACCCTTGAAACATCCCCTTCAAAAATAAAAAAAGAAATACTACACTTTACTTTTCATGAGGTCAATAATACTTCTCAGTATAGAGTTAAAAACAATATTGTGTTAATTACTATTAACAAATTAATCTATAGTGGTCCTAAGTAATGTGACAAAAAGGATATAAATGATCAACCCTCATAGTATAAAAATAAAATTATAGCAAATTTTTTTGAGGTAAGGGAAGAGAGGTAGAGGAAAAGTTTACTACTGACCTCACCTTTTACAGAGAGAAGTAAGTAGATATTGTTTTAATTGCTACATTTAAAAAAATTACCACTTAATTATACAATTTGAATTTAGAAAAGCAATGACTAAAAGAACTAAGGAAAAAAATGATCTAAAAAGGAGGAAGGAAGGAAAGGAGGAAGGAAAGGAAGGAAGGGAGAAGGAAAAGATTTGATAGTGTAAGTTACCTAAATAATTTTTTGTACATAGTGTCTATAGGTGATAAATCATTCAATAGAGTACATGGGAAATTTTATTTAATTCTTTTATAGCAATGCAAAAATCGGTTATTGAGTGACTTTCTGTTAATGTTGACAAATCTTAAATTTCAAATAAATGAGCAACATACTTTAGAGGTAGGTAGGGAACCTAGAGTGAGAAAAATCTAAGTGTTCTCATTGGCTTAGAACTCAAGATTGGTTTATGATAGAGGCAATAAATTCCTTATCGTTTAGATTGAAAGCAAATATGTCACATTATTTCTACAGTTATATAGTTTCATATACTGTGAAGAGCATTGGATAATGATTGCAAAGGACATTGAATAGCTCAGAAAAATGATGTATATGGCAATAACAAGTAATGGTATTTTGGGAATATCTATCTACAGTCTTATGTTTTAGTTTTTATGTATAATTAAAACTGTACATGCTTTCTATTATTAATTACAAAGTTTTATTTCCTATATTAAAAATAAATCAAAGGAAACAGTTTTAAACTTTGATATTCTTGATTGGCTCATTTTTTATATTGGCTACATTTGGATTTCATTTTTATTTTAGATTGAAGACATAAGTGTTGAAATATGCAACATGGTTTTCTTTACTTTATGACTAAAAGACAAATTTTTGGACATTGAAAATATCGTGAGTCAATCTGTTCTTGGAAATTTACCAGCTACATTTTACAGAGGTTTAAATTAAGTTAGCACACCTTAGGGTACTTACTCCGGCAGAATTTATTGAAGATTAATAATAGTTATATGAATCACATGTCATAATACGTTTTTATCCAGTAAGGTGTCATTTAACTTCATAAATCCAAAACACACAGTGTGCAAGCTGTCCCAAACTTGTGAACAGGTTGTTTCAAATAGTTTGTTTGGAATTTGGAATTCACAACACATTTTCCTACAGAAATAAAATTATGAATTTTTTTTTTGGATAACTGGCCAGCCCACAAAAGCTTATTTAATCCACAAATTAGTATCTGGGCTGTAGGTCAAACAAGTTTATAAATGCTAGTCAGGGGTACTTGTGGTTCAAGAGGGACAAGAAAAGCACTTGTTCCTTTTCTTTTCCTTTTCTTAGGTGGGGGTGGTATAGATAAAATAATGAGATAATTTTGTCCTCAACACTTTCAGCCTCTTGTTATACATCCTCACATTTTTCTATTATACTACTTTCTGTTTACAAACTTCAGTCTCATTGACTTTACTTTTTTGGGAGTTGGGAGCTGAGGTTGTGATAAAATAGCACAAAATCACTTTATACCTTGTTCCAAATTCAAAAATTATCCCTTACTACTTCCCCTCTGAGCCTCTCCATATTGTGTTGAGGATTTCAAAGAAAAGTGGGAAGAAATTAATCTTGACTAAATTAATTAACATTAAGTTATAGATGACAGTCTCATAATACAAATCTTATTTCCTTGCTGTTGTACCTATTTCTCATTCCCAAATAATTTTTATCCAAGTATGAACTGAATGATATTTCAGAGAAGGTACTGAGGTTACATACAAAGTTCAGTCACAAGAGAGTCTTTTACTATATTTGGGAAAAGAACCCATTTCATAGAATCTGAAGCCTCTTTCTTCTAACTTCTTTCCCATCTTTGTCTCCTATATTTGCTTTTTACAACAGTTTATTCTTCCACTTCTAAGCCATCAGATTTTTATAAAAGTTGATGTTTTATTTTATTTTGTTTTTAAACACTGAGCGCATTGACAGTGAATAAAGGGTCTCTTCGGTGGGTTTGATGTTCTTTGTTGTACACCCCAGGCATATAAAAGGGACTAAATGTATCATTATAATGACAGACACAGTTTACCCACTTTTTTGACATCTGTAAAGCCACCTACAAATGAATTTCTAAAGGACTTCCAAGTCACCTCCTAGGTAATATTCGTTTCATTATTTAAATCTACTTATACTTGTATGATTTCTAGGCTTAACAAAAGTTCATCTGCTTGTCAATAAAATGATTAATATTAGGCTAATCCCTGGATTTATTTCTTAGGTTCTGCTAACTTTCATTTCTCTCCCTTTCTTCTCTTTCTTACCTTCCTCCTCCTTCTTTTTCCAAATATATATATATATATATAGTGTTCACCTAAGAGAAAATACAGACATAGTCTGTAAGTGACTAAAACTTTTTAGAAACTGTTCAACCATTTCCTCAAGATTAGTCAAACTGCCTGTTGTCAGTTTCTTAGCAATTCTGACAAAATCGGTTTTAGGTTTATTTAATTTCAGTCAGACCGTTTTTTTTTTCTTTAGCAGTTCAGAAAATGCTACTTTATGACTATCTAAGGATTTCACTGCCTTCCATACTCTGAAGGACTTTAAATTGTTTCTCATTTATTTTAAAGTCAGCTGTTTCAAGAAAGTCAACAAATAAGTGTTGAATAAAAAAATCTGTTCTTTAAATTTAAAAAGATTATATAAATATGTGCCTTTTTTACTCATTGGTGTGCTTAATAGATAAAATGAGTTACATGATCTATATTGGAGGCTGATGCGTATAACTGGAAGGAATATGCTAATCCTAATTTACCCGTGCTACTTGACTTACAAGTAAGCTGAGAAGGATAACTTTTGTTAGGTTAAGTAACATGGTGGATTAAACACAAGTCTCAGAGTATAAAGTGTTTGAATTCCTTTCTGGTCTTAATAGAAAAACTTAAATAGTGCATACTATGAGTAAAATAGTTACATTATGCATATTCATTGATTTTATCCTCACTGTAACCCTACCAAATAGTTTTTATTATCAGCCTTACTTAAGAGATGGTTAAACTGAGGCACAGACCATAGCTAATGAGCAGCAGAGACAGGATATAAACCTAGACAGTTTGTCTCAAAAACCCATGGCCAGTGACATCACACTGTCCCACTAGAAGGAAACACATAAAATTTCAAAGCTTCTAAACACAAACAAATGATTCATAGCAGGGCACTGCTGACTATAATGAAGAAAAAACAAACCATACTTCAGAACAACTAACCAACCAACCAACTAACCAACCAACAGAAATGACAAAAAAAAAAAAAAAGAAAAAAAAAAGAAAAAAGAAAAAAAGATTAGATCTGGATATAGAGAATACATAGGACCCTAATCAATCAACTGGGTATTTGTTCTTTCATATTTATACTTAGTCTTGCTTTAATTTTTTTTTTTTTTTATATAAGCACGTCAAATTCACCTTAACTGTTATGGTCAGGTTTGGCTCTAATGTTACTGTACTGAGTTGTCATTAAGATGAAAAACCAATAAAGGAAGTTTTAGATGGTGTTCTTATGCTATCTATATAACATTTAAAAAATTTTGCAAATCTACTTTTATTTCAACAAAATATTTGAACATTTTCCATTTTATATGCCTATTTCTAGTGACTAGTTTAGAATGTATACATATTAGCAAAAAATGACTAATGGGCATTAATTTATTTTTGTAACAAATTTAATACAAGGAAGATGTATGGTGAAATAGAAGTGGTGTACTTTACCTTATCTTTAAATAGAAGAGATTTATGTTTAGATTGATATTTTAGCTCTTTTTTGCCAACCTCCTTTTATAGGTAATTTTCCAAACATACCTAGATAATTTTCTTCCTTAATATTGTCTTTTCTCCTAACACATGTCAAGTTTTTATTAATTTATTCTAATTCTAATTTTTTCTCTACCATTTTTCCATCATTTTAATATCACCCAAACTTAATCCTCAATCATTTGTTTTTCCTTTTATGCATCAATCCATTCATTTTAAAATTATGAATCCACAAATTACTTTTCTCTTTCTTTTTCTTACAAAATGATTCATTCTCTTTCTATACTATCTTCTTACCATTCTTGCCTAGAAACCTAGGGATTTCAGAGAACTAATCACGTACCTAATTGTTTTTTGGAAGATCATAATCTAGAGTTTAAAAGGAAAGAAGATTGGCTGCTTGTGAATTTATCTATCTATGATGATTATTCCCCCTATAATCCCTTCATCTTTTAATACTAGATCATATCTAGGTAAACTTTTCTCCTTTTAACTCAGAAGGAGAGTGTAGAATTTTGTTCAAGTCATTAAGATAAACTATGTTAATGTCAATGACTACAGCAAAAACATACAAACCAAAAAGAAGAAAGAAAAAAATTATAATTCTCCAGGATATGTTTGGATATGTTTAGTGTCTTAGCTTTTTAGTTTTATAATATGTAAGATTTCATTAAAAGCATAATACATATTAATTGATTATAGAAATGAATAACTGTAGTAATATTTTGAGAACATTTAGTTTTTCCATTTTTTTAATAAATACGGTTCTTTTAGAGCCTCAGTTTTTCATCTATAAAATGAGAATATAAAACTACCTATTATTGTGTATCTTGAGGAATATATAATTTAGTGGGTATAAATGCACAGGCACAGTGTTTAGCACTTAGTGGCTCTCAATCTATGTTGATTTTGCCCCTCCCCAAAAATGTAAACTGTCAAATTAATTAACAGACGTGAGATGGGTAAAGGATTTAGCATATTCTAGCTCATTCTCCAAAATATGAGAATTAATGAAAAGGCTCAAAATTGATTATTCTACTCTTTTGTGAAAAGATATTTTTTGAAAAAAAAATATCTACAGAGCTTTGCCATCTGTGAGTCAATTATATGCTGTTTGTGTTTAATTTATATGTATTTAAAGCAAAATCTCTGCACTGTAGAAGAAGGGCTAGTGGTAACTGCAGTGGTAATCTCCCTAGATAAATTTGTATTCGTTGCACCAAAAAATGCATCAGCTGACACACCTACTAGGATGGCTGTAATAAACACCAAAAGCTTCAAACAAACAAGAAAACCCAGAAAAATGACAAGTATTGGGAAGAATGTGGAGAAGTGGGAACCCTCTTATATTGCTGGTAGGAATGCTATGGAAAACAGCCGAGTAGTTTCTCAAAAAACTAGATGGAATGACCATACGATCCAGCAACTCAACCCAGTGTTAAGTACCCAAGGGAACTGAAAACCGAGACTTGAATACGTACTTGCAAATCAGTGTTCACTGCAGCACTACTCATGATAGACGAAATGTGAAAACACTCTCAGTGTCCATCACCAGATGATTGGGTAAGCAAGTGTGGTGCACCCATACAATAGCATATTGTTTAGCCATAAAAAAGAATGATAGATTTTAGAGTATGGCTGAACCCTAAAAACATGCAAAGAGAAATAAGCCAGATACAAGGGACAAATACAGTATGATTACATTAAATACCTATATTAGGCAAATTTATACAGACAGAAAGTAGATTAGAGGTTACCAGAGGCTGAAAGGGAAGAGAGGATGGGAAGTTATTACTTAATGGTTTCTGTTTGGGGTGAAGAAAACATCTTGGAAATAAATGATAGTAATGGTTGCACAACACTATGAACGTAATTAATGCCACTGAATTGTATACTTGCAATAGTAAATTTTATGAGATATACATATATATATATATATGTATGTATATGTGTATATATATATAGCCACAAGTAAAAAAATTGATAATGTAATACATCACAAACAATTGAATTGTATACCTTAAATGGGTGAATTTCATGGTATGTGAGTTATAACTCAATATAGTTAAGAATCCAAAAGTCTGTTAGGTGCTCCTTTGTTAGGAGGAAGGGAGTTATTATGTTTCTGTCCCCGTGATAGTCTATGGCATACACGATACTAATGTGGCAATGTAAAACAGAATGCTGCTGTGATGAACTGTTACACAGCAAGAATGTGTAACATGTTAGGGTGAACCTGTGCATGCAGATATGCTATTATGCTATAAAAGGCTTCGGGGCTTCTCCAGGTTGCTAAATGACTCACTTAGCTGGGGGAGGGCTCAGTTTACCTCAGAACTTCAGAGTTCCTTCTTACTAGAAAGTCACTGTGGAGCGTGTCCTCACACTTGTGCCCTTTTGTATCTTACAAAATATTTGTACTGTGTTTGCTTGGTTGGTAGTGAAACAGAAGATTTGCGACCTGGAGGCATACCCAGCCATCTCTGAAATGGTGCCTGACTTTAGCTCTAGTATTGCTGAATATATTTGGAATTTTTTCACTATATGAAGCTATCATTTTTCACCTTGAAAATAAGTGGAATAATCAGCAAGCAATGCTCCAACAATGAAAACTAGGTTGAGCTAGCTTAGCTGGGAAGTAAAGTTACCCTGAAGAAGTAGAACTTAAGTTGAAGTAGAGTGTAAGTAGACAGTAGCCAAATATAAATTTGGATAAACATGATTACAAACAGAAAAAAATAGCAGAGGACAGAAACCTTCTTTCAGAAAAGGTTTAGTATATCTTGGTAACAGAGATAAAGTGCTGTGACTGGAGCTCGGTAGCAATAAAGAGACATTGTGTAGACTATAGTAAATGTTAGGGATTTGATTCTAAGGAAAAGGTAAAGACTGAAGAATTTTATGCATGGGAAAGAACACGATAAGATTTTTGGTTTGAAGAGCATCAGTTTGGGCATTGTGTGGGGAAAAAATATGGATTGGAGAGAATGAGTAGGTAGAGACAGACTAAGAAGAAATTATAGTATTTTAGCAGATGATAATGCTTTGGACTATTGTGGCAACAGTGGCATTAGAGACAATTAAATGATTCAAGATATATATTTAAGAAAAAGAACTAGAAAGACTTGGAGATAAAGCAGATTTGGGAGCCAAAGGGAGAGGAGAGTGTCAAGAATAACTGAATCCTAGCCTTGGCCCAAACAGTTGAATGGATGTCAGGCTCCATTTATCATGACAGAAAAATTAGAGGGGAGAGTAGCAAGGGGATGGGTTTACTGTGGGGACATGCTGAGTTTGAGGTACCCATAAGACATCCCAGTGGAGATAATATAAAGTTAGAAGAGGGGTCTGAGATAGAAATATTATTTTGGAGTCTTGATATGTACATGTTACTAAAATAAAAAGATGAAATGAATTTGTCCATGGGAGAGAGAATAGTTAGAATTGATGCTCAGACCAAGCAGCTCCATCATTCAAACGTTGAGCATAGAAGGAACAATCCTCAAAGTCCAAAAAAGTACAGGCAGAGAACTGTGATGAAAAATAGGGCCCTGTTGTAATGGAAATAAAGAGAAGAAACTGTTTCAAGGAAGGTTTGGCCAAGGTCACGTAGTGGAAAAAATGAAATTTCTACTAGGTTTGGTAACATGGAGGTCATTGTTAATCTTAGAAATAGTAGTTTTGGGGGGCACCTGGGTGTCTCAGTAGGTTAAGCATCTGACTCTTGATTTCAGCTCAGGTCATGATCTCACAGTTTGTGGCATTGAGCCCCACGTTGGGCTCTCTGCTGACAGTGTGGAACCTGCTTGGGATCTTCTCTCTCCCTCTCTCCCTGCCCCTCCCCCACTTGTGCATGCTCTCTCTCCCTCTCTCGCTCTCTCTCTCTCTCTCTCAAAATAAATAAATAAACATTAAAAAAAAAGAAATTGTAGTTTTAGCACCACTGGGTGAAGCCCTACTATATTTCATTCAGCAGTGAAAGTAAGGTGTTTAAATGGTAACAGCAAGCATCGACATTGTTTTGAGGAAGTTTGGCTGAAAAAGATTCAAGATCCAGTACTAGAGAGGTTTGTAGAATCTATGTTCTGCCATGTACTATTTGACCATTGGTAAGTTACTTAGTGTCTCTGATTGGGTACTGTAATCAGGATGATACTAACAAGAATGCCTCCCTCAAAGGGCTGGTTGAAGAATATTTGTAACAAAGCTTTGCTATTAGTAATACTTAATAAACAGAAACTACAATTATCCTTGATGTGTATATTGTAATATCCTTGATATCACAGGTATCTTTTCAGCCACAAAACAGAACTTCATATTCTTCAAAACTAGGAACATCACAGCTAGGACAATAAGAGGATACAGACATATAGGAAAATATAAATCTGTTTATGCTAAGTAGTCATTTAAATTTCTTATTACTAATATTTGGTTAAGAAGTCTTTCCAATTTCTCATTCTCTTATACCAAGACATTTTTTTACATATATCCTATTATCCTACAAAGTTTTATTACAGAAATAAAATGCATAGTTTTTCTCATGTCCATTGGCTTAAAATTATTGTGAAATTATTAGGATATTTGAAAAAATACTGTTTTTAATCAGAAAAGACATTTATCTGGGGAACTATTATTCTAGATAACATAGAGTAAACACTATCTCCCTATTTCTACTCTATGTTGTATATTGTCTGTATAATTTAATGAAAGGAAACTGTTTTGGCTGATACTAAATCATCCAATTAAAATAATTTAGAATATTTTGCATATTTAGTTACTTTTTAATATTTCCTATTTACATATGTTTTAAATGCCTCTTAAAATACCAGTTCAGCTTTTCATTTTGCTCCGTTTCAATTGGCTTTTTTTTTTTTTGAGCTGCAATGCATCTATTTTAAACAGAAACATTTCTCACATTTCAATTTGAAATGTTCAGTTCATTACTATGGACCCACCTAGTGTTGACTTTTCAAATTCATTTCCTTACTCTGTGTGTATGCTTATGCTATACATCATATAAATCGTATAATAAATGAAATGCTTAAATAATCTTAACATTTACAAGCTCATTTCAGAATCTTAATGTTTTTGTTTCCTTTCTTATGATATGCATTGTATGCAACATAAACAATCTGAAAATAATTGACTATGGGTTAAATACACAGCTGCTGGAAAGCATCTTATTGCTCTTTTCAGCATCATTCACTCAAGAGGAAAATATAATCACTGGTATGAAGAGTGGTATTATTGAAAGAGGTCATTTTACATAGGACTTTGTGTGATTTATTTTATGCATTGGAGTTACTTTTCTAAGTTTATAAACAATACCTTATTGGCTGTAATAACTGCTAACACATTGCATTTCACAGTTTGCAAAGAATTTTTTATGTATATGGTCATATTAAATACTTACATTGTTTCTGAAAGATAAGCATTGTTATCATTCCCAATTTACAAATGAGGCAACTGAGGATCAGAGGTGTCAAAGCAGAATTATGACTTAAACCTAGGTTCTCTGACTTCGCATAATAAATGTTTGTGTTTCGGCAGTGTATTGCTTTTGAGATCTTGGTATATAATTCAATCAATGCATATGAATTATAAATAAGTATGTACTCAGCATGCATATTGCCTAAAATTTGTCCTATCATGGACCTAAAGTGCCAATGTTCAGAAATGGGCCTATTTACTCATTACATTAATAAGTTTTAATTAACTTTACTAGGCAGTTCAGTATCTTTTTCTTCTTTGCCATTTCTGTAGTTTCACTTCTCAAATAAACTACTTTGGTTCAATGTGTTTATTTTTGATATATAAAGTGCATTGAAATATAAAACTTATTACTTAGATGTTTGTGACAATCACGGCATGGAATTCTCTCCCTTTCACTTTCTGTCGCAAGAGAAACAAACTTGTTCCTTTCCTTTATGTGGGAAGGGAAAGGAAAAAAAAAGTCCAGCACAGACCATTTACTCAAGCAAACTTCTTAACGCATCTATCTATCTATCTATCTATCTATCTATCATCTATCTATCTATCTATCTATCTATCTATCTATCTATCTAATCTATCTATTTTTTGGGTTCCCCCTGCAATAGACAGGAAGAAATGGGGGGAGAAGGAGAAGAAAAAGGGTGTTCGTTTCCTATCTCTTCTTCCCCTACACTATTACTCCTCAAGTCAGAAAACTGAATATGCAAAAGGATATTTCTGCTGTTTTCTTTGAAATCTTGACTAAGTAATGAAATAATCTGCATCAAGTAATGGACAATTCAAAACTTAGAAGCCTGAATATCACAGTGGTCAGCCAGTGCCTCTCAAGGTGCTACAAAACCAATTGTAAGGCTGTAAGCATGTCCTTAACTGCACATCTTCCCAGTGGTTGTGGTTATTTATTACCTGGGAAGTATCACAAGGGAATCATAAGCCTGTATGTCGAGGGTGAGTTCACAATTTGTCCAGGAAATTGTCTAGTGCTGGGGTGCTTACCTCTGGTCTTCCTTCCTGATGTCCCCACCATCACTTGGTTGTGGGTGCTGGTGTTTTCCAGGTAGGATCTGACAGTCACCCGACGTGATCTGGCAGCCAGTATTGAACCTTAAGTGTTCAATAAAACCAAAGGACAGGTTGATAAGCAAGTCAGGTCTTTGTCTCAAACATGAGAGTGCAGGCTACCTGAGACTAGATTTGATACTGGCCACTCTTGGTATTCAGGCCACTGTGCATGCTAATGACCACCTGTTCTGGACTCTGGATGTGGATAAGTTACACAGGTTCCATGGAAAGGGCAGTTGGCCGACAGCGTCACCAATGAGGCAGTGCTACCCCACGCAAGGCATGTCGTGGACGTCTGTGTGCACACCAGCCACGTTCCCTTCATGGCTTGCCCATGCTGGGGCTGTCAGGAAGGGGCCAGTAGCTAGGTTTGCTCTGGTGCTGGCCTTGGTTCTTGTCAAGGTCTGCACCCCAAGTGGATGCTTCTTCAGTCTAGTTCTTTGCAAGCTCAGGCCACCAGCTTCCTGATGTTATGGGTTGCTGTCAAAGATTTTCCAGGTGGGCCAAACTTGATGGAAACATGTACATATACTTTGAATTTTATAGGTGTATACATGCCCATATGTGTATATTTATATGAACATAGTTATATTTTAAATAGTGGAATAAACCTTTCTATTTGAGGTGCATGAAATACTTGAAAAACACTGAGATAAATGATTGAATTGGGTGACCTGGTATATAACATATATGTATGTATATATAAAACATATATGTATGTGTATACACATACACATGCACACACATCCTCAGGGAATATAAACTTAGGGAAGCACCCATGTTATGCTGGACCTCACACGTCCAAACAGTTAACGGTCTGCTCTAGGAGTATATCAGGTCACGTGTTAGCTTCCTTTTCCAGGTTGGCCTAGGAGGGGATATGAACATGTTCTGTTTTTCCTTACATCTTACACTGGAACCCCTATGCTAACAGGACAGCTGTGTATCTTTCAGGAAAGCATAAAATACTTAATAACTTAGGTGTGTCTTTTCTGCCAGGAGATTGGTCGCAAAGTAAGCAAGGGGGATAGTAAATAAGTGTTTCTGAAGAATACATATAAATTGTGGGAAATAAGGGTGACAATTAACAGTCATATAGCATATTAGGATAGCAAAAAAATAATAGATATTGGGACAGGGTAAACTTGTGATAAAAATAAGCCATTTTATGGTATATGTTATAAAGTATTTATAAATATCTAGTTTATATTATATTAATACTCCTATATTTATCTCCCATAGTAGGTCTTAATTTGTTCTTGCAGACATTTAGAATTATTTTGGTGTGATGCTTTTCTACCCATGCTTTGAAGAGAGAGGTTAGAATCCTCCTCTGTTCTACCCTTGCTCCCTTGCTCCAATCCCTAACACACAAACTTACCCTTATTTTTTTCTCTTTTCCACCTAAGTTTTGTTTGTTTTTGTTTTTGAGAAAGTGTTTTAAGGCTAAAAAGTTTGAGCATTACTGCTTTAGATTTTTATTGACCAGTTATAACTAGTTTATTGTCAATGGGTTTTATTTGCAGAACACTTATGTAAATAGTATACACTTCAAAGGCAAAAAGAATCCATCGACTCAAACTTACTTCCAACTTTTTGTACTTTGTTCATGCATGCCTGCTAGACTCAAGATATCGTCAGTTGTGGTAATCCTACTGAGCATTGTCTCTGAAAGCTCTCTAAGGTCAGATCACTAAATTAACCAGTCTGGTTCCCCCAATAACTGACTTTTGCTCTTATATGGATATGTCAGATTCAGGGATCAAGAACAATTCCGTGAATTCTGCGTCTGCTTTTATAGTTTCTTAAACTGCAGGTATGCAGACAGAACTGCACATATGTAACAGAAAAGCATGACTATATGTATTTGACAGGAATTATAGAAAAAGACAAATGAGGTAAATTTATTATTTTTGAATTTATAGAACATAACTGATGTCTATTTGCATTTGCCATAACTAGTCTTATGTTCAGGCAGCATCCTTATTTTCTCTTGTGCTTCAACATGTTAAAAGGGTAGCTTTCTGTTTGTTAAATTGGCTTAAGAAATTATTTAAGTATGCTTTAATTAAAAGGAGGTTATTTGCCCTTATATGCCCTTGGATGCTTCCATTAGAATGCCCCTTATGTAATGGTGCAGTTTTCTTTTAAAAGAATGTGCTTGCTTTTCTTAAACTAAAACAGAGTAGGCATCTTTAATATATGTGTTGGTATTTATTGTTCCCCTGCTATGCTTCCAGAATATCAGAATGATAAGGGGAAATCATTAGATTCTCTCCATTTAATTTAACAGTTTTAATTGGACAAGATCATTATTACATTTTCTTTTAGTGAATTGTAGGTTGGTTTTTCAGTGAATCAAACTGTTCAGGTTGCTTACTTATGAGGTTCAGCCCTTGGCATAATGTCACTAATGATTTCTACAGGACCTTGAAATAAAGCTACAGGAAAATCTATCAACAAAGAGATATAAATGGAATATTTTTAGATCAAAAATAAGATTCAAACCTTTGTACTGGAAGAAAAGGACAACAGTGGGCAACTGCATACTTGATCACTTTAAATGCAATAAAAATGGCAGTGACTGACTAATTGCCAAAATAACATCTGGACACATGGAAAACTGGGATGGCAGTTGTATTTGACAGGGATTATTGCCATTATTAAATTAATAAAGAAGGCCATTATGTTATGAAAGTGGTGACTAGTTTATTTTTTCTCAAAAACTTCAGATATTTTTTTAATTTCAACATTTTTTTCCTCACTGGTCTATTTTTCTTAGAGTGTGCTTTCAGTTGATATTTTCCTTTTTCTGGTGCAATTCCTATGTTGTTTCTAGTATTTTATTTGTCGAAAGGAATAAAATATTTCTGTGTATGTTTGTGTGTGTTTCCAGAGTGGTAAAGGAAGGCTATAGAATTTATGATTTCATCTTACCAGAGATGAACTAACTCTGTTCTTGTGTTTTAAGAACATCTCTCATCAATGGTCACCTAATTGCCAAAATCAATGGTTTTTCAAATAGGCCTCTTTAAAAAAAATCATCATTATGTTGTTTGTCCTTTTTAAAACTTTATCCTTTGTAGTTAAGTGCTTTACTCATCTTATAAAAGAGCTTTTCGAACTTATGGAATAAAGTCTGCTTTTCCTATATTTTCAGGACATTGTTAATAATTCCACCTCTGAATTGGAAATCTCTATGTCAAATTCAATGTAACATCACTTTTTCTCCAAAACAAATTCCAACTTCCAACCTGCTGTTCATACCACCACTGTTGTCCGTGGATGTTGATACTCTACCATATTGTCTCCCACACTTCAATCCTGGTCTAGGGAAGTCTTTTTCCCAGGAAGTGATACTTAAACTCAGATGTAAAGATGATGACGGGGGAGCAGGTTTCATTTTGGGGAAACAGATTGGGCAATGTCTCGTGATACCAGTACCCACACAAATGTATGATATTGAAATCTGAGTTTCTTCCTTATATCGGGAATTCAGTGGGAACTACAGAACTTTGAAATGATCTGTAGGATAGACATGATGCAGTGTCTACCTTTATAGAGCTTAGGGGGAAATGGTGGGAACTTCCATTCTACTGAGTATTGTGAGAGTCCCAAGAAGAATAACAAATTAGGGACCAAGACTCCAATAGGATCTGATGCTTCAACAAACTATAAAGGATGAGTAGAAATTAGGCTGATAAATTGAGGTAAGGGACTGTGGAAAACATTTTAGGAGTAATGCACATTTCACCCAAAAGCATTGAAGAGAAGAAATAGCAGGCTGTTTGCCTTCAACTGTGTCACTCCAGTGTAGTTGGAGAATGAAGTTCATGGTGTGTAGGGAGAGATCAGGTTGGATAAGGAGACCATGACAGAGCCAAATATGCCATATTAAGGAATTTTGATTTATAATACAGCTATCATCTCTCAAACTTGAGTTATATATAGCCTCTTTTAAGGGAAAAAAATTACATATCCCCAAGAATAGATTCACTGGGATCTTTGAATTTCAGTTAAAGAAATATTTATTTCAGAAATTGAAATCATATTCTATGAAAATATCTTTAAATTGAGGATTATAATTAAAAATGAGAATTGTAGTTTTTCCAGCAGGTAAAATGCATGTTAAAGTATATTTTTAAGTTTTTATCTATTTATTTTGAGAGAGACAGTACACACAAGCAGTGGAGGGGCAGAATGAAAGAGGGAAAGAGAGAGAATCCCAAGCAGGCTCCATGCTGTCAGTGTATAGCCCGACTTGATCTCAGCAGCAGCCGTGAGATCATGGACCTGAGCCGAAATCAAGAGTCAGATGCTTAAGTGACTGAGCCACCAAGGTGCCCCAAGTGCTTTTTAATAACAAAAATGTTACATATTAATTATAGGCCTCTGCAAATATGTTTGCATGGGGTTTGCCTATCTGAACCTGAGAAATATGTATAGTTTATAGGCAACCCTTTGGGAGTTTTTACTTCTGTTAGATGTTATTTAACTAATTTGATTTATGTATATTTAACTTGTTTTGAAAAATTAATGGATTCACTTCAAAATGAAAAAAAAAAAGCTAAAAAACCATATAGCAAGAAGTTTTAACTCACATATCTTACATCTGGTCAGTTCCCAGCTCTCCCTGCCCCACCATTATAATTGTTTTTGTTTTATTTTCTTATGTGTCCTTTCATTGTTTTCTTATGCATATACAAGCAAAAAGAAACTGGATGTTTTATTTTCACACATTTTGTGGCATACTATGCTCAGTTCTCAGTTATGTATTTTGTTTTGCCCTTAATATATGTCAATAATTTACTGAAGATCTTTTTTTGTGTGTGTGATTCAGTGCATAGTTAGTCTTTTTTTTTTAAATAGCTGTATAGTATACCATTGTGTTGTTGTACCCCTAAATAATAGACCCTTGGGGTATTACCAATCCTCTGCTATTGCATGCTGTTCTACGGTGACTAACTTTGGATACATAACGTTCCGCACATATCAAAGTATATCTCTAATAAATTCCCAGAAGTGGAATTTGCTTGGTAATTTTGGTAGATATTTCCAAATTGCCACCCATAAAGGTTATATTGATGTATATTTCTAATAGTAATATGCAAGAGTGCCTGTTTCCCTAAGTCACAAACAAGACTGTAAATAGTAGTAAGCTTTTGCTGTAACAAACAATCCCACTCTATCAATGGATTACAATTCTTGTTATTTTTTTTCTTGTATGTGTTACATGAGGGCTCTGGATGTACTGGGGGTCAGCTGCATTTGTTGGCTTGATTGGACTGGCTGGAGTACCCTTGACTCCATGTCTCCTCCTATTGCAAAATCTAGGCTGAGGTGACTAGTCCTGGTCTTTTATATGCTATTCTCCTGGGGAAAGACAGAAACAAGATGAGGTGGCTGAGCCAAATGAATCTTTCATACAGAAAGCTCCATATTCCATTGTCTAAAGCAAAGAACATGTCTTAAGACAAAGTCAATGAGGTAAGAAGTAGACTCCATCACCTTAGAGTATAGCAAGGGAGAGAACAAATTGTTTATGAATAAATAATACAATTTAATATCAAATATTCAATAAAGTTTTGATTTTTTGCCAAGCTGATAGATTCAAAAACAATGGTTATCACATTGTCATTGTAGATTGTATTAAAGAATGCCAAACATCTTTCCTTTGTTTAAGAACCATTTCTATTTCCTTTTCTTTGGACGAGTTATATTGTTTATCTGTTTTACTGTTGGATTGTTGATCCTTTTATTATGGATTTCAAAGACCTTTTCACATATAGAGACTCACTCTTTCTTTTGATATTAGTTGCATATATTTTTTTCCCAATTTGTCTCGTGTCTTTTTTTTTTGGTGCCTTTTATCATCCAAAAGTTTTTGTGTTTATATGGTTGGATTTATTTATTTTTTTTAATTTTATGGCTTCTGAATTTTGATCCATTGTTAGTAAGACTTCTTTACTCCAAGGTTATATTGGAAATTGCTTAGTTTCCCTTCTGGTAGATTTACATTATTCTTGTTGTTGTTTGTTTTATTGTTTTTGTTTTGTTTTATTTTGTTCTTTGCATTTGAATCTTTATCCATTTGGAATTTATACTCCTATTTGCGTGGAGTTTACTATTTACTATTCTACTTACTAAATAGAATATACTAAATACCCACTCTGTGTTGTTGTTGTTGTTTTTTCAGTACTTTCTTTTTTATTCCTTTGGTCTTCGAATCCGTTCAATATACATTTTTAAAAAATTTTTGAGTCTCTATATTATATTTTAATTTCTGGTGATCTGAGACCTTATTCTTTTTCAGTTTTTCTGATTATTCCTCTTTGTTTTGTTTGCTTCACATTAACTTTTGAATGAATTTATATAGTGTTTTAAACATATGCTGGCATTTTAGTTTGAATTCACTAATAAGCTTATACATTAATTTAGAAAGAAAAGACATTTTTTTATGATATTGATGCTACCTATCCAGGAACATGGTATGTCTTTCAATATATGTTAAAGCTTTCTTCAATTCAGTCTGTATGTGAATGCATTCTTTCTTAGCTCTTTTATCTTTTGTGCTACAAATCCTAATAAGGCCTTTTCCCCCCTCACTATCTCTTAATAGCTGGGTGTTAGCATATATATGAAAGCTATTGATTTCTACATATTACTTTTTTTCCCCACTGTAATTTTGAATTCTCATAGTGCTTCTGGGGTTTTCAGTTGATTCTCTGATCTATATTTTATTAACTCCAACAAACGAATTCTAAATTCTTGAAGTTCAGAAAATGGTCATCATATTTTAAGATCACTGGTTACTTAAACTCCCCACAGAATTTTATTTGTCTCCCTAATTAATACTTTTATCATTTGATTTTGTGTTGCCTATAATTTTTGGAAGTAGCTCTCCTGCACAGTGTAATGGGCACTAGGTTTGTAATTAGAAGACTTGTGTGAAATTGTGGTTCTGCCTCTGACAAGCTGTGTATTCAGAAGCTGGATAATTTTTGTCCTTGTATTTCACTTACCTTTTCTATGACATGAAACTGATATCAGTAACTGAGACACTCTAGATTTGTTTTGAAAAGTAACTGAAATTATCTGTGTAAAAATTGTAGATTTCTAGTTGGTAAGAACTTATATAGTATATAATATATATAATATATAGTATGTATTATATAATATATATATAGTGTATTATATATATATATATATATATATGTTCATATTAAGATGTCTTAGGATATTGGCCTGTGTTACAAATGCTTATATAGTCTTTTAGTCTATGCTTTGACTTCAAGAGAGATTTTAAAATAAATGTTTCTGATTGCAAATCCATGATTTGTTTAGAGTTAATTAATAGGTATTTTAAAATACTAATATACCATTTGATACCTAAATAGTTCTTCAGTTTCAGGGAAGTTTACAAATATATATACATTTATTACAGGAAGTATACAAATACATATATGTTAATATAAATATGTGTGTGTGTGTGCGTATGTGTATACACACATATACATACACACATACACACACACTATACACTTGTGAGTTAAAGATTTGATACACACTTATGGAGTCATCAAATGAATACATTATTTTGGTAATATCTGTTTTCTTACATTTTCATCCTGTGTATAGTCTGACTGAATTATTTTCTAAATTACGGCAGTGAGTCATTTTTTAACAATAATACAAATAAAAGAAGCTGTCTATTTGGCAGGGGTTCTACAGAGTGCTCACAAAATTTATTTTAAAAACTAGGTTTTCTTGAACACAATTTACCTGTCAGGATTTCTATCATTTCAACTTTTTAGTTTGAGTTTCTCATTTGATGTTTTAAAATTCTGGATAAAGGTAGAGTCGCTTCCGTTTATTTCTCCATGCATGCCACTCACTACCATCACACACATATGACATGTTCAGTATAGTAAGAAACTGCTTTTAATTCTCTTTATTAGATAGTACTAATAAGTTTATTCATACATATCAGAAAAAAAATGAAAGTTGTGATTTGAAAATTCAAGTACAACAAATTTTTCAGAATCACAAAGAGGTGAGTTTTGTCATAAAATTAGTTCTTTTGAAAACATGGCCATTTTCTGTGACCAGTTAAGTTCTCCTGATGATTTTAACTTCAATAAATTTAGCAGAATTAACTTTCATTAATGATAGATTTATTTTTCTCATCATCTTGTATTGACATGTGAATGCTGAGTTGTTACATATTTAAAAGGATTAAAATAAGCTACAGGGAGTAGTTGCAAAACATTTTTTAAAAGGATGTATAATTGGGATAAAACTGAGAATGGTAGGAAATTTTATTTTGCACATTATAAATCGACTTATTGGAGAAGAGATTATAGAGTCAGAATTTGAGAGTCAGAGGGACCTTAAAAATCATTTTTCCTGAGATGTTAAAGATTTAAGTTAAACCATGCCACTAGTAAGGAGGGAATAGAGGCTATCATAGAACACAAACTCCTACATTTCAGTTTAGCCATAATTCTTTCACCTGGGCTGCTCTAGATGTAAGTAGACAACGTTGTTAATAGGTAACATTTTCATTTACTAGGATTAAGATTTATCATCTACTTGGTGTGCAAAGGAAGACTATAGCTGATAGATAGGTGTAATTAACTTAAAAGTGAAGCTAGATGTTCAAATGTTTTCCTAATTTACTCAGTTTTATCTCTTATTTCTACTCTGATTAGTTAATATCAAGAAATGCATATAACATCTATAGTGAAAAACTTCCCTGAAAGATGTGTACTAAACTATTTTGCAAAAATCATCTACTAAGTAAGAACCCAACCTACGTTGTAGCAACATTATGGTGCTACTTCTCACTTTGGGTCTGCCTCTAGGTAAAATGCCAATGCAGTACATTCCCTGAATTTCTTTCCAGGTTGAAAAGAATACAGAAAGTTTGATGGCTAAGAGCACTCTTTTAATGTATGATCCCATGTATATGGTTTCTATTTTCATGAGTTATATGGATTTTTTACTCAATAGGAATCATGATTTTTACCACCAGAGTGATTGGTTCATGTGCCTCTCATCCTCATGAACTGCAAACCATTAGGAATCACCACTTATCACAAGGAGAGATGATTGTGTAATGAGCCAAAAAAAAAATAAAAAATAAGAAAAAATAAAGTATAAGTCCAGTTGTTCTTATTTTCCTGAAATGATTCTTTCTATAAGACAGAAATTCCATTGCAAAGTAGTTACATAGGGAACAGCAAAATAGGCTCCTGTATTTTCCCTGGGATACCAAAAATTATCATATTGAGAAAGAGAATATTTAGGGGTGCCTCAGCGGCTTAGTCAGTTGAGCATCCCACTCTTGGTTTCCACTCACATCATGATCCCAGGGTCCTGGGATCAAGCACTGCATTGGGCTCTGTGCTAAACGTGGAGCCTGCTTGAGATATTCCCTTCTTTCTTTTTCTCTCTCTTTCTTTCTTTCTTTCTTTCTTTCTTTCTTTCTTTCTTTCTTTCTTTTATTTCTTTCTTCCTTCCTTCTTCTCTCTCTCTCTCTCTCTCTCTCTCTCTCTCCCTCTCCCTCTCCCTCTCCCTCTCCCTCTCCCTCTCTCCTTCTCCCTTTGCCCCTGTCTCCTGATCATGCTCTGCCTCTAAAATAAAATAAAATAAAATAAAATAAAATAAAATAAAATAAAATAAAAATGAATGTTTCCTTAAAGAATGTTTAGAAATTATTTTGTTAAAAAGAGCCAAGTTATATGATGAGTAGTACTAATTTTGATGTTTATTATCACCATAAATTGGATAAGAGTACTATTATTTAATTCTTTTTAATTGTTGTACAAAGAACCATCTTTGATATTATTTGTGAGGATGGGGCAATCTTCATTCCACGTAACTTTGTTCAAAGTTTGGACAGTCACTTAGCATTAAAACATACTTATGAACACTTTCCTGTGCACTCAATATTTAATTACTATTAGGTTATATTGAGATAAGTCAGAATTTGGTGCCTTTTGAGAACTTCAAGGAAAGATGTTATTAGGTTTGATGTTCTCCATCTCTGTACCTATTAGTTGTGGGACCACAGATAAATTAATTAACTTATTGGTTAGCCTTGGTTGCTTCATTTGTAGTCGGGATAATACAGCTACATATCTAATGTAGTTTTTTTTTAATATTATGAGATAATTTGTTTTATATGTTTCACAGTTATGATAGAAAGTTCTCAAAAAATAAAATTTATCATTTTGTCACTTTAAATTATTCTAAAGGAGATAAATAGTAAGATATCAATCAGTGGGAACTATGACTGGGAATGGCATCAGCTCTTTGAGACAAGTCTGACAATGGAGTTTCTAAAGTGAAAAGGAACACTTAAAGAACACTAGTTGGTCAAAAACGTGATCTGAGGAAAATTCATATTCTAACTAACCAAATGGCAATACAGAAAGTATGAGGGTACAAAAACCTTGAATTTATAACCTCTTATTATATGCTGATTTCCTGGCAAAAAAAATGCATTATGGGAAATAGAAAGTTTAGGTATTTTTAAAACCATGAGCTATTGAATTTCTTAGTTGTTTTCTGAAGAGGTCCAATTACAAGACTCTAAGTCAGTTTGAAGCCACACGTGATAGATAGGTAATGGTGAGCTTATCAGGCGTTTGGTGAATGACTCACAGATATACATTGGTTGAAAGTTTTGTGTTTTTTTTTTTTTTAAGAGAGTGGGTTCTTTTCAAATGTTTTTGTGATGAAGTAAATAACATCACGGGGGAAAAATAGATGTACATTTTCTTAAAGCCTCTTGTGTCAAATGTTGGTATTTTCTGACATTGATTTGCTTTAAATTTATTGTGGTTATAATACTAAAAGTTTTATTTCTCAAAAATAACCTTCCAAATTCCATAAAATGTGAAAGCTGTAGCTTGATGGTAGGAACGTTCATAAAATATCAAAATGTAGTCTGTACCCGTGACAACATATTGCAATTTCAGTTATTAAAGTAGAAGGTGTGTAACAATTATATCTTAAAGTAGAGGAATTAAACAGTTCCTTTTAAGATTAGAAGAAAAAGGGCACCTGGGTGGCTTAGTCGGTTAAGCATCTGACTTCAGCTTAGGTCATGATCTCACAGTTCATGGATTTGAGCCCCACATCTGACTCTGCACTGACAGCTCTGAGCCTGGAGCTTGCTTTGGATTCTGTGTCTCCCTCTCTCTCTCTCTGCCCCTTCCCTGCTCCTTCTCTGCCTCTATCTCTCTGTCTCTGTCTCTCTCAATCTCTCTCAAAAAATAAACATTAAAAAAGAAAATCAGATAAAATAAAATTAGAAGAAAAATATTAGAAATGCTTGCTTGAAACATTGTCTGGAAAGGGTTAAGTTTGGAAATAACTTGTCTATGATCTTTAAAGTTCCTGATATTCTCTTTGAGAATTTTCCAACAGTGTTCCCGAGCATACCTTGTATTTCCTTAGCCTGTGTGAGTCTCCTTTTTAAATTTGCAATGGAAACAACATGAACTCAAAAGCACACTTTTCAGGTTCAGTCCATTCTCCAGAATACTGTTTCAGCAGTGTCAAAGAGACTCATTAAGTGAAAAATTGTTTTATGGAGTTTCTATTGTAGTGTGTGCTCTCTCCTGCTCTGAGGATGTATTTCTGTTTGTGTACCTTTGTTTGTAGACATTTTTATATTTCCTACCAATTTAATTATTATTCAGTTATCATTAGTGCTTTCTGATCATTTGCTTATTTATTTTGGTTTTAACTTTTCTTACCGTGTTTATCCCAGAGGGCTTGGATATGAAACAATTTGAATTTTAGTCATATATATAATTAGATTTGTTACGAATTTTTCTTGAATTCTCCTTTTAAAGCTGTAGTACTTACCTGGGGGTGCCTGCGTAGCTCAGTTGGAATAGCATGCAACTCTTAATCTGGGGGTCCTAAATTCAAGCCCCACATTGGGTGAGAATATCAGATATATAACAAATTGAGTATCTTAAACTTTTCAGGCAATTGATAAAGCATATAGATTTAACACATATATTGTGCTAGTCATTAACACATATTTAATATTTACACATTTTAACATTTAATATAAAATAAAAGTATTTATAATAGTAATTTACTATTAAATATTGGATTCATTGGATCAATTGAATCATTTTATAATATTATCAATAACAGGATTTGAGAAGAACTTTTTAGAATTGCCTTCTCTTTTGCTGACATCCTAAAGTCTTGCAGAAATGTTAATTTGCAATAGAGAACTCAAACGAGAGAAAACTTTTACGGCCTAGAGAGATACATTTAAAATATTTATTCCATTCAACCATCAAATACAGCACCAGCTTAGTGCCAATGAGATTATATCAAATTGAATTTTATTAACAATTATTTGAAAGCCTTTAGGTCTGTTAAAAGTAAGTACTATCTTGGGATTTTCATTCAGCTATAAATTCTGGATTGTTATTTTATTCTGTATTATGTTGTCACAAGTGAAATAAGATCTGGTTTCAAGTAACAAATGGGCCACTAATTAGTTGTATGACTTTAAATTCGTCTTGCCCAAGTTTAAACACTGGGAAAGAAGGATATACCAGTACTCACTCTTTTCTGATCCATGAGCTAATCTATGTGAACAAAATTCCTTATGAGCTTGGAGTTCCATTAATTCAAAGTATCATTATTAGAATAATCATTATTATATTGGGCAGATTTTCTGTCTAGTTCCTAGTCTGTTTCAATTTGCTTAGCAGGGATGATTGTGCAAGAAATAATTTGTTTTGGAAAGGCTATAGGGATGTTTATAGAAACATGTTGAGATTGTAAACTAACTTCCAAACCATTTAACATTTTCCTATATGTTCTTTGTGTTTATTTCACATATGTATACCTACCAATACATAGATCAAGTGTCTATGAAAATAAAACCAAAGGCAAGGAAGATTCTGATATGAGCCTTTTTCCTTTCTAGTAAAGTTGGCCTCAGAAACTCATACTCGCTTTCTTACCTGCTCTGGTGACCTTCTGGATTAGAGTTTCAGAGAAACAACCAGAGGTAGTAGCTGTAGCAAGACAGCAGCTGGGACCATACGGATCTCAGCATCCTGCCTTATGGCCATTATCTTTGTTTCTATCTTTATGCTGCCACTATGTCTCCTCCTTGTGCTCTCCCTGCATCCTCTCCTTGCTGCCTCCTCCTCTTCCTGATCTCATCTCCCATTGCCCCTAGGAACTCACCCTCCCTCCTTCTTCATTTTTCTCTATTGATATTAGATGAAACAAGATACCCTAATTAGGAAATCTTTTAAAAACTATTTTTTAAAGTGTGTGCAGCCATGCAGCTACCGTTCCCTAGTTCCCATAACCACTGTTAACAATATACAAAATTATTTCTTGTATACTTTATCAATTAGACCGTATTAGATTGTAGGTCCCATAAGGTCTTAAATAAAAAAATAGGTATTTAAAATAAATGCAACAATTCACTTATTTTGCTATGTAGGAATGGGTTGTTGTTGTAATGAAAAAAATAATTTGAGGCTAATGACAAGAATAGTGAGTAATATCCTTCCCCCTTCCCCAACTGCTGAAAAAGAAAATCATGTCAGCATCAAGTCATTTTTGCCACATCCCTTGTTAACAGCTTTTTCAGGGTGGGTCATCATTCTGTGTTTTGTTAGTATCTTAACTCCATAGTGACATGCTTAAATCTTATTCCACATTGATTTTGTTGTATGTATACATTTATTTTTAGGATATCCTGTGAATGATGGATCCTGTTATTAAGTCATTATCAACTTTGTCAAAAAATGTATAAGCTTTCAATGAAGAATACATTTATTAATATGAGAAGGTTAATAACTGGTTTTTCTGTTTGGAATATGTGTAAGGTGTCTATGTCTAAAAAAGTAAACTTACTGTCTGCCTGTCGCCAGAAAAAAAAAAGTGGGACCTAATCAAACTGCTATGGGGTCAACCCTTGTGGTTTTAAAGGCCCTTAATGTTGTCCAGCTGCAAAATAAAAGGAATTGGGAGGGGAAGTTGGAAGGAGTGGAGGGGGTTGGGGGGGAATGTGTGGAAAAGAACAGGGAGTCTGGCTTTTATTTTTTTTTAAAGTGAGTTCAGTGCCAGCCTGGACATTGGCTGTGCAGACTATTGAGCCATTGTCTGCTCCATTTCCAGAATAGCCCCCAGTTAATCACTTCGGCTTTGAAGGGAATTTCCTCGTGGAATTCTCCACAGAAAATCTAATCAACTGACCTGCCCTCTCAACAATGGAAGGCTTTTTTTTCTCTCTTTCCCTTATTGGGGCGGGCTCTGTAATGTAGCCTTTTGTGCAGAATGAACCCTCCCAGTAGGAGTGGAGAGCGTGTGTGAGTGACTGAGTGTGTGTGTGTGTGTGTGTGTGTGTGTGTGTGTGTGTGTGTGAAGAATGCACACTATCTCGTGTTGGTGAGTGTGTGCTCACTCCCTGACCAGATGCTGCGGTGCGCGGGGCAGCCACCATCTCTGCATGCGTGTCTGTGTAAGTGTCTTTCTCTGTGTGTGTATGTGCCTCTGTCATTTCATGTCAAAGGTACATTACCTGATTACCTTCCTCGCCTGCCAGATTTTTATCTAGATAATTGGAACTGCTATGGAGGCTGTGCCTTGCCAGCCAGCTTAGGATCTGTAAAGCCATAGTTTGTCCACCTTGTTATCTGTGGCTGCCTGGGCAGAGGAAATTAAAGAGACCCACAGCCAGGGGAGCGCTTCCTACCTCTGACCTCCCCAGCAATCCTGGACAGGACAGTTTGTTGGTACCATCTTTCTGGTGTGGTTTGGGTTTTTGTTCCCTCGTGTGTGTATTATTTTGGCATGTGGATACCTATTCCCCTCCACATCGCACATCGTGTTTTATGGAGTTTGGAGCTGAGGAAACTTTGGTTGGGTTGCCAGGACGTTCGCACCACTTTGTGGAAAGCACGAGCTAACAGTGAGACCGACAGAGTGAGTGACAAGTTGTTTACAGGTTTCCTTGAAGGGGCCTCTGCTATATTTCAATCTGTCAAAGTTGCTTTTCTTCCCTCAGAACAATGCCTGATTGTTGTGTGTATGTGAGTGTGTGTGTGTGTGTGTGTGTGTGTGTGTGTTTCCGTGTGCGCACGGAGAGAGCCTAGAAAGGGGTGAGAGGGACTAACAATTCTTTGTGTAAAAATGATATTACCAACATATATTTTTTTGCTTAATTAGTTAATAAATGCAGTTTAGTCGTGGTTCTCTTAGTATACAGATTTCTCTTTTAATGAGCAGCAAATGCATTAAAAAATCATACTGTTTTGTGTGTGTATGAGTGTGTGTGTGTGTGTGTGTGTGTGTGTGTGTGTGTATGTGTGACTTATTATTTAGAGGAGAGAGAGTATGGGAGACGTGTTAAATGAGTTGACTTCTCACATTCGGTGATGTCTAGAAGAGCGAATTAAAAGGAAAGGACAGGCACCCTGAGGTTGTCTAGTGCCTTGCAGCCGAGCGCGGCTCCCGCGGAGGGGGGAGCAGTCAGACCCCGCTGCTGGAAGTGCGCTACCCCTTTAAGAGACTGGTCAAGGAGTCCTAGGAGAGGGAGAGGAGGGTGGGGGGGGGGGAGAGGGGGAGAGAGAGAGAGAGAGAGAGAGAGAGAGAGAGAGAGAGAGAGAGAGATTGAGAGAGAGGGAGAGAGGGAGGGAGGGAGGGAGAGAGGGAGAGAAGAGAAGGGAAGAGAGAGAGAAAATCAATTGGTTTAGAAGGTTTGGACTCACTTGACAGGTTCAGTTGGAGACGATCATAGGTGGCTGCTGTGACAAAGGGAAATTGTGCTTTTCCAGCATGCTTACTGACCCTGATTTACCTCAGGAGTTTGAAAGGTGAGTACAGTTTTCCCCCCTAATATATTGAAGTACAACTCTCATTTTACAGTCATCTCTGAATCAATTGGAAGATGCTTCCCTAAAACGTGTTTGTTAGAAAAGCTTTTAGCTAGTGCTTCTGCAATCTTGTTAGCTGATTTTTGTTGTGATTGCCCGGACCAAATTGAACTGATTGGCAAAGTCTCCGAGATTTCTGTTAATGTTTTTAGGTTGTGTCCTATAACAGGAAATTAAATGAACATTAAGCATCTCTCTAGCTTCCACTCGCTGGTTTTCTCTTTCTCATTCCCTCTCTTACTTTCTTCCTTCATTGATATTTTTCTCCCCTTCTTCACCTTTTTAAATGCTTTTGTGCAGAGTGTTACCATTTTCAATATCTCTGTCTCCTAATTTCTGGGGTGACAGAAGGATTCAGTGGTGCTTAAAACAGAGGCTATAAGTTCCTATTTGATCCTTCCGTAAAACTTTGGAAGCTGCCTAGTAAAGCACATGACCTTTTGTTGATAGAAGAGAGCAGATTTTTTTTTTAAAGAAAATTTAACATCACAGCAGTGTATCAGTATAGTACTCTGGAAACGTCAAGAAAAGGGAAATGCGGATGATCCCTTTCTAAGTTTTAGTAGCTACTTTTTGTGCTAGTTGTCTTAAACTAATTTTGATTTACTGTATTTTTCCCTTTTGCTATGATGAGAAGAAGTGTATTTGTAATTAAGTAGTTCCTATTTAGAGAAATGTGTGTAATATCCTTCCATTTGATGTTGTTGCAAGTAAAACAGGGCTTTGAAAAAATTTTAGCCCTCTTCGTGTTCCTATAAGTACACATTGCAGTTTTTAAATTTGAGTTCTTATCCCAGCATAAGTTCATTTTTTGGAACTATAAATAGAATTTTGTTTGCCATTAAAAAGAATTCAAACTTTGTATTCTGTATGGTGAATTAAAAAAAAAAGCTAAAAAAAGCCAGGATGCATGATACCCAGGCTTTTTTTCATTTTCATGAAAGCTACCTTCTGTATAAACATTTGTTGTATCTGACTATGCAATGCAAGCTAGGTGCTAGACCAGCTGGTTAAAAATATGCTAAGTCAAGCTGTTCATCGCTCAAACGACTGAATTTGATATGAAAAGACGAAAAAAGAAAGGACAAAGATTAAAACATTCTAGAAGTGAAGCAATGGAAGAGAAGAAGGGTATTGAGAATAAAATAATGCTTGAATGTGGTCACATATTAGAGTAGCCAACATCAGATCAAGGAAGAAAGTAAAATAGCTAACATGTATACTTTAATACTGTCTTCTTTCTTTCATTTCATCTCTTCTTCCTCCTCTTTTTTTTTTAATTAGGGTGCATCTTCACAAGATAATTCCAGTGAATGGTTGAGCTTTCTTAACAATCTTGAATTAATTTTTTTCAAAGTTCTGTATATTAACTCCTTAAAATAGTTAGCTTTTGTTTGCACATATAGCCTGTCTCGTATGTAGATACTGAAGTTATTTACATTGGGACATACTAATTCTTGGTGTTGCAGTTTGTAATATGTATACCACAGTAATTTTTCTAGCGTGCACAGAGTAGCACATGATTACCTTCAACTCTATATACTTTTTGAAAATAAAACTCTGAGTCTGATTTGTAAGTCTGTTAACAGACTGTTCTTATAAAAAGGTAGTTACATATTAACAGGCTGTAACCTATTTCTCTATATAGGCAAGCTTTCCTGCTGTGAACTTTATTTGTATTTTTTTTCAATTATCTCTTTTGAACTAAACTTTTCCCTTTACTATTCTGATGTTCAAATCTCTTAACTTTTTTTTTTTTTACTCCTGGTGAGAATTTCATTTTATTGTCACCCAAAGGCATGCTTTTCTTGCTGGCTAATTAAATAAGCAACTGATCATCAATAGAGTTATTAGTATAGACAGAATATTTGGAAATATTAGTAGCTGAAATAACGTCATACAATATACAATTTCTTAATAATTTCCCCTGTGGTTGTAATTGGTAATACAGACAAAAATCTCAGTAATTCATTACTATTTGTTTACACTGAATTTGTACGAGTGAGTATCTATAGTCACCCACGTAGAGTATATCTTGCAGACCTAATATTGAATATTTATATTCTCCAAAGGAGGTATATTTGCTATAACTGCACTGTCACATATAGTCAGCTTTTTTTTTCTTTTCAACTATTGCAACTTTCATTGAATAAGTAGGTCATTTCCATTGAGTGTTAATTTTTATTCTGTTTGCTTACCTGCCATAGATGAGTTATTCACTCAAACTTAGTCAGAAATCTGAAAAGAAAACTTTTACATTTCTTTATGAAATAAAGTAGTTTGCTCTAGAGGCTATAAATAAGTGGCTTTGGGTTCATATATTTTGGAAGTTTTATGTGATCTTTTTTTCTAACTTCATTGGTAGAGTCCTATCCATCTTCTGTTATTCTTTTCAACCTGTAGACTATTTTGAACTTCAAGGGATATTCAAAACTTAAATATCAGGATCAAAATTTGGATTTATATTGGTTATGTCTGTATTATCAGCCCTAGAAATGAACATGGTCAATGCTGTCAGACTAATAAGCACTTGTTAAATAATTCAGAAGTCGTAACAGTTTCATTGTTAAAAAAAATGTTCAGGAGGTAGAACAAATTGAAGAGTGATTCTAAAAAGTAAACAAGTAGAAATATTTTATTTTCATTTTTAAGCATCACTGTCATAACTGATTATGAGTAATGAAAAGCACAATTCTCAGGTGTGGGTGAATAGGCAAAGTATGTTCTGAGACATTATTTGTAAGCAATGTCTTTTACATTATACTATTTAGAGGAAACATAACTGGCAACATGATCTAAATGTCACTAATAGCATCATGACAAAGAACACTTGAACTCTCCTAAAATTTTTAAAAGAAAGTGTGATAATAAAAAATCAAGACATAAGGTTTTTCTTTTCAGAATACTCTATTTTTTCATATTCCTAGAATGAAAATATTTAAAATATTTGCCTTAAAGATAAACAATTTTATCTTGTTTCTGATGAATAAAAAACCAAATTTTAATATTATCAATAGTATTGTGTTATTATTTCCTTTATATTTATATTTATCCTATTTGATTATAGTGTAATAGTTTTATGACTAAGCTACTTGTTAGACTTTCTCATCGCTTTATGTTAGAGAGTTAATTAAAAAGCAAGTGTAAGATGATTGCTTACGAAGACAGGCTGATAATGTCTAGGAAAAAAGTTGGGATTAAAGGTAGTGGGATGAAGCAAATTAAGCTTATAGTATCACCTCTTTGCTTCTCTCAAAACGGGTACAGACAACAGACTGTCTATTTTGTACATGTTGAAAAGACCACTACAGGAGTAGAACCTTCTGCAGTAAAATTCTAACTTATTTGCTCTATATTCCCATCAAAATTTTTTGTAGTCATGTTGACTAAAGAAATAATTTTTGACATCAGGAAAATTTTAAGTGCTTTTTTTCTAAAGACAGAAATATACATCAGGTACTGTGAAAAGCTGTTTTGTAATTACCATGTAAAATTACTATTAGCAGACCGCAAGAATATCTCTTACATTAGCGGTACTTGAATTACGTAAAGTTTGGCCATAGTAATAAAATATTTATTACCCAGACATATTTATTCAGCTTAGTTAGAAACTTTATGAGTGATCAGTGCATTCAAGTCAGGAGGTGACCTCTAGGTGTGAATCAAAGGAAACTTATCTGTTCACATCTGTCAACCTTATCACAACTGTAAACCTATAAGTTTGGTGTTGTATTTTTAGGATATTGTGATACATGCCTTAATTCATTTTATTTATTTTTTATTGCTACTTTGTAGAGGAAGGGGTGTCTACCACTGATTATAGGTTTTAATTGCTGTCTCAGTAATTTGCAAGTTAATTCAGCTATTAGGAATCAACCTTACCTGAAACACTGGACACACTATACTTCTATCACAGTCACACGCTAGTACTATCCTGAAGACATAGCAGGAGACCTGACTGATCACCGAGAACAATTAAGGGTTAAATGTCAGGTGGCACTGTGTGCTGCTCAATGTTTAGCAAGTTGACAGATACAGAAATGTGTGAATGTTATGATTACTTTACATGTTGATGTGTTCTTTTCTTATCTTATGTTTCTCAAATATAATAAGCCTAAGATAACATGTAACGTATTTACCTGTTCTTAGGGAGCTTTTAACTAAAATCTGTGTATGCATCGTACCTGAGAGGCAAATAACAAGACCAGCTCTAATACTTTAGTACGTTACTCCTCTATGGAATTAGAAGCGATTTCACATGAATTTAAAAAGCAAAATTACATTCATGGATAAAGTCTGATCTTTATTGTCTGTTCTTCCCACTATCAATTCTCCAAACACCTAATGGCAGTATGTATAATGCCAATGTGTATTATGTAGATTGAACATCTCCCTTTTTATAGATTAGCTGAAAAAGTATAATGGATGGATTTTTGCTTTCTTCCATAATTTGTTGTTCATTTATAAGTTCAATGAGGTTAACTAGCAGCATGGGAAATAAACCAATCTGCATATCTCTCTTATAGTAACTCACATACAATTTAATATGTCAGGTGTCTGACCCAGATGATGGCAATCAGGTAAAAAGATGTTCAAAGATTTGACCAAAACATGAAACATCATCCTGTTAGTGGAAAATATCTATTGAACAGGAAATGGACTAAAACATAGCAAATTCTTCCTTACTTCATTCATTCTCTCCTTGTATCCTTTTCATTGATTGATAGCATCATCATTTATATTAAATATAAAGATCAAATGCTCTATAAGTGAACACCATCAAATGATATTGCTAGAGAAGAAAAAAAATAAGGACTGTTAGTATCTTGCTTAAGTGAATAGTGTTTATTTGGGACACTTTAGGAGAATGCTTCATATTCCTTCATTTTAAGCAGGAACTGATCATGGTTCAGGAGAAGACTTGTTATGCTTTCTGATTTCTGTGTTTTCTCCTGCAGTTTGGAAACTGCATGCCTTTCCCTTT
The DNA here is from genome assembly GCF_016509475.1 of Prionailurus bengalensis. Taxonomy (NCBI): domain Eukaryota; kingdom Metazoa; phylum Chordata; class Mammalia; order Carnivora; family Felidae; genus Prionailurus; species Prionailurus bengalensis. Next base: position 57,097,226 of record NC_057358.1, on the reverse strand, counting down.
AGCATTATCTATTCTTCCCTTCACTTACTAGTTGAGAGTTCATACATCTCTGGAGATCCTGTGGCGTATGGTTCTGCTTGTCCAATAGGGGGGTGTTGCATTTCTACACATTCAGTATCCTTTTCCCTTGGAGCCTGAGAGTAAAACCTCAGCAGTACTCCCTGCCTTTGCCAGCCTGAGGAGTCAGAGACTCAAACTTGTTCCCAGCTCTTGCGCCTTCATTGTAGAGCTGCGTTCTGCTCAGTGGGCTGCCGAGAAGGACCAGACCGAAACAAGATTTAGAAGAATTCTGGTGAGAACTGTTTATAGGGATATGGTATTTTAAAAGAATGTGGTAAACAAACAGAATTGTGGCATAAACAAAGATAATTAGCATAAACAATGTCGTTTTAGGACAGGTGGTTTAAAAAAACAAACAAAACAAAAAACCCAAATATGAACCCAACTTGAATGCTGCCAGTTTGGAACCACTGAACCTTAATCTGTACTTCATGAGAATTTCCCAGGTTTGTTGATAAACTTGTTAACATGCTTCTTCTGTTTCTTTTGTATCATTTTCCGGTCATTATGCCCTTTTGTCACCCAGCTTGAAAGTAATTAATCTATTACAAGGTAGTTTAAGGACTTTTACCCATAAAACATGACAGAAGGAAAATTAAAACCAAAAGCTTGTAGATGTCCATAGGCATTTGAAGTCAGTGTTGAACCTTAAATCAATTCAGACCTGAACTCGTCTCATTGTATTTTAAATCTTTTATCTAAGTAACATTTCAGTCACTTGGCTCTTTAGTGTTAATATATTTACTTTTGTCTTGCCTTAGAATTCAGAGACTTTTTTTTTTTTTGCTATGGCTGAATCATCACTTGTGTTATATGTTTATTTCTAAGTGTTCCTTATTTTTTTCTTCCTATTTTTTCTCTATTACTTACTGAAGATGGTGTAACAGTATATACATGGAGCTGGTAATCATGAAATATGAGGATGCTAGTTGTGAACCACATTATCTATACCTGCTGTGCCGTCATGATGAATTCTTATCTGAAGGCATTTAGGTTTATTACTAAATGACATTTTTTCTTAAGACCTTATACTGAAATATTTTGACTTTATTGAAATGTGGAGTGTAATGAACAGAAAGCTGTTTGTTTTTCTTGCATTAAGGACCAAAGTTTTTTTTTTTTTATTGAAGTTAAAAATATTTTTTTTCCTCTTTATTTTCTCATGGAGAGTGGGGAACAGGAATTCAAAGTAGGTATCTCTAGTATTCTGTAGCCCTTCTCTGTGCTGAAATGAAAGCATTTGTGAATGAGTTTTGGTTTCTTGGAGTTATAAAAATGTGTGTAAACTAGTAAACCATGTCTCATTCATGTGCTATGGAGATTTCTCGTACTTCAGGGACAAAAATAATTTGGCTACTAACGAATTAGGGCTACCTGCCAGTGCCAACACATACTGTAGGTAAGAGGAACACTATAAAGAAAAGCTGCTGGCAGCAAATCCATTGAAACTTTCATATGTAACAGCGTTCTATTTCTGCTCTTCACATCTTTGAAAGAATGTGTTTTTCAAAAAAGAAAATGTTGAGAAACAGAAAATATGATCTTTCTTAAAAATGTATTAGTAGCTTCATTTTTAATATTTCTCATTGTGGAGATGCAGAGACTTTTATATTATGTTCTGCGCACATGTGCCTCCCCTACCCATCCCAATCTTTTCTGTCACATTGAAACCTAAGAATCAGATACAGTCAGAATAGATGTTATATGGAGAAATAAAATTTACTGTATGGGCCAAAAAAAAAAGCATCCTCAAAGCCTTACAAGGTTTTTATACTGGCAACTTAAGAGAGTTAGATCAGTTGGGACACTGAGAAGCAATTTTATAAAGGACGTATCTTCTCCTTAAGGGCTTCAAGAACACTACTGGGAAAAGAAGGGAAAGGGTTAAACTGCTTTGCTTGTTGATGTGTGTGTGTGTGTGTGTGTGTGTATGTATGTGTGTATATAGATATATATCTATATATCTATATATCTATATATATATATATTTTAATCTAGTAGTAAAAAAACACAGGCCCAAATGGTGTTTGGTTGATACATTTTTAATCAAAATTTATTTTAAAATGTAGTAAACGATTTACTTTATTACTGATTTTGGATCTGTTTGGTTTTTTTTTGTTTTTTGTTTTTTGTTTTTGTTTCTGCTTTTATTTAGTTTTTTTATATTAATTAGAATCAGTATGCCAAGAGGATAGTTTGTTTGGGAAGTGGTTGTAGAACTTTCATATAGGAGCTGTTGAGTTGTCATTTTAAACAACTTTATACTTATCTAATAAAAGAACATTGTAATGAAAAAGAAACACAAGCTTTGAAAATGAGAAATACCCTTCACCTGAGAACATAATATTAAAAAAAACAATGCTTTATTTATGCTATGCTTTTTCATTCACAGCTACTATAGGCTGCTTCACAGAGTTGTAAAACATTTTTATTCTGATTCCAGAGTTAAGGTCTTACTTGTTTGCCTTCTATTATTTCTTTGGGTTATTTACCTGGGCCAGATTTGTTGGGCAATAATTTACAAAGTCCAAAGACTTTATTTTTGCTCTTTTCCTGATGTCTCTTTGTTTCATGCTCCCCCTCCTTATTTGCTGTTGAGTTTCGTCATATGTTGGAAAACAGTTTACAGGAATATGTATGTCCCATAAAATTAACGCTCTTATTTCTTCTTTTTCACCTGCACTACAAGAGATCTATGTTGAAGATTCATTAGATAATATACACCCTTTAGTAGAGAAAGGAATGAAGTGATGATCAAACTATTCAATTTCTGATTCATTTATTAATTCAACTTTGAATGAGTGATAACTAAGTACAATGTCAGATTCAGATCGTCATCTCTCCCATAATATCATCAGGATGTGAAGAAAACATTTATGTAATATTCCAAGTACCATTAATCATACAACGCCTAGGAGTAGAAAACCAAAGATAACACTGAATGCCATTTCTCAGGAAAGAACTTGTATTTCCCTCCAGCCCTAAACATAGTTAGAATACAGAAAATAGAAGGAAGAGCTATTGTTTTTAGAGACCTAAGGATTATGGGATATAAATATGGTTGTATATACGCCTCTAAAAAATTAACATTACTGGAAAAATAAAATGGATCCAATTTGACCTATAAAGAGTTTAGAAATAATTAATGGTTTAAAAACATTCTTTTAGAGAAAGGAAAGCATATCCAAAAGATCCTAATAGCAGTGTAAAGAATCAAAGTAAAGGAGCAGAATATATGGACTTTTGTAAGTAAACTAAAAGATAAGTTGGAGCCACTAACACTTTGTGAAGAATAAATATACTAGTGTTCTAGCCTTTGAAATCTGAGGGTAGCATTGTCATGCATATTGAAGAGAAAATTTGAATTCAAGAAGTTTGGTGGCTCAAGGGATGCTTGAATAAAATTTAAGGATATTTGAGATTTTGGATAAAGATGAGAAAGTTGAGTGTCAGAGGCCTAAGGCATACGGATCAAATGAACAATATTTTGTGGATTGTGAGTATTTCTCTAACACATCAAATGATTTCCTCTTTTTCTGGTAGAAATTTACATGTGTCAGTATCTTTACTAATTTTGGTTTTTTCATAAGTAAACCACGTGGAGAGTGTTATTAGCTGGGTGTAACATCTCAAGTTCTAGCTCTTCCCTATGGACTAGGAAGCATTTTTGGGTCTTAGTGTATGCATCTGTAAAATGTGAAGATAGGCTGGATAGTTTCTAAATCTCTCACCTTTAAAATTTCATCACTTTGAGCTCCTTTGAGACATCCCTAGCTCCTTACTCTAGTGGTCAGAATTTTTGCACTGATGCAAGAATGACCAGCCTTTACGAGTGGAATCATTTCTCAATTTACCTTTCAGTTGAGTAGTATTGTGCAGGAACAAATAACCATTGTACATTTTAGGAGTTTGAAATCTAAGTACTATGTATAATTCTAATTTAGGATCAAGTTCACAAATTTGCTATGAACTATTTTGAAGTTGAATGTTTCAAAGAGAAGATTCATATTTTATGTGGTTGAAACTTCCAGGTGCATCAGATCATCATCCTCAACTATTATCAATATCGTGAAAAATAAATTATATATGGATTATTGAACAGGGAACTATGGGGTAATATGAAAAGCATGAGAGAGAGTGGCATTTTGGGTCAAAGAGCTGAAAGTATTTATAAGGATAAGATTAAAAAAAAAAACAAAAAGAAAAGGTTAGAGAGTAGAGCCTCAGGACAACACGGGAGTTTATGGACAGTCTGTGTCTTTATATAAGTAAATAAAACACTGGGCAGGAAAGTGGCAAGATTAAGATTACAAACAGTCCAAAGAAAGACTTTAGGTGCTTCTTAAAATAATTTAGGCAACTATTAGGATCATGACAACCAATTTTATATGCATTAGTTAGTGACTGGCAATTTCAAGAAAAGGAATGTTAAACTCTGTGAAGCAAGGAGTAGAACAATGAAAGATGTACTTAAAAAGCTATATTATCTGAGAAGGCAAGCTTCACATATTGTTAATAGGTTACATTCGGCAGACTGCATTTTTTTTATAACACAATGTTTGGGGGAAAAAAAGTGTAGTTATACCATCAGCAACATAATCTTTTAACTACGTATCCAAGGACTTTCTGTATTATATGTACTTTGAAAATATGGCTATGGTATGACAAAGTCCTTGTACAAATGAGGTGTACATTTTAAATATATATTTGTGTATTTAGGATAACATAGGATTTGGCCCTTTGTTAGAATTAATTATTTGCTTAATGAGTGTGATGTAGAAATTTTTTATTCTATTCCTGCAACTTTTAATTTAGGAATAAAGAATGGGTGTTACTCTCTTATTCTCCTGGTACCGATATAAAGGTTGTAAAACAAAACAAAACAAACAGAAAAGGACCTTACTGAACCAGAACTACATTTAGAACTAGGACCAAAGGGAAATGTGCAAATATCCTACTGTTAAATAAGAAAGAAAATCTGGAAATCGTCCAGTTGGGCAACTTCCTGCTAATACATTTTATAATACAGCATTTAGTGATATACAAATTTGGCATATGTTCCTACAGCTTCTAAATCAAGAATTAAAACTTTGTGATGTAGAAGTCATTTAAATTATTTGGGTTTCAGCCATGCAGTTATAAAATGGGCTTTAAAATGAGTATAAAATTATTTATCCCCTAATTGTAATGAGTCATTTTAAGCTTATGAAAATTTGTAAAAAATATTTGGATATCTCTGAATGCAAAACACTGAATTCAGACTTTGAAAGAATTGTATATTTTTGTTTGATAAACATAGTTGTTAGCGTATGAAATAATGCCTATAAGATATATTGACTTTTTAAAAATTTTATAGTAAATACAACTATAATTAAATGCACTTATGACTATTGATCCAGGTAACTTATACCTAAATAACAGCAGTATAGTACATTTTCTTCTGCTTATTGCTAATAACAAAATATCTGAAAAGCACATCTCTTTCCCTTTTATATATAGGAAATATGATACACTGAAAGTTGTTTTTGCAAGTGTCAGTATATCTAGCATTAAAATAATGAATTTCCTGATTTAACATATTCCTATGCTTTATGCAAATTAAAATTCATTTATTTGTGTATTATCATAAAAATGAATTATTTTATATAAAAGTTATTGGACAATGAAAAAAAGAATGATTTTTTTGTTGAGTAAAAACAGCCATACACACTATTTACTGCTTTGTAAAGCATTATTTGTACAAATACTTTGGATATTGGAAAATATTAAATAACTTGAAGACAGTTATCAATGCAAATATAGTACATCATAGATTTTCGTAGTAAAAGTAACATGAGGAGTTTTGCATTAGCTACCTATTTCTTAGATGGCGAGTTGAAGCTTGAGCAAATTTATAGATTTCTTTTTTATGGGCAGCTGTATAACAGGCAAACAAAAACATCCAAGAAACAGAACCTTTATTTTTGATATAAAATTGTTTTCCACTGATATAATCTGTTGAAAGCCAGAAGCCATCCAAAGTGCTGATACCAATTTAAGAAGATGATCTTTTGCCTTAATTATACATCTGGGAAATATTAGCTGAACATTTTGTGGAGAACAGTGAATACCTTAGTTGCCAGTTGTCTAAAATGCTGCTAATGATCGACATAGTGCCAGTGTTTTGATGGCTAAAACCTAGGCTGAATATGAATACAAAGAACACAGTTGGGGGAAAAAAAAGCACACATTTTATACAAAACAGATTTCAACCATCTGCTTGGCACTTAAGTTTGCGACTATAGGCAATATATGAAAGAGACCACTGTCCACGTTATGAATGGTATCACTTTTATTGGTACCTTAGAAAAACCATAGGGTTTTGAAAGCATATATAACCAATGATTTTCTTCAACTAAATAATGAAAACAAGGGCCTCAGCCAAAATTTTGTGCCCTCTATAATCTCCTCTATGTCAGTCTTCTTTTTCTAGCAAAAATGGGTTTTGCTAATAAAGTAGGTCTTAGTTCCACACCTCAGGATATTAAAATATACCAGACAGCACTACACAAGTAGCCCTTAGGACGAGAACCCCAGATGGTTATGAGATAAAATACTGTTTGCTTTAGGAATAGGTTATATTCCTGAGTCTGTTGCCTGAATACTATGGTGCATGTCAAATCAGCATGGAAGTTAATGGTCCAGAAGCACTTCTGAATTTAATGCTTTCCCATTTGTTCTGAATTTATAGTATTACATCAGGCCAGTGCTGTTTCATCACTAGTTCAGTAAGGGAAACATATTCTATAGATAGGAAATTATAGTCAAAGTCTAATTATTTGACCCATTTCATTTACCTTAAAGGTATGGGAGAAGTCCTCAATAAAAGAATATTGGCAAGTATTATATACTATAAGCTTTTAAATTTATGGAGTAGTTGGTAAAAGCTATAAGACTGTTACTTAGCACATAGTAAGCCACAAATACATTTTGACTAAGTAATTTGACCTATTTTCTTTTCCTTGGCTGAAATATATTTGCATTTCCAAATATTCAGAAAATTGAGCTATTAGAATGTGTTAGATTATGGATATGTCTAGGTTGTATGATTTACCAATGATATATTGTCTTTTAGTTTTTGAAAAAGAAGTCTGTGATTTAGGAAAATTGTAAAAGGAAATGCTCTTAGAATCCCTCTATATCTGTGCTTTCCAATATGGTAGCCACTAGCTACATGACAGGAACTTGAAATGGGGCTAATTTGAACTCAGATTTGCTGTAAGTATAAAAAACACACTGAATTTTGAAGACTTGGTTGAAAAGAAACGATGTAAAATATCTTACTAAGATTTTTTTTAAATATTGATTATGTTTTGAAATGACAGTATTTTGCTATACTGACTTACATAAAATATGTTGTTACAGTTATTTTCACCTGTTTCTTTTTACTTTTAAAATGTGTCAACTGGAAATTTCAAATTACTGTGTGTGGCTCTTATTTGTGGCTCACATTATATTTCTATGGGACAGCACAGTTCTCTTCCCTTCCATGGAGCGAGGAAAATTAAAACTTCTGTCTGTATCTGGATTCTAGTAGTCCACAGCTCAGTAGGGTAACAATGAACCAGAAAGAGTTAAGTGTTTATTAACTGTCCTCCTTTTTAAGCTTTCTTCTATAAGAAGGTGATGTTTTATTGCTTTTGAAAAAGCCTTGGTAGTAACACTGACTTGCACAGATCTTTGTATCATTTACCCAATGAATTCTGTCAGTTTCTTCAAATTTCCGTGGAGTTATAATAGAAAGGAAGATGTTTGCTTAAGGATTGTATGGGTTATTTTAGAGATTATATGTTTAAAAGGACAATTATATTTACCTTTTGAAATGCCACCATGTGTATCTGTCATTTCTCCACTGGGTTTAAAGAAGTTTGTGGCTGGCTAGGAATACCTTCCCCTTTTGCATCCCAGCTGATACTACACACAGTTTCTAAAATTGACCCACAAGATGTGATCCAAGCTCTATCTCTGTACAGATAGAGATACACTAATAGAGATATATATAAAGATAGCAATGACATTCAGTATGTACTTATGCTGTGCCAGCCTTAGCCTCACAAAAATCTCATTTGTTCTCCCTTTTCCACAAAGAAGAAAATGAAAGAAAGAGAGTTGCCTAATTTCTCAGGTAACAAAGGGCAGAGCTAGTATACAAACCCAAACAGTCCAGTTCCAAAGACCTGACTCTTAGCCATCAAATTTCAGTATTGATCTAGGTAAACAACAACAACAACAACAACAACAACAACAACAAAACGTGCTTCCAGAACGTTAGAATCTATTATTTAAGTGGCAGAAATTTCTGCATTCATTCAACAAATGTATTTCAAATGCCTACTATGTCAGGAATTATTTTAGTTGGTGAATAATTATTATAAAATTTCAGACACTGTACACACATAATATACAATGATTGTGATACAAACTTCTAATCTCTCCTATCTGAATCCATTCATTCATTCATGGCACAAGGTGATGTGCTAGCAGGTGGATAGCCAGATATGTGGACAGTTACATAAAGGGTTTCTTGGTAAAGGCTTCTTGAAACTGTTTTTAAGACATACCAATTTCCAGTGCACATTATAGATGGCAATTTCTTTACTGTGAGAAGTATAGCTATGTAAGATCTCTCAAATATCTCTTTCTTAAGTCCTTTACAGGGTACTTCCTATTGAGATAATGTCTTTATGGACAGGCAGTAACTTTGCTCAGAAAGTTTATCCGATTGGCTTTGCTATCTTTTTTAATTTTTTAAAATGGTTTATTTATTTTTAAGTGAGAGACAGAATGTGAGCGGGGAGAGAGGGAGACACAGAATCTGAAGCAGGCTCCAGGCTCTGAGCTGTCAGCACAGTGCCTGACGTGGGGCTTGAACTCACAAACCACGAGATCATGACCTGAGCCGAAGTTGGATGCTTAACCAACTGAGCCACCCAGGCGCCCCTGTTTTTGCTCTCTTAATGGGCAGGACACCTCTTTATATTAATTTTTAAATATGTCAGTGTTCACATCTTCAGTGGTGAAATTAATATGGAAACCTTGTGAGAAACTGGTAAATAATGATATAATTAATACGATCTTAATCCTTTGATCTAACTTGTAGTCATGACATACTGCTTTTATAGGATAGTGAGCCAGGGTGTTGGTAAATTTGAGTAGAGAACTCAATCAGGTATGGTAAAATAATGGGATTATTAAAAGACTGAAGATTCCTGGGGACAGTAAGGCATTTGGGAATGGAAATGAACCTCGTCGTTTTATTCTATTGGATTTTTCTGTTTTACTCTTAAAATAGTGTATGTTAATATAGGTTTGAACTGAACCTTTATTGGATCTCTGTTTTAATTTTTGATCTTTTAAGTATTTTTCCATATGTAGATATGGCTGAAGCTTCTGGTGGTTTCTTTGATTTCTTGATACCTGGTCAGGGAGAAACCATATAACTGTACTTATGGGTGGGTTTTGGAGTCAAACTGCTTTAATTTTTTCTACAACTCCACTGTTATTAGCTATGTGATTTTGGCAAGTTATGTAAAGTTTCTGTGTCATAATTTCTTTACCTGTTAAATGGGGATATAATAATTCCCATCTTTTTGGTCACTTTACTACTCATGTAATAAACTAAGTAATCTTTCTACACTTAATAATGGGGAAAGATTCCAAGAATATTTCACATAACACAGCAAAGATGGCACATAACATTGTACTATATACTGATATATAAATATCCAGTACTTAATAAATAATATTGAAGCCAGTGTTTTGTACAGGATTTAGCAGAACTTCAGGTACTTGCTAAAAGGATTATAAATATTAAAAAGAAAATATTCATGTCATAGAATCCCATATGTTTTACATATTGTACATATATAATACATATGTTTGTTATATAAAAATATATACATGTTATAAAATTATATATTACACCTATATTATGTACACTATATATATGTGTATATATACACTGTATACACTATATATATGTTAATGTGTGTGTGCACATAAATAGGCAAGTGGATAAAATAAGGGAAGATAATTCTTCCCAAAACCTTGGCTAAGAATACTCTTTTTAACCTGACAGTCATAAGGTTAACGAGTACCATTTTCTGACAAAAAAGAAAAAGCCTAACATTTTATTGGTAAACACAATTGTCTTGCAGGACCCTGATGTGAGAGAGTAATATGTTTTGAGTCCTTAAATTGTCTCCAATAGAAGTATTGTAGAAAATTCATAAGGCATTCTTTACATTGCCATTTTTAGTAGAGACCAGATAAGAGAAAGAATATTGAATGATAACTAACTTAGTGAAGGAAGGCATTTCTATAAGTAGCTAAACTAATGTTTGCCAGGTATGTAGATTTCCTGGTGAAAGGATATTGGCAGAGATCTAAGAAAAGGCTAACATGTCCCTTAAACTATCTCCTTTAAATAACAGTTGTTACATCCAGGCTGTTGCTAAGAGATGAGGAACAATCAGTTCTTGACTGAGTTGTATTCTTGCCTAGATTGAGGGCACTCCCACTTCTGTCCTTAAATTGACTCTAGGTTTAGGAGTTCATGGAGACAAAGCAGGAATTTTCCTCAGGAAACACTTTTGGATCTGCTCGAGTACCTGTAAAGTGTCCCATTTGAGCCCCTAGAGTTTGGTATAACTGCATAGCAGAGGTTATCTTCATTTGAAGCATGCTAAGGCTGTCTATCATTAATGGTCCCCTTTCATAAATGGATTGCCTTTGCAGATACTGAGCAACACAGCATTCCATTGGGCCCTCTGGGTTGACTTAACTCTAAAAGTCATCCCAGATTAACTGAAAGAGTTAAATTAGCAGATAATTTTATATGCTTTCACTATGAGTTAGTAGCACATCTACATGTAGAGTGATGACACAGAAACATTTCCATCTTGATTTGTTCCTTTAAAAATATTTAGCAAATACTTACTTTGTAACTAATTTGTTTGACAAGATGAAGGTACACATCAATATGAATAAAATAATGTGAGGAAGTGGTGAATGCAGGAAAAAGGGTAGGATAGAAGATTTTTATAATTTATCATGTTATCATAGGAGAATAATCATTAAAAAGTATCACTGTTTACCTTTTGCCAACTAAAACATCACTAAAATTGATGGTTTAGGTTCAGGCATGATTATTTTAGGACTGCTCTTTATGATAACGTTTAGGCACTTACAGATCTCGATGGCAGAGCTAACTCACCAGCCCAGAAGATTTTTGACTTTACATTTGCTGCAACTGAAAACTTCCTAATGATCTAAAACATGTCACAAGTATTCAAATATAGAGCTTTTCTTATTGTTTCCTTTTCTTTTTTATTAAAAAAATCAAGATCAATAGAAAAGTGCTGAGAGTAGTACAATGAACATCCATATACTTTAGACTTTTTACCAAGTTTTGCTGTTTATTAAATTTAGGTCCTTTTACTTTCTCTTTCTTTTTTCTGATTCATTTGCAAGCACATTGCAGGCTAACACTTCTAAGAACCAGGACATTCTCCAACATAACCACAATAACATTAGCACAGCCAAGAAAGTAACATTAATCCAGTGATATTATTGTTTTTTATTATGATTTTTTACAAGTTTTGTTTATTTATTGAGAGAGAAAGAGAGAGAGAGAACACAAGCAGGGGAGGAGCAGAGGGAGAGGAAAAGAGAATCTCAGGCAGTCAGGCAAGCCCTGCACTGTCAGCATGGAGCCCAGTGTGGTACTTGAAACCATGATGGGGAGGGGGAGGAGATCATGACCTGAGCTGAAATCAAGAGTCAGATGCTTAACTGACTGAGCCACCCAGGCACCCCAATACGGTGATATTATTTGATATAGTCCATATCTACATTTCCTAACTACCCCAGTAATGCCTTTTTTACCCTTTTTTTTTAAATCTGGGATCAAGTCAAGCATCAGATATTTTATTTACTTGTCATATCTCTCTAGGTCACTTTTAATTGTAAATAGTACCCTTCAATCTTTTTGTCTTGGCATCGACATCAACATTTTTGAAGAGTCCCAGACATTTGCTTCACATAGTATCTCACAATCTGGATTTGTCCGATTGTGTCCTCATGATTAGATTCAGATTAAATACAGATTTTAAGACAGTTATTAGAGCATTGTCCTTTATAAAATCACTTAAGACTATAATTAGATTTGTTAGAAGTGGATACCTATCAAGTTCAAGTTTTGGTGTACCAAATTCATGGAGGTTTTTTTTAATTGGCTTAGATTTCTAGGACATCTAATCTGTGATCAGGAACAATCTGAGCCATAATGATTTGTCTTGCAGAGGGAGCTGTTTGGTACTAGTTGAGAATATAGAGCTTCCTTAATGCAACGAAGTATTAACAATTTATCCATGAAGTTTACTCTGCAGATGCTCATAAGTACCAAATTTTTTGCAGGTAATAATCTAAAAATATTAATTATAATGTCTATCTAATAGTGTAGCACTGTAAAAGCACCGTATATTTTGTTAGATTGGAATTCATATTTAGAACTACAATGTGTGCTCTTTATAAAAAGTGCTAGAAGTCAGTTATCTCACTCAAAACAATTTAAACTCTTTTCCTCATTCTTCATTCACCCTCTCACATTTTTAAAATCAGATGTAATATTTTTAAGGATTCTAAAATATTTTATAAATTTTGAATAAAATTAGAGGCGAATACAGTTTATTTCTTATTTTAACTCTACCACTCTACAATTTAAAAAAAGATATATTAAGATATTTTTAAAAGATTACAGAATGGAGATCATTTTTATTACCAACATTTTCCAATTCTCTTTAAACTGAGAATTTAGCAGTTTGAAAATTGCCCCTATTTCAAGGTAGTGTATAGCATAGACTTTAGAGCCAGATGTCTATGTTTAGTTCCTGACTGCATATTTCACTAGCTGTGGCATATAGGGCTAGTTTCTTAACCTCTCTGAATTTCATTTTCTTCTTCTGCACAAAAAAAGGAAAGAAAGAGATTGTGGCTATTGAGTAACGGAATATAAATAAATTAGCGCTGAACCTAGGATAGTGAAAACTGAATACATATTAGCTATTGTATTGATGGTGAATTGTCAATATTTGTAGTTATTAATGGAAATTTTTGATTGGCAGTAGAGAGAACAGATCTTTTAAGCCATTTAAAAATGTACACTCCTTCATGAAATATTATTAAATACTTTGTATATACTAGATAGTGCTAGCTTCTAGAAATTTAATAATGGACAAGACACATATGGCTCTTGTCCTCATTAAGCTTATAGTCTGCAGGAGACAGACGTTATGGAAGCAATTGCAGTATATCAAGAAAAATGTAAGTGGAGAAGTAAATAAAGAGTGTTATGGGAGAACACACATTGACTATATCCATGTCTGTCAGAGTTTTTTTTAGGAGGGGTAAACACTGAAGTTATAAATGGTAGAATTTTCTAGACCTAAGCAGTCATGTGGGTCTTGAGTATAGGCTCTAGCATAAGATTATCTAATTTACCAGCCTGATTCAGTGGTTTGTAAGATGGGTTCCCTTGGGTAAGCTGTTGAACTTGTCTGTGCCTGCCTCAGTTTCTTCATTTGTGAAGTGGAGAAATGACAGTCCATACTTCATGGGGTTGTTCTGAGGATTAAAAGAAATGAGTTATGGAAAACTCAGAACTGTCTTTTGACATTGTCAGTACCCAGTGAATGCTGACTGTATTATCAGAGAGGATTCAGTTTATACAAGCCCTGATGATGTTAGTATTATCAATGGAAGGACCTAACGTGCCTGCATTTACTCCTTACAATATAAATGTGCCAGAATCCCTCGTTCAAATATTTTTCAGCTTTTATCACCCTGCCCCTATAAGCGGTCACAGAGCTTTCTTTTGCACTTTACATGAGCTTCATCTTCAAAATATTAAGACAGAATGTCAAGCTGAACATATTTATATTTTTCCTTGATGTGTTAATAAAAATGGCATTTTGTGAGAGCAAAAAATAACCTAGTCAAATTGCTGCCGGCAGGTAAATTTTAAGTGGGATTGAATGAATTAAAAATGAAGCATTCTACCAGTGTTCTTGGAAAGTTTATGGAACAAAGTCTGCTTTACCAACTTGAACAACTTAGCCATTTTCTCTGCATGTTGCCCTCCTCCCCACATGACTCAGTAACATAGTTACATTTATTGGTTGTTTACTTACTTTTAATGCCCTTCATTCCACTAAGGTTTGTGAGGGGTGAGAAAGGGAGCTCCAGAATGCATGGTTTGAATTGAAAAGAGACGCTGTGTGGTCAGAATGAGGATGAGTGGAGAAATTGTAGGGAAGTTTTGGTTTTGAACAGCCTGTGGATTGTGCCTTTTTATTAAATGAAAACACTACAGAATGATTTAATTTGGTCAAACTGTTAAGTTGTTATTATCCTGCTCATTGATGGAATCTGATAAACTTCAATGCTTTTTTCTTAAACTGTAGAATTTCTAAATATAACGTTTTCTGTTGATTCAGGACAAGCTGTCGTGTTAGGGCTCAAAAAATAGTAGTTCTAAATATTGTTTTCAAAAGATATTAGATATCCTCAGGTGAAAACATGTATGTTCATAAACATTAAAAATTGTTATATAAGTATATATTGTACTTATTCCGACATATGCTATATGAGTACGTTTGGATTTCTTGCTTTAAGAAAGGTTTTTTCTTTTTCTTTTCTTCTTTTAAAGTATTCTTAATTTCACTCTTCTGTATGGGATATTTATTGTTAAATGGCCAGTCTCATGATGTGTGAACTTTGACTCCTACTTTCAAGACCGCTGCATTTAATTGGCTGTGTAATATCATTCAGCTCATTCAGAATTTAAACATTGTATTTGTATTATATTTGTATTATATAACATTGTATTATAAATCATTCAGAATTTAAACATTGTATTTATTAAGGAAAAAAATAAGGATAGTAGATAAAGGAACAGCATTAACTTTTTAGCAGTTTCTAAACTAATCATTTTACTTTTGATTTTTTTGTTGTTTTTCATGTATATCATAGTCTAATACAGCTTTTGCTTGTTTCCACAATGTAACAAAGTTTTGTAGGATTCTGTATTAGTTTATTGGTTTTACATATTTTAATGTGAGAGTAATTCATTTTTGGGGGGAAATGGGTCATTGTTATCCAAGGAGCAGCTGTCTGTAGGGTAATATCAAATTCCCTGCTGATTGTTTCACTTTAAATTTCTAGAGTATATGTTTGAAACACTACTACACTTTTAATGTTCACTTTTTCTGTTTTTATTTTTTTAGATGACAGATACATAAATATATACATATACAACCAGAAAAGTCAATTAATTAATCATAAGTTTTATTTGGAAATTATTAAAATAATTATATTTCTTTGCATCAATTAGATAGCTCATTGATTATGAATAGATAAGTTTACCACAGTAGCGGGTAATAGACATTAAGACACCTATGTAACAGATAATTTTCTTTTGGTTTCCTGCTTTTTAGGAGTCCAAATTTTTACTTATTAGCTCTTGCTTACTACTTTATTAGCAAAAGAGCTAGGATGCTTAAAGATCATCGTCAGAAGGACAATTATATATATATATTTTTTTTTATTAAAAGTCAGGCAAGTGATATGCTGTCTGTTCTCTGCCCGAGGGCAACCAACATTAATTTCCTTACTTGTAAATGATTGTTTTGCCTAGGGAGTGAATATTTAAAAAATCAAGGAAAACCGTATTGTCTTATAATATATAAATTTTCATTTTTCTTTATCATTTTAACTGAGAGATTAATTAAAATGCATAAAAGCATTTAAAGGTTTAGAAATTCAGATGTCTAATAAGCTTAAAGGTGAAAAGTTTTACACATCTTTCCAATGTCAGTTTGTGGAGCTTTAATATTAAAGAGTTCTATTTCAGTTAAAGTGTAACTTGTCAATTCCCATAAAATTCCTTGGCCACACACAGTACTGAGCACCATTAAGGCCAGAAAGGAAAATCCACCTTCCTGCCTCCAAAAGGTCTTCTGCTAATAGATAATGAGTCTCTGAGATCGCAGTTTTCTTGTTTGCTAGAACTCGCTGCAGGTCCTGTGGTGTTGGCATCTGGCTCTACTCAGACTTCTTGGCTTTCACTCTGTATTTTGGGGGGCTGATCTGGTTTCCCTTCAGGTTTGGTTACCTTTTTCTCCTGGGAGTCATGCTACAACGCTGTGATCTTCCTCATTTGCCCAGCAGATTTTCATGGGGCTGCTCCATGACTGTGAGATGCCCTGGTTCCGTCCTTTCCAGGGCTCCTTTTGATGCCCCTCTTACTTTGGAATGCATTTCACACCATCTCATGGACACGTCTTTGGGGTTCTGGAAAATGTAATACCCTTTTGGAGATGGTCTCAATGAATTTCAAAGTGAGCTTCTTTGTGAGTTTGTGAGGATTCCTGTGTTTTATAGAACACATGATAACAACACACTTAAAAATTGTAAATAGAGTTCAGTTTTACTCAGGACTTTTACAGTATAAGCCACATATAGCAGACTACCAAGGGTTCTTCAAGATCAAATGAAACCAAACAGAAGTATTTACTGTTTTGCACATTTGTCAGAGATAGATTTTTTATATCATAGTTTGTTTTTTTTTTCTTGTTTGGAACAAATATAGACAATATAACTTGTCTAACTTATCATTAAATAGTGATGAAGAGTGATTTGTAGATATTATATAGCCTGTGAGGTGAAACAGGAAAATTAAAAGAGCTATTTGTAGTGATAATCATCATTTTATATTTTTATTTTTTTTAATTTTTAAATTTTTTTTAAATTTATTTTTGAGAATAAATAAATAGAGAGACAGACTGTGAGCGGGGGAGGGGCAGAGAGAGGGAGACAAAGAATCCGGAGCAGGCTCCAGGCTCCGAGCTGTCAGCACAGAGCCTGAAGTGGGGCTCGAACTCACGCACCATGAGATCATGACCTGAGCTGAAGTCAGATGCTTAGCTGACTGAGCCACCCGTGTGCCCCTGATCATTATCATTTTAATAAAGTGGAGTATTTCTACTAATTATGAAAAGTATACTATCTCAGACTTTGGGTCTTGTAACCCTGCCTGTGTGTATGTATCCATGTATGTATGTATATAAAATGAGAATGCAAGAGAGCAAGAGGAAGAGTGAGATTGAGAGAGCAGGAGAAAAAGAGGAGAGAGAGATGCCAGCTTGGAGACAAACAGAGAAAGTGATGAAAAATAAGAGGCAGTGCCTTTATTAAAATACCATGGATTCTTCACAGAAGTGACATGCTTCCAGTGGAAAGGATAACCCTACCTGCCTTCACATGGTGGAACCCAGATTCTCCCCCAAAGAGGTTATGCGGCTTATTTGAGGTGAATTCGAATTGTTCCTATATAATGGTTAGGGGCAGTGAAAAGGGATCCTGCTAATTTGTAAGAATTTTTGATAAAACTAATAAATGTAGTCCAGACTACAATCCTTTTAGAATAACAAAGCAGGGAATGTCTAGTTTTTAATTCAGGCTTTAAAATTAATTATATACTTCAAACTTTGTTTTATTTGTATTAACCAGAGTCTTTGTTTCTTTTTCATTTTGATACTGAAGATAATAGATAAGAATCATGGGGTCCTTCCTGGCATACAACAAAAAGTTCTTTATCCTATTAACTCATGCAGATCTATTTCAAGTCCTTTTGAAAAAGATTTCTTGGCATCTCACTCTCTTCTGAAGTTGGTCAACCTTTAATCCAGGTTTTTCAAAATTTTGCTCTGACAAACAGAACTCGTGGGCAACCTTACCCGTACATTCTTTACTACTATCAAAAAAAATCACTCAAATCTATCATCAAAATGATGCGTCTTTTGGTAGTAAAAAAAATGGATATAGCAATGCTTTAAAGCAAAGAAAGTGCTATAGAACAAAAATAGAATTTTGAATATACTAAACATAACCCATAAGTTTAGCTGTCTTTGTTGAAACATTGATTAAAAGTAGATTAAACCTATGAATTAAGATTCTCTATCTTTATAATAATTTGCTTTTCCCATATAGATGATTCCTTGTCAAAAAAAAAAAAGAAAGAAAGAAAGAAGAGAACTCAGCTCACTTTTTTTCCTTTCTTCCTAGTGCATATATTACAGGCTCTGACAAGTCCTTCAGTAAAGAAAAGAATGAAAACTCATTTAATCCAGCTTTCCCTTAATTTATTTGGTGAGAGAAACTTTCTTCCAATATTGATTTACTTCTTGGAAGATGTACTGAGAATACAATAATGAAAATGCCTATCTAAAGAGAATTTATAAATGTGAGGGTGAGGAATACCATTCTCGATTCACCCATATCCAATAATATAAAAATATTATTGTAAATAAGTGTGAGTTAGTTGTTAATTTAAATATCATGTCATCCCAGTGTTGTGGAAGTATCACACTGTTATATGTTATATACATACGTGTTATATGTTATATATGGCATATGTATACCCATACTGAGGCTGTATTCTCATGAGTAAGTAACCTGCAGGGCTAATACACAGCAGCTGTAGCCAGTGTGGCTATATTGGTTATTGATAGCCAGCATCCATTCAAATTGTTTGGTATCTTGCTATACTCCCTAGTGAGGTATTTTAATCATCATCTTTAACCACAGATTGTAGCATTAAATGAAATAAAATAGTGTATGTAATCTTGTCAGAGCGACATATACCAGTATCACATTTGTCATTTCTGAGATGCATTTATTTATAGGAAAAAATGGGATAAACAAGTAAGTTTTCTATTACTTCCTAAGAAATGTTACTGGCTTTCAAACAGATATATTTTGGTAAGGTCATTTACGGCATTAAATATTCACCTTGAAATACTGTACTGTGTTATAAAGTGCTCAAAATTTGAAAATAGCATTGTAATCAGTTTTCTACATACAAACTGATATTCACCATTTACTTTGTTATTTATCTTCATATTTCGCTGGGCCTTGAGACAGAGTTTTCAGAATTTTTATTTCAAAAATACTTTTTCTGGCACCTGTTACTAACTTACCTGTTGCTTTCTTAAATTACACGTAAAGTTTTTCTTGTTATATGTGTGGAACATTATAGAATATCATGTCAGGGAGCACCTATGATCCACTTTACTGTAATGTAAATATTAAGGAGATGCTAAAAGTCACACAGGTGCACCACTCACTCTCCACTAATATTTATTCAGTAAATTAATTCAAATACAATGCACACAGAATTATCGAGGCGCTGTATGCATTTTTTTGGTGTGTGAGAGAAATTCCATTTGAATTTTACCTGTATTAGAGAGCCAAAGTATTGTGCTAATGTATGAGGTCATAACTGTGGTTTGTCCCTATATCATGAAAACAGTATATAGCTATGATAGTTGCAAAAATTCATTGTGATAATTTGTCATCATTTGTTGGCATAACACATGGAAAATAACCATGACTTGGATTTTCTATTAAACTATTTCATGATACAAGAGCAAAAGAAATTTAAAATTAAAACTATTTGGATTTAACTATATAAGCTTAACCAAGCCATGTCGAACTATCAATTGTTAGATGCCCTGAAATTAATAGTAATAATTTGAATAAAAACTCTCCCTGCTATATTCTTTCTGTGAATTCCTTGATACTTTGTTTCAAGCCTCCTTTCCCTTATATTTAACATTTTATCAAATACTACATTATTCTCTAAAGATTTTAACAGGTAAAAGGATATGGGGTGCCTGGGTGGCTCAGTTGGTTAAGTGTCCAACTTTTGATTTGGGCTCAGGTTATGATCTCCAGGTTGGTAAGATCAAGCCCCATGTCAGGCTCTGCATTAACAGCGCAAAACCAGCTTGAGATTCTCTTTCTCCCTCTCTCTGCCCTTCCTTCTCCCTCAAAATAAATAAATAAACATAAACAAAAACAAGCGAAAGAATAGGATACCAATAGATTACAAGTTATAGACCTTAAAAATGTTGTAATATTTCTCCATTGCACCTGATTTAAATGTGTATCATTTTTACTCATCACTGAGGAACAGCTGGTAGAGAAGAAAACATTACCTCAGCAGTTTTTTATATTTTCACTAAAATTTCACCTTAATTTGTCCGGTTATATAAGAATTGTAGATTTAGCTTCAAATATTTTATACTATGTGTCTGCTTATATGATTTCTGGTTAAAAAAATCAGGAAGGCTTACCACAACAGCTACATAGGCTAAGGTAGTAGTGACTGCAAAATACACCTAATATGAAAGGAAGAAGGCTTTATCTCTGATGTTAACTTCATATTTGTTTTTTGATATTTGTTACCTTCATAAACTTTTAAGGTCATTTAAATAAGTTACAAACATACCTAAATGATTTATCTTGGTACAATTCAATAAATACTCATTGAGGGGACACCTGGGTGGCTCAGTCAGTTAAGTGTCCAACTTTGGCTCAGGTCATGATCTCCTGGTTCGTGGGTTTGAGCCCTGCGTTAGGCTCTGTGCTGACAGCTCAGAGCCTGGAGCCTGCTTTGGATTCTGTGTCTCCCCCCCTCACTCTCTCTCCCTGCCCCTCCCCTGCTTGTGCTCTCTCTCTCCCTCTCTCTCAAAAGTAAATAAATCAACATTTTTAAAAAATAAAAAAAATAGTCATTGAACATTTACTAAATGCAAAACTTTTTAAGGCAACATTTGGGGGGAAAAATCTTCCCTTAACAGCCTTCATTTGGACAGTAGAAAAGTTCACATAAACATGACAGGACTACATGATATAATAACTGCAATAGATACAAAATGTTGGGGAGCTCAAAGAAGGGCAAAATACATTCAAATGTGGAGCTGAAAGATTATGTAAAGGTGCTGATTTTGAACTGGTTCCTGGAGGTTGTATAGACTCTTGGAGCTCCTGGCATAGGATTGAAAGACTGAGCATTGGCATGCCAAACCATATAATCATGCTCAACTTTGGATGTGGTAAGAATCTTGTGGGACTGAGATATAGGGTATATGGTAGGTAAACTGAGGACAGGCTATGGAGGGCCCCAAACTACAGGATTGGCTGTTACTCTCTAGTCCGTGGGAAAGTTTTGATTTTTGTGTTTAGTGCAGGAATTGGATGATGGGTTTTATGTTAATGTGTCTTTTGGTCCTGGCACTTCTTAATTTAATAACTTCAACCTCTGCAGCATCCTCAGTCTCCAGTGTTAAACACGGTCTTGGTATTCAAGGGATGTATTAAATATATAAACCTGAATCTGACCTTCTATTTATCATCCCATTTATCTAGCTACTAAATCTATTGATTCCCATCTTGTACCCTTGTTTCTAGCCATTCTATATCACTCTATACTTCTTTTAATTTGGTGCTTTTGGTTTTCCTTTGGTATAACCTCATTCTTTAAGTTTCCCTTGGGGTGTTGTCTGCTTTTTGAATCCTGCTTTAACTGACTGAGAGAATTATGTATTCCCTCCGTGACTTCCATAGGACCTGCTTTCTGCCTCTGTTTATAGAGTTTCCCACAGTTGTGTCTCCTGACTAGATTGTGATGTCACTATATTGTGAGTGCATCAGCTAAGAATCATTCATCTTTATTTCCTTATACCAAGCACAATTTCAACATTCATGAAATACTTGTTGAATTGGATTAAATTTTCAAACAATACAGATTCAATGGCAGCTGAACTTCTATATTGTTAATATAGGATATGTGTGACACGTGTTACATATGAATGTTGTGGTAACTATCATTTATCTATAGTATCTCATTTTTTCTCTGTAATATTACCCTGTAAAGACTGAAGTTTGAACTTCAGCTATACATAGGAAGTTAAATGTAGTAAATCATAGAGAGAAATTTATGTAAGGCACAAGTGACCCATGAATGCAGGCAAAGATTTCCTGTTCTCATTGTAATCATGCAAAGAGAGATACTTTTCTTGACACAAACCCTGGGTTTATTTTGTGGGATGTTAATTCTAAATTTAAATGGGAAAAATATAAGCACTGTGTGTGGGTAGAATTTTGAAAACAGTATCTTTTGACGAATCTTAATATTTTTTTATTCTCACTGATATATTGATAATCATGGCATTAGATTTCTTTCTTTCTTTCTTTCTTTCTTTCTTTCTTTCTTTCTTTCTTTCTTTCTTTCTTTCTTTCTTTCTTTCTTTCTTTCTTTCTTTCTTTCTTTCTTTCTTTCTTTCTTTCTTTCTATCAAGACTGAACAGGAAGCTGCGTTGGCAACCACCACATTGGGTGGGATTCAGGAGGGAGGTATACTAGAAAGGAGTGAAAACAAAGATTGCTTTGGTCCTCTTCTTTTAAGGAAGAACACACTAGCTGGTTTACAGTATTATTTCTCTCTGAGAAAAGTGGGAGCCCAAGGGGAAATTGTCCAGTATGTCGACCAGTCCGTTTCGTAGCTCTGCAGATTGTAATCATTTCTGTATTCTTTGCCCTTAATGAAATAATTGTTATATGCTGGAAGTTAGTGATTGCCGTTTTGGATAGAAGGAAGGAGTTTTACTTTGGAAAAAAATAAATTAGTAATGGAGTGGCAGGGAAGAAAAGACAGAACAGCTTTTCTGTTTTCCGGTTTGGATTCTGCTAGTGGCTTTGCTGCCTTGCCTGCAGTGATGGGTATTGCCAGAACTTAGGGAAAAACAAAGCTAAAATGGCAACATCTCTTAGGAAAATCTGTAAGATTGTAAGAAGGCTGGGTGGTTGTGGGGAGTGTGAGTTGGAGAGCAGATGCCTTTGGTCTGAGTTTCAGTCCTCACAGTCTGTTTGCTTTCTTGCTTTGAAATATTTTTTGTTTCTACCTCCTTGGTTTACAGGGAGCTGGGGAGGCTCGTTTTTGTTGTTGTTTTGAAATGTAAGTTTGCCAACAAGTGAGACAGAAAATAACTGCTGTGACAGACATGTCCCCTAAGACCTTTGCTTCTAAGGGAAACACCTCTCTGCTTCATGTTAAAAACAGAGGCCCCAACATTGTAATACCAGATTCTTTTTGTCTGCAGTGCAATATGAAAATGTAAAATTGTCCCTTTGTATTTTTAGCTTTTTTTTTTAAAGGTCATATCAACTTTGAAGTCTTAGAGCAATAGTTTCACTGCTGCCATGATTTGCTTTTTTTTCCCCTCCTTTTTTTTCTTTTTTTTAAAATTCTTAGGGCAGACATTGTGCTAAGTGCTGAACAGCTGCTTTAAATTCTACTTATGAACGGAAATTTGAGGTTTTTTTAAAATGCTCTTATTTAATCATGATCAGACCTCCTCTGATTGATGGACTGCTCCTGTTGATTATTTTTTGTACTTTTTTTTATTAGGCTTCCTTGGTAGTACAGAACCATTCTAACTTAGCTTCCCTTTAAAAAGGTGTATTAGGTGGATTATGTGCTAGCGATTCTTTAAGCGATGTTGATGGAAGAATTATTTTGTGTATTTAGACAGTCACTCAACAAATATTTTATACGTCAACACCGTGTTAGTTCAAGGTACATGAAAATGAAGAAAACATACATGGTCTCTGTCCTCGCAAAGTTGTCAGTCTGAAAGGAGGTCTACTTAGTTATCTATTTACACATTTTTATATTTTCCTTTCACAACACATTTTATTAGCCTTTATTAGCATTACTTATAGACCTTAATAAGCAAGATAACTTCAGTTTTGTTTTAAATCATGCTATTGTACACATATTTTACCAACTGCTTATTTTGAGGACCTCAGAGTTACTATGGAGAGTTAGGTCTAGGTAAGATTTTTCAGGTTTTGTCCATTAATATACTTATTTTCTTCCACTTACAAATGGTTTTTGGCAGGCCTATCTCATAAGGGATAGATCCCTGGATCAAGCCAGTGGCATTCTTGTTGTTTTCTTTTTGCTCTTCCTGAGAAGATTCATAGAAACAAAGTCAAGAAGCTTCTACTTCCAACTTACATGTGATCTGTGTGAAAGTTGTGATTTCTATATTCAAATAGAAACCTAAATCAAATTGGGGAATGAGATGGCAGAAGCAGAAATGTCACTGATGCAAGCTGGAAATTTTATCTTAGAACTAGTTTATTACTGATCTAGAGAATTAACTACCTGGGTAGTTTCCCTTAAAGACCAGAGCAGTTTCAAAGTTTATCCCTTATTTGAAATGCACCTTGGGTCACGTCCAAGTAAGCTACAAACAATACTCGAGAATTAAAAAACTGTATTTTCAAGTCAATTAAAATTAAACAAATGGCAAATCATTAGAAATATGGATTATTTTCTGTTGTTTTTGGCAGAATAATCATTATTATAATAAAATACTTCTATTTTGAAATGTCTTACAACTAATGTTTTTATTTTTTTCTTTAAGAGAGGTGAGAAAAACTATTTCAGGGGAGGGAATGTGCCATTAGTGAATAGACTGTTAGGCAAACGCAGTGCTGAGTAGATAACTGTTGATATTTGGCAACAGAGCTACAGAAAATAGGTTAGATTTATCATAGAGTCTACTAATCATGTGCACAGGATTTTCTGGGATGCTTTTAGCGTCAAATATTATAATGAACCTTCCATATCATGGAAAGTTTTCAGCATTTTGGTATCTAAATTATATTTTCCAGACTGCCTTACTCATTCATAAGTGGCAAAAAATATATTGGCCAGTAGATAAGTCATTTTGGGGTAGGTAGTTGTGTTTTTGTAAAAGGTGGTTTATGTATTTAGCTCACATCATAGATATTTGCAATACAAGCAGTGTAGTAGATTCTGGAGCTAAAGGCTGAGGATTAAATCCTACCCTGCCTCCTACCAGCTGTTTGACTTTGGGCAGGTCACTCTACCTCCATTCTTTGGCTTCTTCAGTCACAGATAGGGACAGGAGTAGTGATGACCTGTAGGGTTGTGAGGGTTAGATGGGTAAGTAGGTGTGTAGGTGTGTGGGTAGATATAGAGACATATTTCGTTTCGAGTGATATATTATTAGGTGGTGTATAAGTACTAGCTACAGTCGTTAATATCGTATTTAGGTAAAAGAACTGTAGCTACAGTGACAACAAATACTGAGATAACTTGAAACAGTTCTAATATTAAATATTCTATTCATTCTTAGATTCACATTAAACCAAAGGTCACAAATTGATCCACTGGCTAGTGGTGTTTGTTGCTTTTCTTTTGGTTTTACTAACATGAAAATATTGGATATTTCCCACAAAAATCTAGATTTGTTTTTTTTCCCCTTATAATTGGATGTTTTGGTCACATTAGTGGCCTGAGAAAGGTCACATCAGCCCCTCTAATATGAGCATATATTCTGCAGTTTTCTACGGTGTTCTTGTCACCTTGACCCCCATCCACCACAGTCTGCACAGTCATGTTCTCTACTCACTGATATTACCTGTCCATCACCTTTCAGCCTCTGGATTTTTGTGATTTCCTGCAATACATCCTGATTTTTAGTTTAATTTTGTTTTATTTAGTTTTGTTTTTGAGAGGGGGTTGGAGCAGAGAGAGGGGGAAAGAGAATCTCAAGCCTACTCCATGCCCAGTGTGGAACCCAATGTGGGGCTTGATCCCACAACCATAAGATCATGTCCTAAGCTGAAATCAAGTCAGATGTTTAACTGAGCCACCCAGGTGCCCCTTAAAAAACTTTTTTATAATAACTCTTTTAGACTAAACAGATTTAGGGAGCATTTTTCTCTTTATATATAAGTCCCTGAAATATAAATAAGTAAAACATTGGAAAAGTATGATCAAATATAGCAGAAGCTTACTATATACTAAACCTTTATACCTAGAAATATAGTCAGCAAGCAAGAATTGGATTTGTTACCTGAGATGAGTTATAGAGCAAAATTTGTATTCTTAGTTTTTGGTTGATCCTAAGACTTGGATGAATACTGGACTTAGGTATTTTAATTGATAATTTAAGACTTAGTATTAGTCCTTTCTTTGTAGTAGAAGGTTACATGACACATAGAGGAAAGAGAGGAAGCTAAAATTGCTGCCTGTATTACCCCAAATTAGAAATCCTAGGAATCATATGCTTTCAAATACTTCGTGTAAGGAAAAAAGTTCTAGATGAAAGAAACTAAAAATTCATTAGGAAATGGGAAAAAAAGAAAGTCAAGGAAAATATACTAAATTGTGTTGTTAGTAGGACTAAAATATGCATATAATATGTTCATATGTCTCCCTGTATTTATATTAAACATAAATGCATGCTCATGGTTTGAAAGAAGAATAAAAAAAGATTAATTATTTTGGATCTACTACCAGTCTTAGAATATAGCTCATATAACATAGTCACAGTTTTTATAATATTATCTTTAAAAGTGAAGAAAAAATATACTATATAATTTATGAAATATTCACATTATCAACTACCATCTCATAGGATTTATCCATAATTAATAGATGTCCAAATGATTGGTCCTCATGAAACTTCTTTATTTATACTATTATAGTTTCCATTTTCCAACATTTTGTACTCTCACCTTAGATACATTAAATTCCAATGCTCACTATAATATATACCATAATAGAAGTATTAGAAAATCATACCCATTCTTTTAAGAAGAATAAAATACCAGCATTGAAAGGAACCATAGCGGTCAACTAGTCCCAACTTTTAGAGATACATGTGAATCTTCTCTATAGTATTTCTGATACATGATCTGTCTTCTGTTTAGACTTAAAGTGTTGTGAATCTCATTATCTCAAGAGACAATTCTTTTTTTGGTGGCTCTGACAGTTAGAAGGTTCTTTTTAACACTGAGCCTAAATCTAGCTTCTCTTAATGTCTGCTTTTAACTCTTATTTTCTTGTCAGTCTTTGTAAATCTTTTGTATATTATATAGTATTATAAGTATTTGTTTATGTGCTGGCTTTCTCAGTGTAGGGCACCCTAATACATAGTAGACAGTCAATAAATATTAAATAATAGTTCTGACTCTGGTTCTATCTCCTAAAACTATACAAAATAAATTAAAAAAAAAGAAATAGTTGGGTGATAGTGGAAGATTACCTTTCTACAATTTTCTTTGATCTATATTGCCATACATAGCACACACACCACACACACACACACACACACACACACACACACACACACACACACAAATCCATGTATAAAATGTTAGAAATTAACACTGTTTTTAGATACTCAAAAATCTCTAATAGAAATTCCACAGAGGCAGAAATTAATACACAAGTTGCTAAAAATGTTTAAGACCTGAACTTTATGGTGGCTCCTGGATTGATGCCCATGTTAACACTGAGGTGGGAATTCTAATAATGCATTCCTTGATAATGCTCTGTGGGTTTCCAAGAATCAAGAAGGCAAACTTGTTTTTTTTATTATTATAAAACATAGTTTATCCAGTGTTGGCAATTAAAACATTGCTAACATTGAGGTTCAATAGACAATGTGATTTAAATGTATTTTCCCTTAGATTATAGTTCTTTACTGTTTCTTATATTTACCCACAGTACCTCCGAAATATGAATAAGGGTTTACATTTCTTGACAGTACGGTGACAGCAGTGCTTATTAATTCTGAATAGTTTCTAAATACTCCAAGAGCTGAGGGGATATAGTCCATATGGCAAGTAATTGGTGGTGCTTAAACTATCTTGACATCACTCCATTTTGAAGTGGCTATTATTTCAATCTGCTTTTTGGTGATAGCCAGCAGAAATCTACCTGGAACTGCACATTTTCAATTGATTTTCTTGCCAAATGATTGACAGAACATTCTAACTCAATTGTTTTCTCTTGGAATTTGTTTTCAAACATTTTTTTTAGAAATACACAATGTTTTTAGGTGAACTACATAGTCATTTTGGGAATGGGTGTAGTTAAAATTATTGATGATAATGTATAAAGAACAGTGTTAACAGTTTCAGTAGCTAAATAGTTACACAGAGTGAAAAAGAAATTCTTCGTAGGCTTTTTTTTTCCCTTTCACTCTAGTGATTGTTTGATTTTTCAAAAATTACCCGATTGGGGTTCAGCTTCAGGGTTCTCAGTCAGATGGCTGTACAAAATGTGAGGTGTCTATCTAAGCCAAACTGAGTTCCTTACAATGCAAGGGTAGCAAATGCAGTGATACAATGCACCCATGTTTTACATTTATTCTGTACGATAGAAACCCATTTCTTTGTCTGGAAGTCTTAAGTCCTACACATAGAATGGGGAAATTGTTTATGTGAATAGCAATTTCTAATGAAACTTTTACAATGACTGAATCTTTTAAAGCACATCCTACTCTCCTTTATCCTAAGGGGATTAAGCTTACCCTCAAGAAGCAGGTGGAAGGAACATATTTTATAAAAGTTGTTTGGCAATAAATGTCACACAGCAAAAACCATATTCTGAATTCCTAGCGATGGGATGAAATTTTAGTATGTTGGTAGCAGGAAGACCGTTAGTGAGGCTCTTGGTGTCACTCAGTAGTGATTTCTTTCAACTTAAATTGAAATTAAAATTATTTGAAGGGCCCAGATGCTGCAGTGCTACACAGTAGATCTTGATTACTCACTTTTCCAGCAAGATTCAGAAATCTGAGCCTTGTGCAGTGAGTTCTAAATCTTATTTTTTTATTCAAAAATAAAAATTTTGGCTGTATAGAAATATTAAAATAACTCTTGGCTCCTTTTCATAGGTCCAAATATATTAAACACAGATGGCTTCTCATAGCTAATTAGATTGTGTCATATCCTAACCTTAACTATGCTTTACACTTGAGTGGTTTAAATTAGATTCAGTTCAACTCAATTGAGTTCCAAATAACAACAATAATAATAGATAACATTTTTTCAGTATATATAATGTGTTGGGTACATTGCTGCATGGTTTTATATGTACCCTGTACTCATTTACTTCCCCCCAATGCATAAATAATATACTATTTATATTTCCTATAGTGAAAGAACGGAAACTCAGAGAGGTTAGGTTACATGGTCAAAGTCACAGAGCCAGAAGATAGCCTGACTGAGACTCAGCCCAGGTTTGTCAATCAAAGCACATGCTCTTAAATGTCACCCCGAGCCTCCAGTTTGGTTTACTATGCCCTATGCTAGATCTTGCATGAGCCTGAAAAATGAGTAATATTGTTTGTGGTTCAAAGAGTCTATAGTCCAAATTTAGTAGCTCACAGAGAACTCATGAATTTCAAAATTCAAAGTGAGTAAATTCACTTGGAGTTTGCTTAAAAAGTCTATACTGGATTAAAAAGTTTATTAGATGGGTTTCAGTAATGGAGAGAAAGACCAGAATGTGAGGTTTCTGTATTTACATTTAGAATTTTTAAGTAGATTACTCACTGTAGTACAAAAATTATGCTTAATTTAAACTAAGATGAAATTAATAAATGTGAACTACTAGCACACATTTAAAAAACAATTCTTTAATTAGTAATGTTAATAGTCATTGATTTTTAAAGTATCTGGGTCCTTAGGAACAATATGCTCCTTTGCTTTAGTGCTTACATTTCCATAGTTTGTAGTTAGTATTGTTATTACCCAAATGTCTGTGCCTTTTCCCTCTAAAGCATTTCTTTGTTTTCCACATTCATAGAGTCTAAGTCATTTTTAAAGAAATAAAAATTGAAACAGTTCCTCCGATGCACTTCAAGGAAATGCTGAGTTCTAAATTGGTTTAAAGTTACTTGCCCAGGCAAATCAATGTCTGTTTAACTGAGCCTATGCTGAATTGACCTAAATCAATTCAAGCTACTATCGTAAGTGGAACAAATCTTAAAATATATCATGGAATAGTAATAATTGAGCATCGTGCTCTACTTTCGTAATAGTGGGAATGCATCTGTAAACAAACTATTAAGAAAAAGGAAATGTTAAAATACAGTCAGCTTATCCATTCTGCTTCCCCTACAATTTTTTTAAAGACTTGATTATCCAGCTAGCACCAACAATAGTTGATTTCACAGGACATGGACTAAGCTTGAGCCCTGAAAATGGAAAAAAAAAAACCACATACTAACACCTAGTGATAATTATTTTGGAGATTATCCCACAAATTACTTACAAAGGCTGTGAATCCTTAGAAATTTCTTCAGATAACCTGGAGGTGAAGTTACCTTCCTAAAATTTCACCTGTGTTCATAGGATTGTTATACTGGGTTAAACTGCTCCAGACTGAACTATGATAACAGTAAGGTAACACATATCTTTTCTAAACATTTAAATGAAGAGATTGGTAAGAATCAACATAAAAATAGATAACCCACCACTGAGAACATATGGAAGAATAGGATATCATGTGCCCTGTGTGCCTGAGGAATAAATTCTGATTTTGTACAGTGTTTTCATTTAGAACAATCATTAAATATTTGCTTATCATAGTTCCAAAAAGATAATGTTACAAAGAGGGTGTTTAAAAGAAAGTAATGAAAAAAATGTCAGGAGAAGAAAAAAAAAAAAAGGACTTGTGCTTAATGTGGGTCTAACCACAATGTTCTATAAAAGCTTGTATCCAAACACAAGCAACAGAAATGATAAATATACTTCTAACTTTTTAGAGAAAAAAATCAGTTTTAAAGCATATATTTAAGTTCCTTCATAAAAAAAGATGTTCTATAATGAAAATGTGGTGATATTTGGGTCAGATCTAGCTCCAAATTCTAGTTCAGTAAGACTTCTATCAAATTATGTAACAGCTCTGAGCCTGTTTCTATAGATAAAATGGAGGCAATAATGTCTACTTTGTAGCTTTAAAAAATTACTTTTTGAGATTATTATACCAAGCCCACTTAGTATATAATAGAATGATTTTTAGTGTATTCACAGAGTTGTGTAAGTATCACCACATCCTAATTTCAGAATATTTTCATCACTCTAAAAGCTATCTTGTACATTAGCAGTCATTCCTCATTCTCTTCCGTCTCTACCACACCCCCTTCCTAAGCAACCACTGACCTACTTTATATACAGATTTGCGTATTCTAGACATTTCATAGCAATGGAATCATATATTGTGTGTCGTTTGTGACTGGCTTTTTCCTCTTAGGTTCACCCATGTCGTAACATGTACCAACCTTCATTTTTTAATTACCAAATAATATTTTTATGTACGGAGGTGCCACATGTTGTTTGTCCATTCATCAAATGGTGGCTGTTTGGGTGGCTTCCACTTCCTTAGCTATGAATAATACTGCTATGCGCATTTGTGTACAAGTTTTTCTGTGGACATATGTTTTCATTTCTCTCAGGTGTATACGTAGAAGGGAGAATTGCTGGGTCATATGATAACTTTATTTTTAACTATTTATAAACTTCCCAAGTTTTCCAAAGCAACAGCAGTATTTTACATTCCTCCCAGCAATCTGTGATGGTTCCAGTGTCTCCGCGTTCTCTCCAATACTTGTCATTGTCTGACGTTTGTTTATTTTAGCCATCCTAGTGGGTGAAAGGTGGTATCATACTGTGGTTTTTAGTTTGCATTTCCCTAATGACTAATGATAGTGAACATTTTCTTAGGTGCTCATTGGCAATTTGTAATCTTATTTAAAGAAATGTCTATTCAGATCTCTTGCCTATTTAAAACATGGATCATTGTCTTTTATTGTAATCCCATAGTTTTTAAATATATATAAACTTAGTAAATATGTATGTATATGTAAATATATACATACATGAGTTATTAGAAGTCTTTATATATTCTAGAAGCAAGTCCCTCATCAAATAAATGATTTGCAAGTATTTTCTCCTATTTTTAGGTTGCTTTTTCCTTTATAGTGTCATGTCCAGCACAAAGGTTTATAGTTTTGAGGAAGTTCAATTTATCAGTTTTTTTTTTCCTTTTGTCATTTTTACTTTTGGTGTCAAATCTAGGAAACCATTGCCAAACTCAAGGTCATGAAGATTGACCTTTATGTTTCCTTCTCAGAAGTTAATGATTTTAACTCTTACATTTTAGTCTGTAGTCCAATAGAGAGTTATGATAATGAGAAATAATACAGCATTTGCACAGTGACTCGCACATATCAATGCACAAGTAGTGAGAGTCATTCATACTTCTCTAAAACCAAAGTGAAAAAAAAATATGTCCTAGAGAATATCTTTAGATGTCTCCCACAATACTATTGTTCTTATTGCTTTTTGTAAGAAGATTTAAATAACAGGAGGTATGCGTTATCTTAAAAAGCATTTTTATAGATATTTGAATCACTGTAAACTTTTTATTAATGGTTGTTTGACATAATAAGAATGCAAAGAAGTGCAAGAAAAGAATAAGACACAGCACGTTTCAGCAGATTTAAGATTCTGCTACTGATTTATGTAAAAGATTGTATACATGAGGATATGTTAATAGTATAATTAAAATATTCTCTTTGGAAAGTGTATTGAATTTGAGAAATTTTGTTTTTTTAAGTTTATTTATTTATTTTGAGAGAGAGAGAGAGAGAGAGAGAGAATCCCAAGCAGGCCCCGCTCTGTTAGCCCATGTGGGGCTCCATCTGACAAATGGTGAGATCACGACCTGAGCTGAAATCAAGTCAGATGCTTAACCAACTCAGCCACCCAGGTGCTTTGAGAAAATTTAGTGTATATATAATACTTATTTTAATTAGTATTAATTTTCTTTAGATATCACAGTGGCTTCATTTTCTTTTGTGTGATAATGTTTTGGTGGGTTTCATAAAAGTTGGATACATTATCTGCAACTATTTCTAGACAGTTTACTAAGTACTTTAAAGAAAGGCATGGAAAGAAGTTTATGATGGTATAAAAGTGAATTTTTAAACATTGCTTCCTTTTGCCATGGGATATTTTTTTTCCCCCTGTATTCCATTTCTCCTGTATGATAAGTTGAATATGACATAGGCAAGTATTGGTTTGATATACTTTGATAAGTTCAGAGTGTTTCATAAGAACCAAACATTTATTAGAAGCAAATGACTCCGTTATTTATGAAACTAGACTACCACATGCAGCAAGGTGGAGTATGAATGTCTATTGCTCTGGTACCTGTACAAGCCATGAATATGGGAAGAGGTAGATTCTTAAAGCAACTGGAATTCATGGTTTACCCTAAAGAAAATGCATTTAGTATTATAAGTATACATTTCACATTGAATAGAAAGTATGAAGATTGGGGAAAGAATCATATTTTACCCCTTCTAAAAAAGGATAATCCCACTAGGTCACTGACAGGGCAGGATGAAGAAGTCTTACAGTGCGGCTGCAGCAGCCTTTGGATAAATAGAGGATTTAATAACATTCAAATATTTGTCCCAACCTCAAAGGACACCCTGAAATAGAACGAACTTTAGAGTTGATATGTTCTCTCCATATAAGTTCTAGTGGCACTTGCCCAGGGATTTCCTTGGGCATTTAATGTGTTTCGCTGACTCTTTAACCAGTGCAGTTATGGTAGCTCCCTTTGAGTGAGATTTGGCTTCAGTCCTTTATAAATAATGTCAGCAAAGTATGTAAGAATGACAAACTTGAAAATAGGAAATGCATATTTAAATCTCTGGAAAATCTTCCCCACAGTTTGATGTTCTTGGACACATGAGAGCTAGGTTTTGAAAGGATTAATTAGCTCACTCTAAACTTTCCTTCAAACTTCAGGACCATATCTCATGTTGCTACACACTCTGAGTGTGCATGTAGCCAGCTCTCTTTGAAGTATTTTATGGAAACATTCTTTAAAATGTTAAGATGCACGCTGGGTTTCAGCACTCATTCTACCTCAATTATAGATGCTTTACTATCTTTTAAAGGGATACGTCATTTTCTAGAGTCCTTAGCAGAAATAACTATCTTGCAATGGAAAGCTGTTGATAATATTTTGGTAAAAAGGAATCCAAAACAAGTAAGTTTATTTAGCCATTTAAAATGTTTTCAGGGGACTGTGTGTGGATGGTTTAATGGAGAGGAAACCAGTATTTTAGGAAGTCTTTAAAGGATCATGCCTTCATAAACATAAAATCAGCATAATAAACAACAAACAAAACAAACAAAAACAAGAAGAGGAGGGAAGGGTATGTTGGGGAGGATTTTGTCCCCTTTGGAACACAAAGTCACAGGGGATTGGAATAGGGTGTTTGGGTAGTGGAAAAAAATGTTTTAGCATGTGGTAATGAGGTTAAAAAAAAAAAAAAGCAATGGATGATTACTTTTCTCCACCAAGGCTCCTTTATCCTCATAAGCTCAGACAGTGGTCAGCCAGTTAGACACCCCTCCCTGTTTTATCCATCCCTTAACTATGTTCTTTGACAGAACTGGTTTATACAGCTGGGCCTTTGTTAAGCTTCAGGGGAAATACTACAGAACAGCAGAAAATATGGCAGACTGCGTATAAAATGGTAAATGGTAAACACTATTGAAGTGCAAGATTCCAACTTTAAAGTGTTGATGTTTTCGTTTGATTAGTTTCTCTTTTCTTTTATGGATTTGTAAAGTGAACACCTTTAAAGTTTTTGGTTTTCTACTAACAGATTTTATGGTAATGTAAGTAAATGGATTGTGTTAATCAGTGAAATTTCTTATCATCTATATTTTAATAAACAGAAGAAGAAAGAACTCATATTACTGACTAAAATTACAATCTAAAATTAGACATTTCTATGATAGTGACATAGTATTTTTAAGAAGAGCTGCATTGTATATCCTTAGCCACGGAACGGATTGAAAAGAGAAAGTAAAGAGGAAAAACGATTTACTTCAAAAAGTTTATCTCTATGACATACTTTAAATTTTTTAATGGAAATGTGATAGTGACATCACACTTAGCCCTGTGTGAAATGTAGTGTAAACCTTGTAGTGGGATCTTTTTATGTCTTCATACTTATCATACTTTTATAAGAGTTTGATGATTATCTTTTGTGCGGCATGTGCCAGATCCTTTGAATTTTTACTTCAGGGGCAAGAAATGGGTAGCCTTTAGGTTACTACTAATAGTTTGTACCCATTTATAGAAAAGAGTTAACATTCCTAACTCATCCACAGTGGCAGTATGGGCCATGCTTTTAAAGTTTTTTTCCCCCCTAAAAACAACAGGGAACGTGCTAAAACCAGAAAGATTAATGGGGGGAAGAAGATAAACAGTTAAGATGTAAAATGAGTTTAGAGGTCAAGCTAGAAAAATAAGAAAGCTTATGGATTTAATTCATATTCATCCAAGCAAAGAGGCTTTGGCATGAAAGGAACCAATAGAGAGGTTCAGCATTCTTGTAACATCAACCATAGCTGCATCCCGCTGTTTTGGAGTTTGGGTTGATAGATGCTCACCATCTTTGGCATCGCACCCTTACTTTTGGACTTTTCATGATTATAATGGCAAATTCTGCATTTTGTCAGGAGGTTCAGAAAATCTGTCTTTGCATAGCATGCCTGTCTGTCACATCTAGAAGCTGTTGTCCTAGGAAAGATTTTTGCACTGTATATATGTTCTTTGCTGTCTATTTTGAATATAACATAAATATTTTCTACTTCATTCATTTTTCAACAGCTGTTGTAGGAACAAGCTGTAACCAAATCTGTATGGGGCATGGAAAGAAAGAGTCCCCTAAATTGGCCACAATTTAGCAATGTATAAACTTTTCCTTGTCAGACTTTTCTGGATTCCAAAGAGGGTAAGGGTCATAATATTTTTCTTCATTGAACTACTTAGACAGTCATTCTTAACAAATCTGACGCTGATGTTCAGTATTCCTTTTAGCTGTGAGCCTCCTTTCTCATTTCTGCTGGGGGAAACATACACACACACACACACACACACACACACACACACACACACGTGCACCATTCTCTAGAGGTTTGCTTTTGAAGGCTTAACTTGCTTGATTTCACAATGACCTTTGAAAACAAAAGAAATTAAAACTAGATTGGTTACTTAATTATTTTTGTCATCATTATTAGATCCTAAATAAATTAAACATGCCACAGATTTTATTTCAAGACATACACCATGCTAAGAATAAGTCACTTTTGATTATGGAACAATTTGCTATTTATTTAGACTTAGCCAGTAATGTGAGAGGGGAGAGAGAGAGTGTGAGTGGGGGTGGGCACTTTAAGAGGAACCTCGGATAAGGAGATAGGAGAGAGGGAGGCTGAAAACAAAATCAGAACTTAAGGATATTATTTTGGAAAATAAATTTTATATCCTATTTGCAGTTCTGCCATAGGGAGAGTTTCCTGAGAGAGCCAAAATGACCAACTTATTAAAATAAGTCATATGATATTTTTACAGAGGGATTAATATCATTAAACCTAAGAGATATTTTTTTCTACTTAAAACTGTTTTGTTTTGCTTTGTTTTTATATTTTTGCATATCCACCTCACCTGATATTTTTACAGAGAGATTAATATCATTAAGCCTAAATAGATATTCTTTCTTTCTTAGCACTGTTTTGTTTTGTTTGTATTTTTCCATTTCCACCTCACCTGACTAGTGATGTTCAAGAATGAAAATATATTTTCTTTCACTGTGTTTATGGTGAACTATTATTATAGGCTATTACAAACATGTGCATATGTGCATATGTGAACATGCAAAGACACTCATATCCTCCTGAGAACAACATGAAAAAAATTGAGCGGCGTTATTTTGGAAAGCAATAACTAAGAGATTAGTGCTACTCACTGTAGTAGTAATATTTAAGAATCATATTTCTTTTGGCTTTTTTTTCCTTTACTTTTTATGGGCTAATAACTTGGGAGGAGTTTGCTTCTATTTTTGTAATTTTTTTTCTTCAAAAATACGTAAAACCTCAACCAGTCCTTTTGAATTATATAGTAAATGAAAGTTGTTAGCATATGCTTATGCTTAAGATGGTACTGTCAGATCCTTAATAGAGAAGTCCAGGAAAAAATAATTAATTTCCATTAACATATCATTAGACAGTAAAGTCTTCTTCTCCCACACCTCTTTTTCTTTCTCTGTCTCTGCCTTTCTCTCTCTCTCTCTCTCTCTCTCTCTCTCTCTCTCTCTTTCCCTCCCTCCCTCCCTCCCTGTCTCTTTGTTTCTCTCCCCACCCCCAACCCTCCGCACACACTTGCTCACACATATACACAAGATACAGATACCTCTCAGGGTGCCTGGGTGGCTCAGTCAGTTGAGCGCCCCACTTTGTTTCAGGTCATGATCTCACAGTTTGTATGTTCAAGCCCGGTGTTGGGCTCTGTGCTCACAGCTCAGAGCCTGGAGCCTGCTTTGATTCTTTGTCTCTCTCTTAATGTTCCTCCCCCACTGTATCTCTCAAAGTTAAATAAAGATTTAAAAAATTTTTAAAAAATATACAGACACCTCTCAAACTTTCCTGAAAGGTTCATTCGAGGACAGAACAATAGAAACAGAATTAATCCCTGTTTCATTACCAATTATTGTGATAACAGAAAAGATTGTTCCTTTCCAGGGATTCTACAGACAATTTTTAAAGGTACCTTTTTAGAGATCTAGAGAATAGATAGGCATTTCATATAGTATTCTTTCACTATTCTATCCAGTTGTTTATAACCTGAAATTTATACATGTGGCAACCATGTGTCTCAGAAAATTCTAAAAGCTTCTGATTTTTTAGACTTCCTTCATTGCTTTATCTCAGAAGCACACAACTACTAGTTAAACAATTTGTCCCAACTTTTGGTTCAGAAAAGTGGTACTGATAATAAATACACGGTGTTTTTTTTATTGTTACCTCTTACTAAATTCTAATAAAAGAGTTTTACAGCACATACTGGAAGAGATGGTTTTGCTAATCACTAGATCATTTTCCCTTCAATCCTCTATCTGTCCCAGGAATGGAGTATGTGGCTACTCAGTGCTCAGCTTTCAGACTCACAAGGAGCCGAGCATCTGGGGAAACTCAGGAGGTGAGCACTTTCACGCTGACTCAGAGACCAGCCGTATGACTCCAGTCTGGCACTGTCACGCCTGGTTATGGAAAGGCAAGAACAATGCCTCCCTTGAGAAGGGGGAAAAAGTCTAGTGCAGTCACAGTTTTGATGTAAAATTTAAATCATCCTTCCACATCCTGTGGACTTGGAGCTGTCAGAAAGGCAAAACCCATACTCCAATGGAAAAAGCTTTTTTATTTCCTCAAAAAGTATATCCTTTCTAACTGTAATAACAAGTTTTAGAACCACAAATCTTAATGTTAGGTTATTCAAAGTAATTTATAAATAATCAGAACAAAAGGACTTTGACACTTTTAACTTGTAGATGTTTGTTTCTGATTAATGGCAAATGTATACCAATACATGGATTATGTAATTCACAGCAAATTGCTGTTTACAGTTTTGTATTGTCTTCTGCACAACTCATGTAATTGGTCATTTTACCTACAACTTAAAAGAAATTTCTCTTCAACACTTAAAGGTCTTAATCATTTGTATTATGTTTTCTTCAGGTAGATTTAGTTGAAAGTTAGTGTTTTTGACAATTGAAAAGATTCTGCGATCAAATGTTTAATAACTCAAATTTAGGTGCACCTATTTTTGAGACAAGGAAATAAAATTATAATAATTATTGAAGAAGTCAAGAAGTCAGGATTTATTTTTAAGTGGGAAGTACTTCTTGCTATATTCTTGTGTTGTAAATCATGAGAAAAGTTTCAGTAATTTTTTCAAAAAAATGTAGAATTCTGTGAAAATGTTTGCTCGCTCTTCTCTTTATGAAAGTGACTTTGTATTTAGGAATCAAATGTTCTTGTGATCAGTTTACCTCCAATCTTGTCAGACTTAGCGTGAACTTTTCTAAGCATTAGAACATTATGGAATGGTTACAATAGGGTTTAATTAAATTTAATACGCTTTGTACCTTTTCATTTATCACGAATACTATTGTTTTAGGCACTTAGCAAGTGTGGATTAATTTTAAAATAACACAATAAAACATAAAGATGAGAAGTTTTAACTGGCAGATCATTTGTTTAGATAAATTTTGGCTCTAGAACCCAACTATTATGTTACTCATAATAAAGCAATCTTTTTATTTAGAAAATTTTCTGAGAGTCTTCATCCAATAATGCATGGTCTAATTTTGGAGTGAAATTTTTAGTGATTGGTAATTATCAGTGAAATAGTAAGAAAAGGAAGTGGAGAGAGAATCGAATTTTGAATTCTGAATCATTGTAGGATGGAGTTTTGCTATCATAAACTGCTTCCAAATGCTTACCTTCGGTTCTTTCTCACTCTTGTTTAGAAAACAAAAACAAATGCGACTTTTAAACTGAATTGTATTGCTTACTTTAGGCACATTAATTCAAGCACTTTTGAAATATCCTTTGTCCAACTCCTAAAGAGGCACTCATTTCTTTCAGGTATTAAAAAGAATTAAATTCTATTTCTCAGTCTTCTCTCTCTTTGACTTCTGATATTTTTGCTTTTGTCACCACCCCTTTTGCAAAGAACCCTGTACTTCCTCATTTTTTCCTTGTTCTTATACTTCCCTCCATGTCTAACTCTTTGGCGGTGGTGGGGGGGGGGGGCAAGGCTGGGAATGCTCTTTGGTAAGGGCAGACATGCCGGTG
Source organism: Prionailurus bengalensis (assembly GCF_016509475.1). Lineage (NCBI taxonomy): Eukaryota > Metazoa > Chordata > Mammalia > Carnivora > Felidae > Prionailurus > Prionailurus bengalensis. Next base: position 57,057,662 of record NC_057358.1, on the reverse strand, counting down.
AAGAGAAGGGCACAAAGGTGGTAAAGAAATTAAAAGCAGTGCCATTCTTACCAGAAAGAAGGGATGGTACAGTGAACTCCTTGATGTCAATGCAGAGAACATCTCAGAAACTAAACATATGACAAGGTAAACACAGGCAACAGCCTTGGTAAAGGTCCCTTTGAAATTTCTTGGTGACTATAACATTTTTATTTAGCAGTTTAAGTACAATTTAAACTTTTATAATATGTATTAACATTTTTCTGCAAATTCAAATTATATTTCAGAAGAGAATAATGAATTTATTGTTATGTAGCTGTAGTTCAAAAATTACTTTTGTTTTTAGATTTCAATGGTATGGTAAGTTTTGTTTATAAATACTAGTAGAAATAAGTTTCTACTCTAGTGATGAAATGTGTACTGAGAGTGACAAGGGAGTCTAGTCTTATTTATTACTTGGTGTTGTCCATTTTTATATTTCTATGAAATCTGTGTTTCTACTTGCATTTATAGTTTATGCCAGGACCTGATGAACTTGTTCATGCTTGTAAATAACAATATAATGAATGAGGTCTTTGTATGCGGGAAGCAAAGTGTAGAGAAGTATAGAGATTGGCATGTTCTGTATCAGAAGCTGATGGCAAGGAGGATTTATGGATAAAAGAAAAAAAAAATTATACAAGTTGGAAAGTCTGCATGTTTACCACAAATAAGGTTTCCGCAACTTAAAAGGCTTCTGAATATTATATATGACAGACTTGTTTATAAAATTGACATGGAATGTTCACAAAGTAAACACAAAGCTGACTCTTAGTAGGAAAATGAAGATGTTCAAAACATGTAAGAGGGAAGCAGAAAGGCTGAACCATGAAATATGAATAATAAGAATTGAAATTCATAGGTGAGAGTAATGAAACTATTATTTCTTTAAATGATATGCTAATTTTTTTGTAATTCTGTGTTTATAAGTCACGCAGGAAGTATTGGTTGTTTCACTCATTTGGATCAAAATGTGCCTAGACATGCTAAATGTCTATGTTGGTTTCCCTTATTAGATAAGTAATATTCTATTTTGAAAATACCTTTGGTAAACAGTAGAGTTTAATTCCTAATCTTGATTAGCTTTCTCACAACAACCTTAATTACAGAAGAGACCAGACAAGTAAATGTAAATGTCTTGTACAAATAGTCTTATTACTAGAAAAACTTGAGGTCCGTAACTTCTAGAAAAGCAGTGTAATCTGTGGATATGAAGGATTGTCAGTTTTTATTTTGTTTTTTAATGTCCCATATTCATTGTTCCCTTAAGATGCATCCTTCAAATATTTTCTGTCATTTTAAAACTGCATTCTGCTGTGCTTGAAATGTAACGCGAGAGAGTAAGTAGTGAAAACAGTTATTTAGGAGAGCAATTAACGGACGTTGTAAGTTAAATAAATGTCATGGTCCAGAATTTTAGAAGTTCATCTAACAAATGTTTGGTTTGGTAGAATTGTTTTAAAGAATAATTATGCTGCTTTGCTTATCACTTTGACTTCTCTTTTTTGCTAATCCTTTTTATACACTGATCCCCCTTAGTAGGATGGACTGCAAGGTTTCCTCCCCCTCGCTCTATTTTTTTTCCAGTTTTTCCCTTGGAGAGACAGTTCTGTGCTTGAGGTGCTGCCTATTATTGTGCGGAGACCAAATAGTGCAAGAAAAGATATCTAATTTGTGACTCTGTTTCCTATTTTATAAAACAAGAACAATAAATAAACTGACTTGGAGCATTGTGGAAGAAGTCAATCAGAAATAATTACAATTATTGTTAACTCTCTACTGGTGTTTCAAAGACCACGCTGCCTCAGTTACTTCCACAGAAGTTCTCCATTTTCTGGTACCTGCTGTTTCTTTTTTAAAATCTTGCAATCAACAAAGATTTATTTCTAAAACTGGATTCCATATTTTCTTCCAAACTGGCCTTTCTTTCTAGTTTTTATGTATTTCTTATTAGCAGTGTTTTTCTCTCAATTATACAGTCCAGCAATCTCTTTATGTTTGAATTATCTCTCTCACTTGTTCTCCCTTTCTGGTTCCCACCCTCAATCTTCTATCAGTTACTAATGTCTGAGGATTTTTCTTTCTAGAATAGTGTTTTGATTGTGTTACTCTGGGGATCACAAACCATCACCAGCCCCCTTCTGCCTTCAGTTTCACTTTCAAATTTTGCTTTAGCCATTTAAAAGAGATAGGATTTAATCAGAATCATTGTCATTTAGTCCCTGCCTTTCATCCTTATCTGCATTTAGTCCTCCTAGAAATTTCTGCTTAAGCTAAACTATTCGCCAAACCATGCCATATCTATCATTCTATAATTTTTTTTAATTGGCTAATGTCATTTATCTTGTCTGGAAGCTTCTCGTCTTCTCTATTGACATCGGACCCATCCTTCATTACCCTGTTGAATTCTTGTAATTTGTAGGAAGCATTCTCTGATTATTTTAGTGAGACATCATCTTGCTATTATCTGTCTCCCATAGTACTCACATTTATAAAAAGTCATTTACCTTAAAATATTATTTATTGATTTCTTAATTACATTGTTATCTGCAAGCACATGGTAGTCTTTCAATAAATGTTTTTCCATTAATGAATAAATGGATGAGTGGGTATATAGCTTCTATTTCCATCTAAACTGTACTTCCTTAGCAGTAACCCAGAAGGGTCTTCATATCTAAGTTGCCTGTTTCCTCCATAACATAAAGATAAATTGCCTGGCACAAAATAGACACTCATGCAATTCATTTATTTATTCATAGGAAAATACACTGTGTGCTAGAAATTGTATTGCCGTATAATTAATCTGTATCTCATTCAGCATAGAGGATTAGACTATTTGGGGGAGAAAAAAAAAACACGGCACAATTTGGAAAGACCTTTATCATACAGTCATAGCTTTAGCCTTAATCTTGGGAAAATCAGGTGAAATGGTTAAAAGTAGAACTATACTTACTGAAATCTTATTAAGTGGAAGATAGGCTACATGTCATGGGGATTCCAAGAAATTCAAAAAAATGATATTCTTGCATTTCCCGTGTTTGTGTTCTAGTTTCAGGTACTGCATGTACTAAGAAGAAAAGAAAAATAAACTATTGAATGAATGTCATAGGTTATACTGATGTTCAGTTTTTCATGGAGACTAATAATGAGAATTAATGATGTTGTTTGAGGTGGGGTGAAGTCACTTCAACCGTGGTGGAAGGGAAGGCTTTGTAGAAGAGCAGGAATTTGAGTTTGTTCTTTATAGATATTATTTATTTATTTATTTAGCAAGTTTTTATACCTAACTACAAACCTTACAGTAAATACTATCATCATGCCTAAAGAATAACCAGTAGAAGGCACTGCTTCTTAGGATTTTATGTCTGAATTAATCAAAGGTTAAAATATTTAGAGAAAGAAAAACTTTAAAGGAAAACTGTTATGGAAGGAAAGCATTTCCTATTCTAAGCCTTCCATCTTATGTTTGTTCCATATACAAATTCCTTTCACTTGGTTTGTGCTGTCATTTTTTAGAGTTGAATTAAGGAACATATTCTAAAGCAGTAAATAGGTGATCCCTCAGTAATAGGTCTGGTGATAATTAACCATGTAGCATTCTTTCATAAAATTACTTCATGTTTATAGTTTACATAGACATTTAAAAAATGACTAAGATTTTTTTCACAAGTATTTTAATAACCTAATTCAACTAAGTTTGCCAATTCCTTTACACAGACATTATTTAAAAGGATACTGTTATCCCTTAACTGGATTTCCTTTTTCTATGACAATATGAAGATATTTTCTAAGCATGCTTGTCTTGTAGGACTAGATCTTACAATTATTCATAGTTAGAGAATAGTAAGAGAGTTGTCGGTTTTAGATGGTAACTTTCAGGTAACAGATATTTCTTGAAAAACTGCTATCTTCAGAAAGGATTCTAAGTCCTGGGTATGAACCTCTGAACAAAAAGAAAGTCTTCCCTCTTGGGACTTATGGCGGGACAGACAGATAATAAATAAACATATATGAGGGGCAAGGTGCTAAATAGAATGAGGAGGTGCTGGTTCAGGAGGAGCAACCAGGGAGGGCGTGGCTGGAAAATGATGTTGGCTCTAAATGGAGTCAGAGAACAGGCAAGTGTATATCTGTCTGGGTTAAGAAGATTTCAGATTGAGGAAATACCAGCTGGGAAAGAAATAATGTGTACATTGTGTATTAGTTTCCCATTGCTGTTGTAACAAGTTAGCACAAGGTTCGTAGTTTAAACAATACAAATCTATACACTTACAGTTTTGGAGGCCACAAGTCTTCCAGTCACAGGGCTCATTCCTTCTAGAGGTTTTAGGAGAGAATCTTTTATCACTTTTTCTAGCCTCTAGAGGCCACTTTTATTCCTTGGCTCACAGCCCCAATTCATCCATTTTCAAAGCCGGCTAGAGAGTATCTTCCAGTCACTCTCTCTGACTTTGATTCTCCTCCCTCTCCTCTTTGTAGGGAATTTTATGATTACTTTGGGCCCACCCAGAATAGCCAAAATAATCTCATGTCAATCACCTTAACTTAATCACATATGCAAAGTATCTTTTGTATTGTAAGGTAACATATTCACAGGCTTCAGGAATTACAGTTTGGAAATCTTGAGTGAGGAGCTTTAATCTGACTAGTGCAAATGGCTTGCAACCTTGACTGTGTATTAGAATCACCAAATTTAAAAAATTCAGATACTCCACCTCCACACCAGAACCAATAACATTAGAATGCCTGGCGGTGGGACTCAGGCAGCAGTATTTAATACTAGTTTGCAGCCAACGTTGAGAACCAATGGTTTAGTTTATGTTGCAATCTCATACCCTGTTCCCTATCCTTAAGTTTGCTGTGCATGTTTGAGTACTATTGGGGACATCCTACTTACAGAGTGATTACAGTGCACCCAGAGAGCCTTTAGCCAATAGTAAAGGACTCCAGTAGTTTTAAAATCACTTTCACATATGGACTAGAGTGGCCTGATTGTGCAGATTGTGTTACAAAGACAAATAAAGGAAAAGTGACTTCATGTGAAAGCAAGTTGCCCTTTAGAAGGGAAGCTGTTTTCTATCTATTCCATGCATGTAACTCAGCAACTCCAGGAATGTTATAGTCTAAAGACAGGATTTAGTCCGTATTCCTCAATGTCCTTTTTTCCCCAGTAATCTTGAGACTTAAATTTACACTGTACTTTCTGAAAGTATCCCTGCATCTTTGCTTGTATCATTACTTCCTACGTGAAATTCCCACGCTGTTTATCCCAGACTTCCCATTTGACCTTCTTTTCCCCCCAAAACTCGGTTGGTCAACCATTCCTCTAAGTATTCCAGGATCCTCTGGGCTTCTTGAAACCCTCAGGTATTTAGATGTAGTATCATTTGGCCCTTAACCTGAACTGTCTTTCATTATTATTTCTCCAAATCTTCTCAACCAATGAATAAACCTTTTAAAGCAGAGACCTTAAATTCCACATTTTAATTCCCGTTAGATAAGTGTCTTGCACATAGTAAGCAATCAGTAAATGGTGTTGATTTGAGGATCCTCTTTTGCCCTAGAATTAGACACCAGTTCTTTTAAAAAAGATTTTCTTGTCTGTACACAAAACCAAGTTAAATATTCTATTATATCATTATTACCTCCATGGGTTAGTTTCACACTGGATTATATTTGTCTGTCTCATGTCATTTTCTTTGAAGTCTGCATTTTATTCATTGGCAAGTCTAGCACCTACCACAGGAATGACAAAAGTCATCTCAGGATCAATACATAAGAACATGCTTCAGCCTAGCTCTTCAGATGGTTCCAAAATGTCCATGCGCTGCAACACTTATGTGTAACACAGTCATGCCACATAAGCAGTCACACGAATTGGAGCCCTACGTATCCCAGATAACCAATGCGTGGAAAGTGACATGACTTCTTTTCTTATTATGTATCTTCCTTTATTATTTGCTTTTTATCAAGAAGATATAATCATTGTTAATATGCATGGGTAAAACACAAGTTCAACATACATGAAGTAAACATTGACAGAAAGCTTAACAATTCCAACGGTAGATAATTTTACAATAAGTAAGACATTTTTTTAACAGCTAATCAGACTATGTCTCACAACCAAAGAAAAGGAAAATGCAATATTCAAAAACCTATAGATGCAGCAAAAGCAGATGTTAGAGTGAAATTTATGCCATAAATGCTTGTGTTAAGAAAACATTTCCAATAAACAAAATTACACCACAAGGAACTAGAAAAAGAAGAAACTTAGATGAAATTTAGTGGAGGAAGGAAATCCCTAACAAAGAAAATCAGAAATAAAGTGGAGACCAGAATAAACAATAACATAACATTGAAAGTACTTTTTTTTTAAATTAATGAGACTTTCTTCTCTCCAGAATGAAACTGTTTGGTAGATGAACAAAAATTTAAGAATCTAACACTATTGGTGATTTGTGATCAATATTTTTAGAAGTGCTATGAGTCAGGCAAAACATGAATGTAGGCAGATCGATAGCTCTCTCTATAATTTAAGTATTTGCTTTTTTTCTGACTTAATAGCCTATTTTTGAACTATGGCATTTTGTCACCATATTTTTTTTAATCTTTAAGAAATCTTTTACCTGAACTGTATGAAAAGATTCTCATCTTGAGCACATTAAGAACATTCTGTAAGTGTCTGAAAATGGAATTGAAATAAGCATAAAATATATAATTGTTTAGAATCATTTGCCTTCTGGCATCACGACTCCTTCGTGTTCAGTGTTTGAGACCTTACGCTTTTGCTCCGTAGAATGATATATATAGAAAGAGAGACTGTTTATCCAGTGGTACATAAAGATAATTTAGATACTGAAATGACAAGATGTTTTGAGAAGAGTAGCAGTGTCTTAACTATTTACCATATTTACCTTATGTCTACTTTTGGACTTTCAATTTTCATAATCATTAATAACGCTATCCAGAAAGTAGAGATCAGCAAAAAAAGTCATGCCTTCTGAAGGTCATAGAATTGTATTAACTTAGGAAAGGCCAGCTGATCTAGCTTTCTACTTTAATAATCCGGAGACTAGCTTTTGCCAACAGCCGGGAGTTTTCGGACAGTTAAGAGACTTATTGTACACATGACTGAGGTAGACACCAGAATACCAATTTATTAATTTCACCAACAGTGATAATGGCTACACAGACCATAAATACTATGGCTTGTATAATAAATGCAGGGTCCCCTTAGAGTCAACTATGTGTAAAACAAGAAATAATTAAAAGTCCTTTTATTGATTTACTCTGATAAATCGCTTCACAAAGACCTTAAGTATTTTAAATCTCTTCTTGTCAGCTCATTCTCTACACGGCAATTGGAAGTTTGCTTGGAGAGCATAGAAGCAGAACAGTGGAAGTTAGTATCTCTAGTGTTTAGAGTTATTACATATACTTTAGTATTTCAAGTTGGTGATAGACGTGGTGTTGCCAATGAGACTAGGACCATTCCACCTCTAGACCATTGCTTCCTCCCTCCACACGTAGAGTATATGTGGAGTAAAGCATAGTAATGAGATTAGAAATAGCTAAAGACACCTGTAATGTGATGGCCCAGTCTACTTCTCCTCTAGATAGTGCTTACTTGGTAGCCGCCATTTCTTCCTTTCTCTCTGTTATTCAGCTGATCAAGACTTCTGCTATTAGTATTTCTTCTTTACGACTGCAAATACGTTTGATCAGTTTGTTGCTAGGTATGATTGGCCAGGGAGCATTTCTCTATGAGGAGATTTCATATTTCTTACTGATTTCCTGCTTTACCTCCTGGAAAGCAAGGTGCTTTCTTCATCTTGGAGAGATTTGGTGTTGGGTTTTTGGTTTTTTGAGGAGAGGAGGTATAGGTTACACTGTAGCTATATTTTTTTTTAAGTTTTTTAACGTTTATTTCTTTTTGAGAGGTCGGGAAAGACTGAGTGTGAGCAGGGGAGGAACAGAGAAGAGGGAGACACAGAATCCGAAGCAAGCTTCAGGCTCTGAGCTGTCAGTACAGAGCCCAGTACAGGGCTTGAACCCGTGAACTATGAGATCATGACCTGAGCTGAAGTCAGATGATTCACTTACTGAGCCACCCAGGCGCCCCTAAAGTTTTAAAGTAAATAGTATCCATGGTTTATTGAGCGTCTACTTAGTGCTGAATGCTCTACAAGTCATTTTGCATACACTACACAGTTTAGTCTCAAAAAGCATTACCAGAAAATATTTACATCTCATTTTAAAGATGAGTAAATTGAGATAGATTCAAGGGTTAAAGATGAGTAAATTGATATAGATTCAAGTAAGTCTCACAGCTAGCAAGTAGTAGAATCATTATTTTAATTCATGTTTGTCTGATTCCAGGGACTTTTTTTTTTAAACTGTGCTATTATTCTTAGTAGAGTATCTGCAGTACTCGAATACTCTATTCCTTTGAAACTTTTAACACTAAGAATAGTATTATTCAGCAATGATTAGGAGCATCTTTTTTATAGTAAATTTTAAATTTAAAGATCAGGGTTATATATGAAAGAAGCAGTGTGGCAGCTAAGACTTTCCTGCCTGGTCTAGAATAAGAATGGATGATTAGGTAACACTCTTTGTTAAGCAAAATAACAACTTTCTCAAGGTCAGATCAAGTTGTAAATACAAGAGTTCTTTTCTTTAATTAGAAATTTTAACTCTATACTACTTCTATATAACTCTTGTAGTGAAAAGAAAGGGAACTATCTGCTTAAGAATAATTGCCACATATTTTAAGCTCTAATACTGTTCTTAGACTCAAATACAAAAAAAAAGTGTTTAATTTTTAATTGTCTAAGTGAATTTTCTTATAGGCATTAGCTCATCAAAACCAAACATCTTTATTTGATTTCCCTCTCTTACTTAGGTATTCTAAAGAGCAAATAAGTCTAGAATCCACCTCTAAATCTTTGATAGCTGTGGAAATGAAAATTGAAATATTTTTATATTTTTACTTTTTTTACCACTTTGCATATGTGATATTAGAAATAAATGGGGAGGCGAGGGAAGAAAAATCCTCAAATGTTTCAAGATTAACGGCAATTGTAAAATTTATTCAATTCTTAATAAGCTTTAAGCAAATATCAAACTTTCTGTCATGAAGTCTGAGGTTTGCTTATAACTAATATTTATTTCTACATGTCATAATAATCTTACTTTTAATAAAATGCAAATTTGTTATAATGGCCACCATTCACTTATTTTGTTTATTTTTTGATGAAAGAAATTTTAGTTCTTTTCCCTCTTTTAGCTGCCGACAGTATTTGTTATTCATAGATGTTCTGTCTTCAATGAGGTCTATCAAAGTGTAAAACTAGATGGGTATGTTTTGCTTTTTTTTTTCCCTTTAAAATGGAATGGTCTTTCCTTATGCAGTGTTCTTAGGTGAATTCTCTTGTTTAAGAAGCCAGAATACAAGAGAGTGCTATATTAGTGTATTATTCTCACAACAAACAAGCACTGTTCTGTTGCTACCTGCTTGGCCATTGTTTCTGATTGTGTGCGCTTTGCAGTGGTATTTGGATGGTTTCCTGCTCTCTGCCAGCACAAAAAGGCATTTCTGTTACAATGGCCCCTAACCACACAATGACGGCATTAAGGATTTATGTGGAGGTTTCATTATTTTCTCCTCTTTTGTTCCTTCCAGGATGTCTTCCAAGCGACCAGCCTCTCCGTATGGGGAAGCAGATGGAGAGGTAGCCATGGTGACAAGCAGACAGAAAGTGGAAGAAGAGGAGAGTGACGGGCTCCCAGCCTTTCACCTTCCCTTGCATGTGAGTTTTCCCAACAAGCCTCACTCTGAGGAATTTCAGCCAGTTTCTCTGCTGACGCAAGAGACTTGTGGCCATAGGACCCCCACCTCTCAGCACAATACAATGGTAGGTTGCTCATGGTCTCTTGTGCCTACACTCACTTTTTGGCCAGTTTGCTCCTCTGATAAGTTTGGCTTCAGTCTTTTGCTTTAGAATTATCATCTACTTAACAGCCATACACAAGATTCATTCCTAACCTCTTAGAATTCTTTGTAAGTAAATAGATTCCAGTAGGAAGTAGAAGATGCTTTTTTCCCCTGTTTTTCAAGAATTTTGCTGTTGAGACACTTACAAGTTAATTAGAAGAAAAAAACATACATATAAGAATAATGTTAAAATAGCACATTTAAAGTTAGCATGAAAGTGAGATGTCACAGTATTTCTATTAAAGGTTTTTCTGGGGGTGCCTGGGTGACTCAGTGAGTTAAGCGCCTGACTTCGGCTCAGGTCATGATCTCACGGTTCGTGAGTTCGAGCCCCGCATCCAGCTCTGTGCTGACAGCTCAGAGCCCGGAACCTGCTTTGGATTATGTGACTCCCTCTCTGCCCCTCCTCCACTCATGCTCTGTCTCTCTCTGTCTCTCAAAAAATAAATAATAAAAAAAGGTTTTTCTGGATAGAGTTACAACGTATTTTGAACATCTCCACCATGATAAATCAATGTTTTCAAATTCTTTGCTTTGCCCAGATTGGATTCCAGTATTCCTTATGGTACTGGGAATATTATAGAAGAATATATTTTATAGAAACTACAGTTTTTTAATGCCAGTGCAATAATTTCTAACTCAGTCTCATTCACGCTGTTTTGATAATTCGGTAATTCCCTGGTGCATCCTATTCCTGAATTTGCAACTCAGGATAACTTATCTGGCCCCTTGTCCTGGGGTCTGGCTCATTGCGGAAGATTAGGAAACTGTGGTTTCATGGACGAGAGGGAAGAAAAGTGGCTTAGCATCTTTGGCTGAAACATATAAGCATGTGCACACACACACACACACACACACACACACACACACATACACACATACGTAAGGCTTTTAGGTCCTTCTTAGGAACTTAAATACACAATCAGCATATTGGTAAGTTAGCAGGGCACTTAGCTGCCAATAAAACCACCCTCACCTTTTCAACATGACTGCTTGGGTAGATGGGTTTTGTGACCTTCTCCTCTTCTACTTCAAGGATGGTGGGGCCATTAATATGAACCAGATTACACCAACAAAATTATGTTTCCTCAGACATTCTCATACTTATAAAGACAAGGTTGATTCTGTGAAATCTTTTTTTTTTTTTTTTTTGCTTTCTCTAGAAAATTATTATATATCACAAATGTGCTTGGAACTGAAATACGCCTACTTATTTATGTTACTAAATTACCATATATAGAATTAAATCAACAAGAAGAATCAGATATCTCCTAATAACTGTGAAATGGATGCTGTTCTTTGATACTCACATCAGATTTAAATACCTCTTTCAACATTTTAAGCCTTACAGGTCAGAATTGCACTGGGTATGTGACTATGTGCCAAGATTTTCCCCTCAAGGATAGTATTTCCACTAACACTATATAACACTTATATAGATGTGGTATTTTAATCACATTATCATATTAACTCATTTGACCTTCACAGTAATACAGTGGGTGTTATTTTCGGTCTCATTTTACAAATGAGGAAACCGAGGCACATAGGGGTTAAATAACTTGATTAGATCACTGTTGATATGCAGGAGAACCAGGGTTGTTTACCCAGACATTCTGGCTTTGGAGTCCATGCTTATAAACATTACAAGCTCCTCACAAGAGCACATGCATATTTTGTTATCTGATTATCTCTTATTTGGCAAGCTAAATCATACTATCCATATCCCTACCTTCTTTCTCTACTGTGAGTTCGTATTAGTTATGTGCAATGGTACAACTTTTTGGTCTCCTCTCAAAAAGGTTAAATTAGGAAAAGGAAAGGAGAAAATGGTAGTACACAGTTCAACAGGGTAAGGAGATCATACCCTGTATTTGGCATTGCATCTCTGCTAATAGCTTTCCTCTCTCAATATTTTGACCATTGCGTTCTCTCAAGGAGTGCTTCTTGGTTTTTTGCCTTGTGATATTACTCTAAACATAAACACGCAAATTTGAAGGAGTGGATGTAAATAGTTATAACCAGAAGAACATCACAAAGATAAAGGGGAGATTATTTTAAGTTTATTCAAGGATGGATATAAGAAAAGTATATTAAGTTACATTCTGAAGTTGGCATGAGGGGATGCTGTGATGCAGGATGTTAGTGAAAAGGAAACCATTCAGTTTTTAATGGAGAATTCAGTTCAACTGGATACAAACTATGAATCGCCTACTTTGTACCAAGTTTGTTGTTGTTGTTGTTGTTGGGCACTATGGAAATAGATTTAAATAAAACACAACTCTTTTCCCCAAACTACTTCATCTAGAGTAGCCGTTCTTAGCCAGGGCCTATGGGATCTCCTGAAAATGAGTGGACAATTCTGTATTATGCATACATGTGAGTAAGATCATAGGTTTCATCAGATTCACAAGCTGATCTCCGGATACAAGTGGTTTAACTTAGTTTTAGTGACATGAACACTGATTTTTTTACTTTACATCTAACTAGTTTGTAAATTTGTTCCTGCCTCAAATGTTTCTTGATTCCATCAGCTTTTCATCTCTTGAGCAGACAAGTCTGTGGAAAAGTCTGCCATATGATCTCAGAGTTGTAGCTTCTCTCTGGTTTTTCTTTCAATATTCACTGGACGTGTTTCCCTGAGAAATGAGTTGGATTATTTATCCCACTTTGGAAACTAATGTGTGTCCTTGTTTCTGACAGGATTTAGTCTAAAACCCTTTGGCTTAGCATAAAATTCTGTATAGAGTAGCACCAAACTATGGCTTTGGTATTCTCTTCTGCCACATCTGGCCATGGACCCGGTATTCTTGTCATGCCAAGTTTTTCATACAGGTTCAGAAACATACCAGGTGACCTCTAATGACACAGCTTTATTCTTTGTACCTGAAAGACATTCTCTTTTCAGATTTTACCTTCCTGATGAACTATGTTTCTCCCACAAGACTGAGTTCAAAAATTGCTTCTTTTTGAGATGCTTTCAAAGACTTCCCAAGCAGAATGCTTGCTGAATTATTCTTTTATCTGTGACATTTGTTTATTCTTTTCTCATGGCCTACATTATAATTTATGTGTTTGTACATTTGCCTGTCTGTATACTGTATTTCTCCTTGAAGGCACAGTCATACAAATCATATATATGACATATATGAATATATTTCTGATACTTACCACATAATAGACACTCAGTGTGTGATTACTAATTACTGGCAGAGTTCATATGGATGATTAAATAGTGAATATGTTTTGGGCAGAGTTGTTAAGGCACTATTCATGGCGAATATGCTGATTTTCCAGAAATTTAACAACTAAAGTAGAATATACTAACATAATATATTCAGAATGCTTCAGAAAGTGTGTCATAATAGCCATGATATATTCAGCTGTTAAGCTGATTTATATATTTTATTCATTTATCAAAATGATTGAATATATTTATAGAATTGTTATTCAACACAAATGCATTATACTTTTTCTGGGTAGTAAGCCATTGTCATGTTCACTTAACAGGAACTTTTATTTAAGTAGGAAAATACAGTTTATTAAAAAAAATAGTGTTTATTTTTGAGACAGAGAAAGAGCATGAGGGTGAAGGGGCAGAAAAAGAGGGAGACACAGAATCCAAAGAAGCCTCCAGGTGCTGAGCTGTCAGGACAGAGCCCAATGTGAGGCTCGAAGTGATGAACCGCAAGATCATGAACTGATCTAGAGTCAGATTCTTAACCAACTAACTGAGCCACCCAGGTGCCCCAGGAAAATACATTTTCTATCTTTTCTCTGTTCAATATCTTTGAAAACAGAGACAATGTTTCACGGTCTCTATTTCAAAGAGTTCAGTTTAAGGAGAAAAAAAAAACAGGTTTCCAGATTTCATTGCCTGTTTATGTGTGACATTCATACTCTATTCTTAAATTTAAAAAAAACATGAGAGGTCCACATTTTATATTGCCAATATAGTTTAGAGACAAAGTAAAACTGATGAGTAATCTCTGTAAGGCTGGCTTGAAGTTACATAGAGCTATTCTCTGTATAACATTTAAGTTGGAAAATATTTTCTGCAATAAAAGTTCTGTACACTTCACAATTGTTGCCATATAAAGATTTTGAGAAATTAGGGTTGTTTGTTCATATCCATTGTATGCAGGCATTTGGAATTGGGTCAAATGAAGATATAATTCTTCCTTTCTGAAGTTGTGTTTATTGCCTTAATGTTTTGGAGAAAAGGATTAAATGCCTAAATAAGAGCAGCTCACAGACAGTTATATTGGTGTGGATACTATGGGTGCATCTATTCTTGGAATGGTTTACTCATTATTCAGAGTACATCGTAGATGAAGTGTCTTCAGATTATGTACATATATTTATTTAAGAAACTGTCATATTTCTAATAAGTGTAATATTGAGACACATATTGCATAGGTATGTAAAAGACAGATTTTGTGGGTTCCTTTTCTGAAGCTCTTATTAGCAATTAATGGCAAATTTTGATTTTCATGTAATCTTCAAAAAGGTGAAAGTCAAGGTTGGAGAGTCATATTCTGACATGAGCGGAAGGGCAGTACGGGGCTTTACTTCTACTGAGAATCAAATCTTCTTGTCCCCTTCCCCCCTCTTTAAACATGGGTTTGGAGACTGTCACTGTAGAGTTTCAGAGACAAGCAAGAATCACTGTAATTTCTGGTGGTTTTTAATAATAGTTCTGATACAGATGAATTTATTTCATGATGCAAAGAACTGTTGAGAACAAACATATCCTCATGTCAGTCAGTGTGATTACAGATGAGCACCAGAAGGGAAGAGAGGGAGTCTGAAGAGAAATTAAGTAGCAGCATCAGAGGCAGCTAAGGGACCGTTTTGGTGCTCATTTTCTGTCTGGTTGCATTGCTACTTCTGCTGGTTAGATTGTTGTTGAAGTGTCAAATGTGATGTGAAATGAAAGTCTTGACCACCTGTGGTCACTGAATAGTCAATTGTCTCTTTTTTGGTTTTTTTTTTGTTTGTTTTTTTCACAGAAGGTATACTCTTATCTCAGCCAAACTCTCTTTTGACTTCCTAAAATCCTGTTGAGTGACTACTTTTGTGTAACTTTAGAGTGGCTGCTTCCCAACAGTGACTTTTAAAATATACAATTATTTATTATAACAGTACAGAATTTTTATTAAAAAAATAATTTGAGTTGCTCACGTTATAGATAGCTCAATTTCCTATGAAATAAATATTGCATGTATATATGTTTTTTAACATTTAAAGATCTATTGGATCTGAAAATATGTTTTAATCTATTTTAATATATAATGTAATGTCTGTATTGATAATATTTTCCTGGAACTGTTTAAAGAAAACTCTGGGACATACTATATTGGGATTAATAATTTGATTTATCTTAATGTCAGTGTGTTTAAACATTGCAGGGATACTAGTTATCATAAAGCAACATTCAGTGTGAGTCAGTTTTCTTCCTGAAGTCCATCAAAAGAAGACAGAAGTGTTTTAAGTTGGATAATTTTTTTTAACTCTTTAAAAAAATGTTTATTTATTTTGAGAGAGAGCACAAGCAGGGGAGGGGCAGAGAGAGAGAGGGAGACACAGAATCCAAAGCAGGCTCTAGGCTCTGAGCTGTCAGCACAGAGCCTGACATGGGGCTCAAACTCACGAACCCTGAGATGATGTCGTGAGCCGGAGTCAGACGTTCAAACCAGTGAGCCACCCAGGCGCCCCTTAAGTTGGATCTTCTATAGAAGTTGGACATATAGCTGGGAACCAAGTACACTATGGCAAGGCTCCAACGTATAAAATCCAACCTTAATGATGAAATTCACTTAATACATGTGACAGAGAAAAGTTTTTACTTCCTCTGGATTTACTGTCAACTCCTGGGATTACTTATTTGCCCCCCCCTGAACTTTGCTTATATTAGTAATGTATCTTCAATGTTTGACTAGGATAATGTTATGTATGAAGTACTGTTCAGATAATATACAAAAGAAAAGAGAAAAATACATGTGTTATTTAAAAATAAGTCACAGAATAGGACTTTAATTATGGTGTGGTAAAGATTCCTATTTCTGTATGGCAGTTTTTATAAGCTTTTAAATTTCTGGTTACCTTTGTACATCAAACTTAGCATAAGTTATTATGATGGTATAATGCATACTGTTGTTAACACCAGTGAGGTTATTGTGCAAGTTCTAATAATGAGAATTTCATTGTTTAGGGAGAGCAGTCTCCTACACTCTAGACAAAAGTGTAATTACTTTTGAACGATGTGGAATGTGTGCAGTTTAATAGCATGGAGAATAGATTCAGAAAGATTCAGATAAGTAAGCTTGGAAGCCATATGTGCAGTGTGGCAGTATAAAATTATGATAGTAGGCAGTATAATTCTACACACACATACCCGATTTCACACAGTTTATCTCTAAACTGTTGTTTCTGTAAGAGATAGGCTTGCTTATCTGAACAAGGCCAATTCAATTGAAACAAGGTGAAAATGGTGACAAGTTTGTATTTGTTTTTTATGGTAAATTGATGTTTATCATACAATGAAATTACATTGTTACCAACATTATTCTGTAAATGTTGTCAGAAAATACCACATGAAGCTGTTTATCTAGATATAATCCAAGGCTTGTGTTTGAATGTAAGCTGTTCAATCTTTATACTTGCATTGTTTCTGGAAATTACTCCCAGGGCTAGCAGGAATGAGGACATGTGAAAAACAATCAGTTGGGGTTCATCAAAGCCACTGGATAAGTTGTGCAATGGGTCTTTTTGTCCTGTTGCCTTATAATTTCATTCCTTTGGGTTGGGGGGAGGGCTGAATATCAGTGGGGAAAACCTTGATTCATTTGATGTCCACAGTATATTTGAAGTACTACTGTTGAGTTTAAAGTTAACTGGGCCTTGAGAAGTTAAGGAATGTACTCTCCCACCATGGGGAAAAAGTGCTATGTGGGAGTTGCAGGCTAGTTCAGGACACTTGATGAGTGTCCCCACAAAATGCTATCCAGTGACAGATGAATAAATAAGAACTTCTCAATCTGTAGTAACGGGGAAATGTGTTTGCTTAAGAATATGTGGCCTAATGAAGTTAATGACTTTCATTTAATAGGAAGTATTGTGGAAAGATTCAACTTAATTATATACAATGAATACCTATCACCAGAGATAGGGAGATGAATAAGAACCCTTCCTTCATGTGCCTTTTTGTATAGTATGGGGATAAGATAACCAGAAAATCACCATAATTTTTTTATAAAATACTAGAACCCTGATACAGGCTAACAAGTGCTAAGGAGACTAACAGTTATTTACATCTCATTGGATATCATTAATATAAGGTTTTTAGTTAATAGTTCAGTATAATTTTGCCTTTGCCACATATTTCCTCAGGAGCAATAACTAAGAAAGAGGAAAAGAGCAAGTTAAAAAAAAAATACTGAAGACAAAGCATACTGTAAACATCTTAACAAAATATGAGGAAGTTAGTAAAATACATGTCTCACATTGATAGGAAAACAATCAACTACTTTAGTTATTGGGGTTTTGTATGTTTCCTTTCTTTTTCTGTGTGACCACCTTGAATGAGGTGGAAAGAATGAAGAAATACTTGGCTAGGGTATTGGAAATAGCAGAGACACTAAGAAGCGGTGCTGGAAATTTACTTGACTGGTGGTCCTGATTTTGTGGAATGGATAGGTGTCCCTCTTTATTTCATTTACTATTTCAGATCTGCATAATAGAATCCTTTGTATTTGGGAGTTAAAAATAATGAAAAGTTTGGGGACCAACTTTCATTTTGTAGCTTAGATATTTTGTTCTCAGTTCTTCATCATTTTCTTCCTTTGATTCTTTTCCTTCTTTGCTCCTCTTTACCTCTCTTTCAGTTTGCTCCTATCAGAAAAACATTCTTAATGGGTTCTCTTGTGGATCTCAATGGAGCCATTATCAGGAAGGAAGAGAGGGTTGGAGAATCAGCACCATTGTGCTCTGATATATACTTCCTCCTTATTTACATATATTGCCTCTTGGGGGCTTGCCAAACTTCCTGTAGTCGGCCTAGGTTTCTCTTACTGTATGTGATTAATAAAGGTCAGTTGGTTCTATGATAGAATTTTCACTGATTTTTAGTTAGTTCTTCACAAAACTATGTGGCATATTTACTCAATTTATTCAGAAATCATATTTGCTTTTCTTTCATGATTCAATGTTGATAGTAAATTATAATATTATATTTAATGTACTTACTGGAAAAAAGGACTTAGAAGTCTATACTAGTTTTGATATTATTTTTGGAAATTGTGCTTATCATTGAATCCAAATGTCTGGGACCTAGTGCTTTAGCAGATATGTTATGCTCTTTGTGTGCCTGTTCCTAGCTTCTATTTTAAATTATTTGACAGCTTCTGTCACTATTTTCAATACGTTCTTGGTTCCTTCTTTAACTCAATTATTGCTTTTTGTCTTCATATTTCTTTCCTAAATTTGAGATTTTGTAGAGATTGGTAAAAATGTAAATTATTTACATAACTATAAGGTGATTTTGATGTTACTTTAACTGTATTAAATTCGTGCGAGTGATAATAACGAGTTTCTCGTTGTTTCTTATTTTGTAATTGCAAGGGACAGTCACTTAAGGGAATGCAAAATAAATAAGAATTTTCCAGTGTTGGTGACTGAATTCTAGGAATTAGAATGAAACCTACAATTGCCAATGAGACCTCAAAATATTTCAAATAATACCTATACCATATTCCCTCTTGGCTTTATCAGTTAGATACAACTATCTACTGTACCTAAAAAGAGAGGAATTATCTTTGTAGAGCAGTTTCTCTAAAAAGCACAAACACTGGTACTTAATTTGGATCTTAAGAAAGTGAAGTCATACAAAAAAAAAATGTAAGGAAGTATTGGGTTTTCGTTCTAATTTCTTTTTCTCATGTATTTTGGCAATTAGACTCATACACCTTTCTCTTTTATAAGTATAGACAAACACAAATGCCTGCATTGGTGGGGGGGGTGATGGATTTTTTAAAAACAGGAAGGAATTCAATAGTACAGAAAATCTAATAGGAAGATAGAAATGAGCATTCTGAAGAGGAAGGGTTCCTTAAGAAATGCCAATATGAATTCAGAATGAACACTTTTGCCACATAAGGTGCTTTTAAAAGCATTAAGTGAGGGGTGCCTGGGTGGCTCAATTGGTTGAGCATCCGACTTCGTCTCAGGACATGATCTCACAGTTTGTGAGTTCAAGCCCCGCATCGGGCTCCGTGCTGACAGCTCAGAACCTGGAGCCTGCTTCAGATTCTGTCTCCCCCTCTCTCTGCTCCTCCCCTGCTCACACTTTGTCTCTCTCTCAAAAATAAATAAAGATTAAAAAACAAATTACAAAAAAAGCATTAATTGAGTTTAAATTCTTTTCTTCCTCCACAAAGTTTGAGATGCCCATAATTTGTACTGGCATGAAAGCTGTCATTAACAATGAATTCATTACAGCATTTTAATATGAGACCAGCTTGATCATTTTGTACCCTTTCTCCCCCCATTTTTTGTTTTACAAAGTCAATTTTATGTTTTTCTATGCTCTGTAGAGGAGAAAGCCGAAAGTTCTTTGTTACTTGTAGCGGGGAAATAAATGTAAAGCTAACTTAAATTTACAGTTGTAATCGTTCCTTTTGTTAACAGATCTTTATACATACGCGGCAAGCTTTTTAAAACTTTTTCCCAGAGACAGTTTTTAGGAATGATCCATGTGAGCAGATGAGGTGTGAATGTAAGGAGAGCAGCCTTGGGCAGCTCTGTGACACTGACATCACATGATAAAGTAAATGAACACAAGTGACTGGATTTTGTGTCTTATTTAGTCAAGGCTGCTTCTGCGGCAGCAGAGCAAACAATGTTATCATTATATAGAGAAGCAGTGTTTACTTCAGTGTCTCTTCTTAGCCCTTAAAAATCCAGCCTGTCTCGAGATAAAACAGTTAATCTTGTTGGTCGATAACCCTAAATGAGAGAATAATATTCTAAGAGTGAATAAACAATTTTAAATGGAGGTAGGATATAAAGAAGGAGCATAACCACAAAGGCACTATTAAGGACCTTTTTATGTGTGTATGAATATAAAATATGTATCATGTAAAAAGTCAAGACCTATATTAATGAGTAACAAAAAATAGGTTACGATAATTTACAGTGTTAGACTTAATAAGGTGCTAAGCCTGGTACCCCCTTCTGCTGCTGCTGCTGGACCCTTCCCTCTGTGTAAACATATATCTGGAGAGGGGGATATTGCCGGGCTGTTACCAGTATCCGTCTTTAGGCTTTGTAGCAGTGGCTGGCATGCTTTGCACACCAGGGACACAGGAGTCAGAGAACATGCTTCTTCTGAATCTGAGATTTTGATTTCCCCAGAGTCATCAGTAGAATATAAGAAGCGACTTTGAAAGTCTTGTGTGAATATATCTTATAGCCTGTCTATAGTCTGATAGTCGCAGTTCACATATGGGAGATTTAAAATAGTCAATGCTCTGTAGAATATGTTATCTAATAATTAATAATAGGGATATATAATATTTCAATCTTTTCTATGTACCAGCCAGACTACATTTATTTTTTCAGCCAATTTTATGTCAGCCCGGTGAGTTCGACAACTGTGATTCTCCCCAGTTTACAGACAGACAACAGTCTTGGGTAAAGTAATTTGCCTAATAAGTAAGTTGGAGAGTTTGGAGTCATGACTTTAGAACCCAAGCACTTACTAACTGCACTTACTGCCTCCCCACTCATACAAACATTGAAATCAGTTTTATAGTTTATTGGAATAAATAATTTTAAAAGCCCTTAGAAATCCATGTGGGGCATTCAGGTGGAATAATTCATTGTTGCCTATTATACCTTAACTCAGAGACAACTTGATTTTTTAATCTTTTTATCTGGCTTGAAATGGACCAAGAGATTTAACTAATTCAGAATGGGTACTAGAAGTTCTGCATAGGCTGTTGGGTAATATATGGGATTTTAAAGGATTACTTGCTAAACCTTTCACATCAAGATTAGGAGTAATTTGTGCTCTTCCTATGAGACTGTTGGCAAAGCATAGTGGTTTAGCACATGGCACTAGTGACAAAATTACTGAGTAAATTCCATGTTCTGCTGTTTAATATCTTATGGCATTTGACAGTTATACAAATTTTCTGTACCTTAGTTTTGTCATCTGTAAAATAGGTATGATAAGAATAGCATCTGAGAGAGTGTTATGTTTAAAGAAGTCAGCATACCTAAAGCACTCTGGTGCCTGGGATATAGCAGGAACTTAGCTTAGTAAATACTAGTTAAGTGAGTGCCTAAAGAAATGTTTACATTCTATGATCGGGGAGAAAAATGGTGCATTATATTAAATGACCGATACTTTCAATTCTTACAAATTTAAGTGACCTACAAGAAAAGGTAAAGCTAAGGAAGAGTACTTTTGAAATGAGAAGTCCAATAAAAATCTCAAACTCTTGTCATTAAAAGGTTTTTTTTTTCTTTGTATTTTTAACTATTAACAAAACACAGGATTATCAATCTGAAATAATCTGAGTCTCCCAGTCAGATATTTATGACAGATTCAGTTATCATAAATATTGTTCGTTGGCAGCCAAATTTTTGCTTACTGTTATTAAGGCTGTTCATCAACAGCAACTATCACCACCACCACCACCACAAGAAAAATCTACCTCAGCCAAGTCAGAACTGCATTTTGATAGGATTGAAAGATGTAGAATGTGAAGAGCCTAAATTCACCTTTGAATTGCTTGGGTTCCAAGAAAGTCCACTTTTTGTAAGGTGTCTCAGTTGTATGGTGTCACTCTGTCCCTTTGTTTTCTCCTCTGAAAATGAGGATGATACTAGAACCTCTGAATATACACAGGTGTTACAAGGATTAAATAGAATTCTCGTAAGTGTTCTTGAACTATGCTTGGCACATAGCAAAGACTTAATAGATGCTGTAGTTCTTCAGTCGTTTGTGTTCTGTTGACTAATTACTATGAATTACTAGAAGAAAACACTATGGGTTTTTTTTTTGGGGGGGGGGGAGGTGGTGCTCCCAGTAATCACGATTTCCTTTTAGTAACCTGCAGGATTATTACGCACATTCCCATCCCATTTTAAGTGGTCCAGTGGTCTTATCACTAAACTTTGTCAGTATCTTTGGATGTAATTTGAACATGAGATGCAAACTCATTTAAAGGTAAAAGCTCTCAGGGACGCCTAGGTGGCTCAATCGGTTAACTGTCCGAGTTCGGCTCAGGTCATGATCTCGTGGTTCGTAAGTTTGAGCCCTGTGTCGGCTTCTGTGATGACAGCTCAGAGCCTGGAGCCTGCTTTGGATTCTGTGTCTCCCTCTCTCTGTACTTCCCTGCTTGCTCGTTCTCTCTCTCTCTGTCTCTCAACAAAGAATAATAATAAACATTAAAAAAAATTAAAAAATAAAAAATAAAGGAAAAACCGTCCGGTATCTTTGGAGTCATATGCCTGTCTTGTTCAGCACCAGGTCCCTAGAGTCTGGTACAGTGACTGACACACAGTAATTGTCTTAAAATAGTTGAATGGTTGAATGGTTGAATAAAGCCTGTGCCCATAAAAGACATTCTGAGTGCAAATTTCCTTATCTACATGTTAAAATGTTACTTTACACATAGATAGTTGATGTAACAAGTAAATGAAATAATTACCTACCACAGTGCCTGTTGTATAATGAATATGCAGTTAATGCGACCCCCTTTTTGTCAGCCTTCTGATTTTCTCAGTGCAGTTGCTGTGCAGATAACTAATCACAGAATTCTCTTGTAACTTCACATATTACACTTCTTCAAATAATCTGCCTGAGGAGACCAACATCAGTACATGCACACACACGCATGCACACACCAGCAAAAGTGTTTTGGAAAATAGTATATTTAAAAATTGCTAAACTTTTGTTGCATGAATATCTGGAAGGCAAGTGATTTTTCTTTTAGTACATGGTTAAGGAGGTTCATGTTTGAGACTATGGTTTTATTAGCATATTCTTTTGTTTTTGTTTTTATTTGTTTGTTTTTACATTTCAATGTGTTTTAAAATGCCTATTTGATTTTGGGAATTTTAGAGTTCCTGTGAGGGATTCAGTCCTTTGTTTATTTGTGCTATGTTTATTGCTTTTTAAAGTCCTTTGATCTTTCCTTTCTCGTTACCAATAAGAGCAGCTTGAGCTGATGTAAAGAGGCTGAGATATGGATAAGAGGCACTGTACAAATGGATTTTTTATAGGATATTAGCTGAACCTGTCAGAAACCTGACGTGTCACATTTAAAACTAACACACCTAACCAAAATGTGTATATTTCTAGCTGTTAATTCTTGATGATTAAATGTGTATTTCTGCTTTTGTTTCATTGGATAAAACTTTGACTTGTCACTTTCCTAATGTGCTTCATGTGATCTTTTTATTTCCTATCAAATAAACTCTTCCCTGTTCACTTATGTCCTCTTCAGTGGTTCTATAATTATTTTTGTTTTACATAGATAGAAACATGTTTTTCCCCCTTTTTTACATATGGTGTTTTTGCTTCATGCAGAGAGAACTACACAGATGACATTTTTTAAAAATCCAAATTTAATTCAGTTTTACATTCTTATGTTTATAACCCTGAATATCTCCAAAATGTCCTTACCTAAAACACTTTAGAGTTTTATTACTAGATTTATACCAGTAAAGATACATCAGCTTTCTTAGGGATAATCTTTAAGCAGAACTTAGCAAGACAAGCTTTGAAAACTATCATTCCTAGGAAAGTAAATCTCGAATCACGAAACATCAGTTTAATCGCTCCCCTTGACAACTTAACACAGCAGACTGAAATATAAAAGCCGATGCAAGTGGGATCAATGGATTATCTAAGTCCCTGAACATCTTCTCTTAAATCGGAGGACTTGACAGAGTGGTTGTGAGAGGGGTGTGTGTTGTGTGTCCCTTGTCATGTGCAGAGCATTAAGTTTTCGGAGATTAGTGCTGAGTGGATGTGGTCTACCTGGACATGAAGCCAGGGAGAAGGACATTGGGAGGGAATGAAAAAGAGGGGGCTACAGGAAGAGAGGGATAGAGAGATTTACATGTGAGAACTCAAGGGGCTTTGTCATGGCAATTGTATAAAGTGATATACAGTGCAAATCGACTTGAGCATGTCCCCGGATAGCAGGCGGTTTACAGCCTCCACGAGCCGAGATTACTGCTTTATCTTGTCATACTAAATTAACATGGCAGCGCGCTGTTAAACAGTGGTGACCTCTTCATCTGGGGAAATTGCTGCCTAGAAGAGAGATGGTATTTGAGTCTCTCTCTCTGTCTGTTTCTCTCTCCCCTTATACCCTTAAAGCATTTGGGGGTTACACAGTAGCCATTTTTAAAATATTATAGGAAAATATTTTCCTATTAATGCTACAGTAAATAGGGTGTAATTAGATCAAATGGCCATTTGGGGTAGAATAATAGGATTTTATTTATCCAGTGTTCTAAAAAATGACATATCATCTTTATACATTGGAATTAAGAATATATTGGCTGCCTTTTCATTTTAATCCCTTATTATTCTACAAATAGCCTGTTAATTTGTGTAAGAGTTAATTTCTATACTTTCCATAAGAATTGGTTGGTGGTGAAGAGATAGAGGAAATAAGGCTCAGACATTGGTTCTCCCACTCATCAGGTGGAGGGATAGCCCAAGAGAACTTGCAAGAGGATTATACCTTAAATAGAAGCACCCAAGTTATCTCTTCTTCCCAGAGCTTACCAGGTACTGCTTCATTTTTCAGACTTTTAAAATTACTTTATTAAAAGAGGAGAGAGAGAGAGAGAGAGAGAGAGAGAAGATCATGAGATTAATTTGCTTCATCCCTCTGCCAGTCTGCAGCTGTTCCCTTCATGTATTTTCTAATTCAACATATAGGAAATATACTATTTGTCTCCTATCTTAAAATGTTGATAAATCAATCAAAATCATATATATATATTTTTTTTTTCTGTGCTCAGTATGTGCTATTGAAATTTGACTCAAAGGAAAGGGCAAAGTAAAGCTTCAAAATAACATGAGTGTCTATTCCTTTATGTCCCCAGTTGAAGACTCTCCACATTTAAAGTGTAGCTCTATGACATGCTTCCTCACTAACCTGTAGAGACAAGTGTTTTCCATCCGTGTGTTAAATCACTTTAAGGCTCACAGGGTGAGCTTTGTGTAATCTCTGTCCCCTCTGAAACTATGTGATACATGCACTCACATTTTTTTTCTAGAGAGAGGGCCCATTACCTTCATTATATTCTCCAAGGGGCCTGAGCTACCAAAATAGATGATTACTTGTCTAGAGCTTAATTCTGTTTTAGGGCTGTACTAGGATACATCCTCACACTGGGGCTATAGATCTACCAAGCAAGATACTGACTTACAGACACACTTATGATTGTGCTTATTTTATAATCAGAAAATGTATTCACCAAGTCTGCCTTGGAGAGTTTTCACAGGGCTGCCACATTTGGAATTCACCCTGTAGGCCACCTATTGCTCCTGACCACTTAACACTGTTCCTCTTAGCATTCTTTCCTGGGTCCATTTTTTGAGCCATAGACTTGCTGTAATTCTAGTACAAGGATGAGGTTCAGTTCTCCAGTACCCTGGATTCAGAGTACAGACCCTGGAAACACAGAAAGACTGTTCAGCTTACAAGGGATGTGAAAGAGAGGCAATGCATTTTCTTTTCTTCTTTTTCTTTTGATAAAACACATTTTCTATTTTTTTTTTTTTGGTAAATTGCTTCCTCCTGCCCTCTGCCCTCTCTCCCCACTTTTCCCAAGTCAGCATGTTGTCAGAACTGTGAAATAGAAAATACACATTAATTTAGGAGTCACCTGACTGGTTAAATTCTTCCTTCGAAGCCCTGGTACCATACTGTTTGACTGACACAAAGTTTTTATTATCAAGGTAGTTTGCTTCTGTTTAGTATTGTCATTGCTTCTGTTTAGTATTGTCATAAGCATGGTGTTTTTTCAAAGAAAGGAAAAGACAAAAAATATAAAGACAATGACAGAAATTTCTACCAAGTTGCCTTTGTATGTTGTATATTATCTGGGAGCTAGTGTTAGAGAAGCTATTGAACTCTGTCTTTTTCTCCTTATTCTCTCCTTTGATAATTTCTTCCTTCCTAGCATTTTTCATCAAATTAGATGCATTAGCAACTCTTCTAAGTAGAGAGTCATTAGGTAGCTAGTTTCTCCTAAGTTTAACTATTTCTAAAATTTTCAACTAATTCTTTCAGTGAAGTTCAGGACTTGACTGTAAGTCGATGTGATGTTGTCAAAAATATTAACCTTTCCCCTATTCCTCACTTCTCAGTCCCTGTTATTTGTTTAATATATTTAATGAACATTCTGCACACTTAAATATTAAAACTTTGGAGGGTTTCTTTCAGATAAATTGCAAATTTGACATAAAAAGTCATGGAGAGCAGGTGTAATTTTTTGTCTTATGATATAGCAACATATCAAAAGTAACAGGAAAGGACCCTGGCAAACTTCTCTATCACCTCCTGACTCAGAACCAAGGGTAGGAGGTGGGGAACAGGCTCCTGTTACATCAACATCACAAACATCAGAAATGTAGAATGATAGAGACCCCTATTCTGGAACTGAAATAAGTAGAATATAGTACTTGAATACTAGAGTATTGAGGATATCCTTATTATTCAGAAAGTCAATGTGATCTAGTATTTTCCTGGAAAAGCAGAAAACCTAAGACAACAAAAGGAAGAAAAAATATATAAACAGACAAAAAGAGGAAGACTGTAAAATAAGAAGTAAAAACAGATGTCTCATCACACTAAATATAAATGGGTAAACTTACCTTTTAAAAGATTAGTATTTTTCTGAATTTGTTTAAATATAGTTTATTCTCCTTACAAAAGTGAGACATAAAACAAAATAACATTGAACTGTTAAAAATAAAAAGAAAGGTAAAAATACAGTAGACATACACACACAGAAATCAGAAGTAATGTTATGAACAGACCAAATTGAATCAAAATCCTGGGATAGAGTCTTTTTATGTTGTTATATAGAGATAAAATGTCATGAATATTTAGACATTAAATAAACTACATAAGGAAAATGTTATTTTAAAATATTAATTTATAGAAAGAAAAAGATGCTAGAAATATGAGGTGTTGACAGAAATATAATTATACTAAGAGATATTAAAGCATCCTTTTCTCTTTCACAGATGGATTAGATAGAATACAAATTCATGGAGGCTTTGATAAATATAATTAATAAGTTTGATTTAATATCTATATGTATATCACTTAAAAATGTTTAAAAAGTACACTACTAAATAATTCTTGTGTTAAAAATCAAAACTATAAGCTACTTAAAATAACAGCATGAATTTAAAAATTTGCCATGAAATGATGAAAGTTCTAGTAATAGGCAGATTTATAACTTTGAATGCCTTAATTATTTTTTGCACATCTCAGCTTTTTTAACTTAACATTTTTACAGTAACATTAATAATTTTAACTTTTTTTTAAATTACAGTTTCTTCCATTATTCATTTGGTTCTTTTGTTCTTTCACTCTTTTTATATTATTAAGGTATCATTGACACACAGTGTTATATTGGTTTCAAGTGTACAACACAGTGATGCAACAATTATATTACATTATGCAATGCTCATGACAATAAATGTAGTTACCATCTGTTACCATACAAAGTTATTGCAGTGTTATTAACTGTATTCCCCATGCTGCACCTTTTATCCCTGTGACTTACTTATAACTGGAAGTTTGTACCTGTTAATCCCTTCACCTATTTTGCCCATACCCCTACCCCCAGTGCCTTTATTATTAAATTGAATAAATGAGGAAAAAAGAACAAAACATCTAACTTTAGAGGCAGATAAGCATTATAATAATGCTATCAGTACAGGCACAGAACAGAACCTGAAAGATACAAGGAAAGAAATAAATGAAGTGGGAGAAAATTAGGAAACTTTTCTCCAGATTAATAAATGAAAAAGAGCAAACACAAATACACAAAAGTATAACTGATAAAGGGTAATGTCATTACTGTTAGAGAGATAGTATAAATTTTTATAGTCTATTCTAGGATTTTCGAAACTGTGTCCTAAAGAACATGTACCATACAATGTCAAAAACAAAGATTCTATGGTCAAGTCAATTAGGGAAGTATTTCATAATGTTAAAAGACTTTTTTTTTTAAGTTGAAGAATAATCTTCAGAAATGCCACCTATAACCAGCCAGATATTTTCAACTTCTAAGAAACTGAGAATTCCCATGCTGTATAAAACTTTCTTCTAGAGCCAAAATAAAAACAAAAAACAAAAACAAAAATAAAAAACTTTTCTAATTAGCATAATGATTCAACCAAACCAATCCCAAAAGAAAAGTAAGTGCAGTCTCACTTTGCATATAAATACAGAAATTCTAAATATATATATATATATATATATATATATATATATATATATATATAAGAGAAAGTTTCAGTCCCTTACTAGGCTTTTAGTGGATCATGCTTAAAAAGAGTAATTTTGGTGAATTCAGGGAAAGAAACATATATTATCATTTTCTGTATTAGGGGATCAACAGAACTGGCTTGCCAAATATGACACGCTGCCTGTATTTGTAAAAATAAATAAATAAATAAGTGAATGAATGAATGAATGAATGAAAGAAAGAAAGAAAGAAAAAGAAAAACAAGTTTTATTGAGCAGAGGCACGCCCATTGCTTTATTATTATCTATGGCTGCTTTTGTGGGTCAGTGGCAGAGTTGAGTGGTTGTAACGGAGGCCCTGTGGCCCTAAAGCTGAAAATATTTACTATTTCACCTTTTGTAGAGAAGCTTCACCAATCCCTTGTCTGTATTCTCACTGGCTCAAGAAGAAATCTTATATGAAAATGCTCCGAAAAATGTTTGATAAAATTAAACATCCATTGGTTGGTTATATAAAGTCGTTGTAAATAGTTAATACACTTTTACAATCTGTAATAACTACTTCAAACTTAATGGTGAGGTTCTCTAGTTCCTTTCAAGTTAGGGATAAGTCAGGCTTGCTCACAACTTGCATTTAATATTACTTTATCAGGTTCCTCCCTTCCTCCTTCCCTTCTTTCCTCCCATCCTCCGTTTTATCCAGCCCTCCTTCCCTCTCTCCCTTCTATCTTTTTCTATCAAGAAAAAATAGTGGAACTTTTAACTCAAGAAAAAGAAAGAACAGTAGGGAATTTTCTCAGAATTATAAGAAATTTTAATCAAGAAGAAAACAGTGGGGTGATTTTCCCTGAATTATAGAACTTAAAATGATCTGAAGTCTTTAGGTATCCTAATGAAAACTTTTTCAGCAGACAGCTTTCTTTTTTTTTTTTTTTAATTTTTTTTCAACGTTTTTTATTTATTTTTGGGACAGAGAGAGACAGAGCAGGAACAGGGGAGGGGCAGAGAGAGAGGGAGACACAGAACCGGAAACAGGCTCCAGGCTCTGAGCCATCAGCCCAGAGCCCGACGCGGGGCCGTGAGATCATGACCTGGCTGAAGTCGGAGGCTTAACCGACTGCGCCACCCAGGCGCCCCCAGACAGCTTTCTTAATGATACAGAACAAACCAATTTCTCTATATTCTTTGATTTCTTTTTTTTTTAGAAAACTAATTTACAGTTTCTCTTGATAATGTCGCTTTCTGTGTTACTGTTTTTAAGTCAAAAGGTTGTAATTCATGATTATTGAACAGAAACGTCCTGATTTGTTTTCAGGTTACTCACTTCCATGGACAGGGTAAAAACTCCCTCTTACCCATTTGTTACAGGCCTAACATTAACAAGCTACATGTTTTCAATTTAAAACATATGAAGAGGGGTGCCTGGGTGGTTCAGTTGGTTAAGCATCCAACTGTGGCTCAGGTTGTGATCTCATGGTTCGTGGGTTTGAGCCCCACGTCGGACTCTATTAGGCTGACAGCTCAGAGCTTGGATCCTGCATCGGATTTTGTGTCTCCCTCTCTCGCTCTCCCCCTTCCTTGCTCACACTGTGTCACTCTCAGTCTCTCAAAAATAAATAAACATTAAAACATTTAACAAATGTTGAAATATTTGTTAAAAACAAACAAAAAAATGTACCAAGAAAATCCACTATCCTATGGGCATGACCTTGAGCTGGGACCATGTTAGAATGAAAATTGATAGCTCACTATTAAACTCCTCACTGTTCCTAAAAAATGTCTGATTAAAGCAAGTAACGCCTAAGGTTGTTGAACTTCGAATGAGTATGCACCTAAGAAATTCCTATTGCTATTTACCTCCTTTTGGTACTCCATGGTTTGAGATGGAAAATGGTTTGGATGTAGGACTCGAGGGAGTTTACTTTAGGCACAGTCTGCCTTTTCAGAGCATTTTCTCATGATTTAAAGGACTAATTTTTTCCCTCAGGACTACTTCAATTTTGGTTCAGGTTTGGTCACCTTGGAGAGTATATTTTTACTCAGCTGGCTTTCTCAACTTCACCTTGTGCCTCTTTGGTTTCAACTTGGGTTCTAGATCACCTTGGGATTATCATTTCACTTGGTCTCCCTTCCTGTAACGTTAGCCTTTGGTTAAATTTTCTTCCAAGTTGCTACTGGTAATATTGCCAATTTCTACATGAGATCTTTAATTACAGGAGGAACCCTATTGTGTTTTTACCAAGTGTTCTCTTACTGTTACCTTTTATTTTATGGGAATTTTAGAAAGACAGTGGTGTTATTGGGTCCTCTCAAACATAACAGAGATCTCTAAAAGCAATAAGGTTGTAGTCTTCTCTATTACACTGCTTCACTGGACTTGATTACCTTGCTGCCTCCTAGACTACCTTGGACAAAATGCAGCACTGCGATTGATTTCCTGTTTGAGTAACTGTGGTGTCAATTGATTAAACTTAAATAAATTCATATTAAAATACCATTTTCATGAGTTTGTTTTTTTTTTACCTAAGAATTTGGACGAGGACATATTTTCAATCTTACTAGAAATGCATTGTCTTTAGATTTCTAGGCCAGATAAAAATTATTCTCATCTGTCCAATATCCTTCTCATACGATTTAGCTTTATACATTTTCTCGTGTGTGTGTGCATGTATGTTTCATTTTTTTTTGAGAGAGAGAGAGAGAGAGAGGGAGCACATGCCTATGCTCATGGAAAGCAGGGGAGGGGCAGAGGAGAGAGAGAGAATCTTAAGCAGGCTTCATGCCCAGCACAGAGGCCCAGGCAGGGCTGCATTCCACAATCGTAAGATCATGACCTGAGCCGAAATCAAGAGTCAGCTGCTTAACTAACTGAGCCACCCAGGCGCCTCGTATACATCTTCTATGCTTATCTCTCATTACTTGATTTATTACATAACAGTATATAGTTTTGTAAATCATCATCTTTTAGGCACCTAATAGTCAACATTTTTTTTACTCAAAAAATCCACTGTAGAGTCACATAGTTAACCATACTTTCACGAAAAAGCCTATATAGCTCAGTGGTAAAGTCCATCTGGTGAGTCTTTTTTTTTTTTCCTCATTAGATTTGGTTTATTGCACCTTTGATCAAAATGTCAAAGTGCCTGTGAACCCCTTCTTCGATGTGCCCTCTTCTCTACCTTTAGTTGTGGAATTTGTTCTGCCAGTCTTCAGGCCAATTTCTGGGGTACTTAGGATGATTTGATAGTTATCTAGTTGTGTTCATGGAACAATGGGAGCCTAAGGTCCTATTCTGCTGCCATCTTCCTCAATCCCAAAAGTCTTTCATAATCAAATTATTGGAAATTTCTTTATTGAATAATAAGTTAGATATTGGTAGCACGATGACCAGTTAACCACATACAACTGTTCAAACTTGCTTCATGGATCTCTTAAAAAAATTCATCCACATGCCCTTTATACACCCCTTTCCACAGTGGTAGTAATCCTTTACCAGTAGGCTCCTATATGTCCTTTGTAGCAAAGAAAAGAAAATGATATAATCTAATGCAAAATAATAGACTATTTGATATAAGAACAAATATAGCATGGTAATTAGAGTATATGCAAAGAATTTGCAATTGAGGTGTTGATGAGAATGATTTGCTTGGCTGGCAGACATACAAACTGGTACTTTATAATAAAGGTTCATTAACATGTAAATAAGTGGTTTATTTTTGGTGTCAGCAGTGACATTGCAGTTAATTCTTGGCCCTGGAATCAAATGCTTAGAGATATTGATTTAATAAGAAACACGAATATCAAGCTTGAGTTACAGTGGAAAAAAAATTTCTGCTTATTCGCTAAAAATAATGTAAGTTAACATCTTTTTTTTCATTTGCTAAGGCTGTCTCATGTGAGGAAAGTAAGATATTAAGCTAAACTTTGCTAATATTTTACAGGTTTAGAGAGTTTGAGAGCAAAGGTCATTTTATCTGTCTATGCATTTGGTGAAAACGTTTTATTCTACTGGGTTAGCTTTAATTGATCACTGAATATGAAGACAGTCTACCAGGAGTATTTATAATTTCTTTGATTTCCAAGGTACATCTGGCTAACATAGCTGGTTAGTTTGGTGACTCCTTTTTTTTCCTTAAATTTTTGTAGTGTTTATTTTTGGGAGAGAGGGAGAGAGAGAGAGAGAGAGAGAGAGAGAGAGAGAGAGAGAGAGAGGACGAGTGGGGGAGGGGCATACAGAAAGGGAGACATGGAATCCGAAGCAGGCTCCAGGCTCTGAGCTGTCAGCACAGAGCCCAACATGGGGCTTGAACCCACGGAACCACAAGATTACGACCTGAGGCAAAGTCAGACACTTAACCGACTGAGCCTCCCAGGTGCCCCTGTGCCTCCTTTTCTTGCACAATCCCATAAGCAGGTTCAGAATTCTTTTTGAAGACAGCTGCCTTCCCAATCGTTCTAAAATGAAGCATGTATTAATAACTTTGTGATAGAGCTACTAATCTATATGGTGGACTAGTTACCAAATAGTCCAGCTAAATACGAATATGATCATAAAAGTATATACTAAGTACCTGTGATTTCATAGTCCAACAAAGTCATGAAAAAAAAAAAGAAAAAACTTCAAATGTTAATTAATTAACCAGTGTTTTTATAGTTCTGCCGTTCTGTACACAGAACAAATATACAGTTTTTAAATTGTATTTATTGTTTTACATTTTTATTGAGATATAATATTGTGAGTTTAAGGAGTACAGTGTGTTAATGTGATGCGTTTATATATTGTAATATGATTACCACCATACTGTTAACTAAAAACTCTGTTATGGCACATAATTATCATGTCTTTTTTTAATGGTGGGAACAATTAAGATCTAGTTTCTTAGAACTTTAAAGTTTATAATACAGGTTGTGTATACAGTTTTCAGTATTTTTTTAATGTTTTGTCTCATATCAAACCATAAAAGAAACATATTTTTAGGTCTCTTAATGACAAAAAAGCCACATAACTTCTGGAAGAATAGCAGTGTGGTTGTACATATGTTTGTGCCTATATTATTGACTGTTTATGAAAAAAGCTCATAAAATCATCAGTCAGCAAGTTGAAGTCATACAAGTAGATAAATGTAACATGTATAAAAGATTCAGTGAGAATAAATGTAATATAAAGCTTATGCAAAATGAAACTTTGCAAAGATGTTACACTGCTAAATGTTCTAATAATCAGAAAAAAGAAAAGTGGGAGAAAACTTATTGCGATAGACAGGGCCAGATTAGCCATTAGGCACTATAAGCACGGTGCCTAGAGCCCATAGGACTTTTAGGGGCCCAGGAAAATGTTTTGACTTCTTTTAAAATCAGAAAGACAAGTAAACTTTTAGGTGGAAGAAATTTTTTTTTAATATTTAATACTAATATATTTTCCCAGTGTAGTCATATAATTAAAATAATACTCTTCCTTCTCTCTCTCTCCCTCTCCCTTTCCCTCTCCCTCTCCCTGTCTTTCATCATCATTATTTGTTTGTGGAGGAAGGTGTTTACGAAAGCAAAATTTCTTAAGGCCCAGGGAAGTTTATGATGTGGCTCAGGCAGTGGGTAAAACACAGAAAACAGTTTTGAAAAAGTTTTACAAAGATGCCTTTTATACAGAGCTCCTACCACTTCCGTTCTTGCTCCTCTCCAATTCTACCTAGTCTTTTTACATTCCATGTTTTATCATTCTGGGTCTGATTTTGGAATGTCATTCTTATTTGCAGGTTGCTTTGTTATAATCCTTTAGCAGCTTGAATTGTGATATTGACCAACTGATCCCAATATTTATCTACTGCCTAATTGAAAGATCAAGTTATTTTTCACTCTCAGTAACAAAATGCAGCAGCTATACATATAGGTGGAAAGTATGAGAGAAAAAAACAAGTTAATAAAAGTGAAACACACAAAAAGATGTTAATTTCGTAATATTTTTCTTTCCATACTTTTAAAATTTCTTTTTCATTTGCTGGGTAGTTTATTCAGACATAATAAAACAAAAGCTGACATCAAAAAGAAGACTTTTAATTATTTGTAATTGAGGTGCTTTTAGATTGATATATGAGATAGACATAGGCATTTAGTTTCTTTAAATATTGTTCATATTTTTTGATGAAAATGTATGCCTTCGTGTTTTTATCATTTAAAAAAGTCACTGTAGTCTCTTCATCTAATTTTGAATAGTTAAGTATTTTTGTTACATTTAAATAGCTATCAGATTTCCATGGTGGATAAGGGGATTTTTATATGATCCCTGTAATTATAAAGAGATTTCCTTAGTGAGTGAAGTGCCTCATTTATGCACCTCTACGAAAAGGGAAAAAAAGAAAAAAGAAAAAAAAAGTATATCATTATAAATTTTACATGAGTGGCAATAGTGAAAAAATTGAAAGATCAGTAAAACCAGAAGCCATAGCTAAGAAATAACAAACACAGCAAAACCACTGGGAATGGCACAAATCCAATTTAGAATGAAATTTAGCACCAAGTTCTGTTTTCATGTCCTGTCTACATAACTAAAGGGAAAAGATAGGTTGAATAGTTTTTGGGATTGTGATAAGAACCTCCGACCTTATAGCTCAGCTATAAAGAGGCTCAGCAGCAGTGTTGGGTTATATAGGGGGAATCTACATTGATTTTCTGCTATATAGAAGTACTCTAAAATATTGCAGTTTTTAATTTTAAAAGTTATATGTAAAGTTTTAAATATATACATGAATTTAGGATTATCTTTACATTTTCATCACTCCTTACAATTTGCATTTTTTCATGCTTTCTTGCCTGTAAGTAGAATGGGTACAGTTAGTTTGTATGTGTTGGAGAAATGAGTTAAGCATTTGAAAACCCTCTATGTTTATACAGAGAGTAAAAAAATTTTTTTTTCTAAACTTTGCTTTAGGGAAAAAGTTTGAAAGTCAGGTATAATCCTCACTATACTCATGCTTTTGCCCCATTCCCCCATTTCCGCAATATTCTAGTTGAAATATAGATGGTTTCTCAATAGTGTGCTGAATCTTTGAGAGACAGTTCAACTTTCCCTTTACTTATGGCATAGAATTCTATATTGTCTTTTCTTCTTCCTTTTATTTTCAACTACTTTTTCTCCCTTAATATTTGTTTCATTCCAAGCACCTTCTATATTTAACCCTTACGTCAGTACTCACTTTCTAATACTGTCTGCATCCAAGGTCCATTATGAGTACCTGTTGATAGGACAAAATTATCATAAAAAAGGAAGCCACGTTTCACCTAAATCTTAAATGCCTCATTTCTTGGTGTAATGACAGGGAAGAGAAGTCATTTTGGTTAAACCAAGATTTGTGGAATATCTCCTATGTGTAAAATATTTTAATGCAAACATGAAAAGGGCACATTTTTTATCTTCTGGGAACTTACAGTCTGGTGGAGAAAATAGATGCACATATAAATCCTATTTAAGGCTTTGATAATATTGTGGTGAGTGTTACAGATGGAGGGTTTATGGTATGTTATGGGAGTTTATAGAGGAATAACAGCATTTTCTGACTAAGGGAGAAGAGCAAATTTCTAAGCACATTGTTCTAGAACAGTGCCACTCAAAATGTGGTCTATGTCCCTCCCTTCATTAAGAAAGTCTTGCTATGAAAAGAATACTAGCTAAAGTAAACAGGGTGCCTAGTGATAAAATCGATTTCCGTTCTGGGGCAGCTTCTTGTCTTGTTGCAGACTGATGCTTTCAGGACCACTGCTCAAGAGGACTGCAGCATGCATCCTACATATATATGCAAATTATAACAAATCAGAAATGAATAGGGTCAGTTTCAAAAGTGGGACAGTAGAGTGGTTCTTGGAGAAGTTTCAAAGAGAGAGTAGAAGTGAAGGAAAGCTTCCTTAAAACAAAGATATGTAAGCTGAGTCTTGAAGGATAGGTATGACTTGAACATGCAAGATGAGGTAGAAGGAAATCGAAGGGAAGGAGATAGTCTAAATAGACTGAAGGAAAAGAGCTCAATAAGGAACAGTTCTTCTAGGTATGATTGCAAAAGTTATGTTGTGTACACATGGTACTACTATTGGTGTGTGTGTGTGTGTGTGTGTGTGTGTGTGTGTGTGTGTGTGTGAAACCCCAAGTGTAAGGTGTATGGTGTATGTGTGTGAAACTACTATTCAGTATGTATGTGAAACCCCAAGCAACTTAGTTTATTCAATTAGAGTGTGCTTTCAAGAAGTCTGGTAAAAGGGAACTAACATTTATCAAACTGTAAATATGGACTAGGAATTATGCTAAGCATTTGCATTCATCATGTCATATAATCTTTATAATCTTCCACAAAGAAAATATCATTATGTCCATTTTACTGATATGGATACCAAAGTGGAGAGAATAAAATAAAGTCACACAGCCAGTAAGAATGGGACTGACTCAAAAGACTATGATGTAATATAAACAAATTGAAAAGGCAGATTAAGGCCAGATTATAAAATGTCTTGAATGCTATCAGAAGCTTGGAGTTTATAATCTCTAATTGTTGGGGAACCATGAAAGTTGTGGATACACAAATGGTCTTATAAAAACCCTATATTGTGAACTAAATATTTTTTTTTTTTGGGGCTTATTTGTTTATTTTTTATTTTTTATTTTTTTTCTGAAATTTATTGACAAATTGGTTTCCATACATCACCCAGTGCTCATCCCAAAAGGTGCCCTCCTCAATACCCATCACCCACCCTCTCCTCCCTCCCACCCCCCATCAACCCTCAGTTTGTTCTCAGTTTTTAACAGTCTCTTATGCTTTGGCTCTCTCCCATTCTAACCTCTTTTTTTTTTTTTTTTCCTTCCCCTCCCCCATGGGTAATTCATCATCTAGTTTAAACTCTAAATAAGTTAAGTCTAATTCTGGTTTGTTTCTAGACCAGATCCATGGAACCAAAATTGAACCAAGGTTTAATCTCAGATGGAGTGGGAATAAGGGGTGATGGGTGTCCTATTTTAGAAAAGCCTTCAAATATTTTGGCTGATAATTAACTTGTTGGTAGTTTAAAGAAACATATAAAGTGCCAGGTAAGTTCTGTGAAACAAGACCAAACATTTTTTTTGTCTGTTCTGTGTCGGAAAACCAAAACCAAAACCAAAACTGTTACGTGTAACCCAGTATTGGGTTATCAGAGATATGCACAAGCAAAAGTGAGTAGGTTTTATGAACAGTATGAAAAACGACCAGGAGTATCTATGTTTACTTTTCTTGCTCAAATATGAAAAAAAGTAATTTCCACTTGCTTCAATGGATTTCTAATATATTTACTTCCCAGCCTTAACATTGTTTGCTCTGCCAGACCAGTCAGAGTGTAGCAAAATCAAATGAATAATTAAGCATTTTAGAGAGATCAACAAAAAGAAATATTGTCTTGTTCATAGAAATACTAGTCATGAGATAGAACAGTTTACTGAAAGCAGAAAAGGCAAAAAATGAAAGCTGATTAAGCCAGCTAATGCTGAGAGCAGTTAAAGCTGTAACACATTTGTTGAAAATTTATTTGTTAAAAATATATATTGTTACACATATGTATATATGTAAAATACACATATATTAGCAATGAAAGCCATAATTTTTATATTAACTGTATGTTTGTATGTAGAATTTTTTTTTTACTGTTTCCTTTGTTATTTACACCCAGCTAGAGCTTAATTTACAGATCTGCTTTTCACAGTAAGAGGTATTACTGTCCATTTAGTGGTGGCATAGTGCCTGGAAAAACCTATTTCTTTCCATAGGGACAGACTTAGGCCATTTAATCTATTTCATTGGTGGCAAATAATGCCAATTCTTAGTTTATCTTACTATAAATGCAGATATATTTTGGGGGGTGTGGGGACTATGTAAAAGAAAGATAAAATGATAAGGGTTTTAGGGATGAATAAAGATTGTAGATGAGACAATTACCTGCTGTATTTTCATATATTTATCACTCACAGACCTATAGAAAATTTTTAATGTTTATTTATTTATTTTGAGAGAGAAGGAGAGAGAGAGAGAGAGAAAACTTGCACATGCATAGAAGAGGGGCAGAGAAAGAGAGAGGGAAAGAGAGAGAATCCCAAGCAGGCTCTGCACTGTCAGCACAGAGCTCCAGGCTGAGCTTGAACTTAGGAACTATGATATCATTACCTGAGCCAAAATCAAGAGTTGGATGCTGAACCAACTGAGCCACCTATGTGTCCCAGACCTGTAGAATCTATCTGGCATTAGATCTGAGAGCTCTTTTTGTCCACATCTCTCATTTTGAGATAGGAAAATTAAGAGGTTAGGAGATTTGCTTATGATCAAAATTAATGATTTTTACTTTAATCCTCTATAGCCACGAGAATGTTGGTGCCACTGTAAGGAGAGAAAACAGAAGTGACCTGGTTTGGGTGACAGAATTCATCTTTGTCTGTGTTGGGTTTGAGGTAATGAGAAATCTAGGTAGAATACCAACTGTTGGAAATAGTGATTGAAACTTCTCTGTCAAGAGATGGGAATGTGAACCTTACCTGAATAGACACAAGATTTGAAGTAGTGAATTTAAGGGGTGCTTGGGTGGCTCACTTGGCTGAGTATCTGACATTTGATTTTGGCTCAGGTCATGATCTCACAGTTTGTGAGTTCCAGCCCCACATTGGGCTCTGAGCTAACTACGTGGAGCCTACTTGGTATTTTCTCCCCCCGCCCCTGCCCCTCCCCTACTTGTTCTCTATCTCTTTCTCAAGATAAATAGAAATAAAACTTAAAAAGAAATTGTGAATTTAAGAAGAGTCATTTATTCCACAAAAATTTGTTGAGAATTTATAACTCCCCAAGTAAACCTAAGCCAAATTTATTTTGTTTTTTTTTTAAGTTTGTTTGTTTATTTATTTATTTATTTATTTATTTATTTAGAGACAGATAGAGCGGGCAAATGGGAAAGGAGCAGACCGAGAGAGGGATGGAGAGAGAGAGAGAGAGAGAGAATCCTGAACAGGCTCTGCACCACCAGTGCAAAGCCCAATGTGGGGCTCAAACTCACAAACTGTGAGATAATGACCTGAGTTGAAGTTAGAAGGTTAACTAACTGAGCCACCCAGGTGCCCTTAAGCTGGATTTTAAAGTTTTCAGTTATCTTGAAAGAAGCAGGGAAGTAAGAAATTAAAGAGTTCATGGCCTAGGGAAAGCAAGGAGTTAAATTATGATTGTATCACTAAGTGGCATGGAGAGTGATAGTAAAGAAGTTTGTGTATCATCCAAAGGAGTTATATGTGTTTTTCTTGAAAGTTGGTGCAGGCCACTGAGAGATCTTCAACACACAGTGTCAAGATCATTTTCCTAAGATGGAGAGTTTAGAAAGAGAAGTATGAACTTATGGTTGTTGAATATGTTTTAGAGGATTTAAGGTCAAAACAGGCAATGGCTGGGATAAGAATGAACAATAGATGTTAGGCCATCAGAAAGCTAGGAAAAGAAATCTCCAGTAGTCTCAAATGTTTTGAAGAACCCATGAAAGATACTGGATTTCACTATTAGAATAATATGTGTATTCCCTCTAGGACCTGGGATACGGCTTGTTAAAAAGTAATCACATGGTTAACAAATTTCATGTGCATGCTTCACTGGTGTGTGTGTGTGTGTGTTGGAGGGTGGGGTGGGGTTAAAATGTTAATTTACAAGTTTGACAAAACGGCTTAATTTTCATTTGGAAATATAAGTCAAGGAAATTGAAATATAGGATGGAGCTAACTAAAAACAGTATAGAAGACGGAGTATGTTAATAAAGTACCCTATGAAACCAAACTGGTGTATTAGAAATGTCCTATGAGACAGAGTTAACAAATATGGAGACAAAACACGTTTGCCAGAAAATCAGATCAATGTTAATAAAATTAGAACAGTTAGGTGTTTTCAGTCTAATGAGAGACTGTATAGCAAAATGGCTAAAAGCACATTTGAAAGATTCAGAGACATGGGTTCAAAATACTTACTGAACTTGAACAGTTTACACTGAATTTAATGGCTTAAGCCCCCATTTCTGCGTGTATAAAAACAGTAACAATAATACCTACTTCATAGGTCTGTTAGGAGGGATCATAGCCTAGTAAAAAACCCGATACAGAGATTGGCACATTTCTAAATTTAATACTTGATGCTTTTATGAGTTTGCTAAGAATATGCCCTCAGGTGCTGAATGAAATCGGAGGTTAATTATAATCAATAAAGAGCATCGTAATACACATATATTAAAGGGAAGACTTATCCTCACACATATTACAATCAGGGTGGTATAAACGATGGCCATATAAAAATTCACAGTGACTCAAATTGTCAAGTTTCAGAGTTGACACCCAAGTGAACGTGTTGAAAGCCTCATCATCTAGGTCATTTCAAACTAGATTCTACCACACTCAAAAAATCCTGTGGTCAAATTCTTATCCTTTCCACTAGTTGCATAGTTCTGTGCACAGACCTGCTATTGACTTCCCTGTTACCATACACAAAGCTGCTATTCACAGGAAAATCGGTGGCTCTGTGGAATTGGATAAGAATTTGGCCTACAATGAGTGATTTGAATGAATGAATTTGGAATTGGCAAGAAAATACAAACATAT
Source organism: Prionailurus bengalensis (assembly GCF_016509475.1). NCBI lineage: Eukaryota > Metazoa > Chordata > Mammalia > Carnivora > Felidae > Prionailurus > Prionailurus bengalensis. Next base: position 57,016,507 of record NC_057358.1, on the reverse strand, counting down.
GCCACATTTACTTGGTACATTCATGCCTCAAGAGAACTCAGGTAGCACATAAATTCTGCGTCAAGAGCCAGAGATTTTCAGCAAGAACCAGTTACAAAAGTTAGCCTAAATCTGCCCCAAGTATTTTTGTCATATTCAAAGAACAAGGCAAAAATGTCATATTTAATTACTGCTCATTGGAATGCAAAAGGCTAAGAAATACCTTCTGGTAAAGTCATATATAGTGCCTACTATTTATAATGCTGCTCTCAGAAGACAGGATTAATAGTCATGGTATAGGCTAATTTAACATATGAGGATTTATTAACTTTTTTTTGATATACTGTTTTTTAGACCAGTCTTAATTGACTGAATTGATACCTAACTGCTTGCAAATTAAATGCTGTTTTTTGCTTTTTATAGGCAAAATACAACCAAGGTGTGTATGGTGGCCCGCTTGTGTGCTGGCATTAAGTTGGAGGCAGTCTGAACCTTCTATTTTCAGTAGTAGACAGATTTCTTCTCTTGATTATTGCTCATGCAATTTTCAGTACCAGAGACATTGGACCTTTAAAAAGGAAGAGATGTTACATTTTTGACAGCTTTTCCCTTCCACTGACTAAAACAATAAAAATAAACATGAAGCTGTCGGAATGGCCTCTGCATATAATGTCATTTGCATGTGATTTCCTTTGCTTCTCTAGATAATTGAATTTATTCAGGCAATTTATTTTTTAAATGTGTAGTCTTTGTGAATGGAAACATCTTAACTAAAAAAAACTCTCTTATTTCCTCTTAATGAAATATATACATGTATGTGTATATTTCTGTTAGAACCAAGGGAATAGAAGAAAAATAATGAAAACACCAAAAATGCACTATAAAAAGTTAATTGAAGAGATGAAATGTGATTCTCATAACCAAACATTCTGTCTTTGTGTTCACCCTTTGTCTGTGTTCAAGGTCTCTAGTTGCTCAATAGGAGTTTTTAAGTTATTATTTCCCTTTTTGATGTTGCTAAGTATAATGAATGGATAGCAAGGGACTCTTGTAAGAAATCTCTGCATCTGTATCATCTCAGAGCTGGTGAGCATAGAGGATACCTGTTGGGTTCCCATCCTGAGATTCAGTCTTAGTGTATATATTTCAGGGTTAAAGAGAATGGCTATTTAAATGGAGCTCCATTAATCAAACAATGTAGCTTTATAACACAAATAAAGCTTCTATTATCTTTCTGTGGGATATATAAAGAATATATACCTTGGGGCACCTAGGTAGCTCAGTCGGTTAAGCATAAGACTTCAACTCAGGATATGACATCACAGTTCGTGGGTTCTAGCACGAGTCCCCATCGGGCTCTGTGCTGACAGCTCAGAGCCTGGAGCCTGCTTCAGATTCTGTGTCTCTCTCTGTCTCACTCCCCCTCCCCTGCTTGCAATCTGTCTCTGTCTCTCAAAAATAAATAAATGTTAAAAAAATTTAAAAAATGAATATATGCCTTTATTTTGGACCAGCATTTTTGTGGGTTATGGAGCACCAAGCCAGTATCATTTTGAGATATCAGCAATACCCAAGGATATTCAGAAGTTGGGAATTCAAATTAAATTGTGGAAGAGAGTACATCTTTTCAAAATCCAAATACTACATCTCCTCTCTCTTCTCCATAGGATTTAGTTTAACCTAAATACAATTTCATTTTTTATACATATACCCCAACAGCTTCCCTAGATAGTAGTTTATAAATGGGGAAAAAGCACCATCACCTCTTACATTTACATCTGTGATCACAACTTAATAAAGCGCTCAGAGCATAGGTTTTTGCAGAACGTTTTGATGGTGATAATTTTCATTGTAGTTTTTCCCCCATTCTGACTCTAACATCAATATGGTAAGAGTTTTAGGATTAAACACACAGCACCAAGAATTCAGTATTTAAAAGCCTATTCGTTACAGATAAGGGAAACGTGTCAGTTTCTAATACTCTCCTTTATTTTTACAGTGTTATCTTTTTGTCCTTTTGCCTTATTCCCTAGAATAACCCCAATATTTTATTCTAGCATTTTTTTTCTAGAGTCTTCTCTTTTTCCAGTTTCTCTGTTTTGCATATTCTCTCGTTGTTATTTCCATGTATGCATTTTTCTTTACAAAACATCTTTCATCCTTGAAAATCTAATTATAAATAACCATAAAGTTTCAGAAATGTACATGGTAAACCCGAGTCACTGGAAGAGAAGATGATACCCATTTATAACTGTCATTTTTAGACATATGTGAAGAGGGCTTGGCCATTTGTTCTTCTCCCTCAGAAGACACTTTCTGAGAGCTAATTTACTAAAATGGATTTAACCATTCACTGGAAATAAATGGTTCATAAGTCATTATTTTACAACCTTTATTTCTTTATCTGCTTCTTATATTTTGAGGCTCATCTACATTTGAATATTCTACATACAAATTTAAAGATCTCAAACGATAAACTTATCATTTGAATCCTATTATTTACAGTGCTGTGGCCAGAAGTAGGCTAACACTCATGTTATGGACTAATTTAATTATGTAGATCTATTTTTTTTTTTTTAGATATATCGACTCTAATTAATAATCATCCCTGTTGGTTATTTTAATAATCATCCCTGTTTGGCCATTCTGTTTCTGTCTATATCATAATTATTATTTCAACCTCCCAAGCAAGAAATACGTTTATCTTTGACTGTCTCCTCCTTAATTTTCAAGTTACCTAATCCTATCATTACTTGCTTCAAATCATTTCTAGGATTTGATGGTTCCTTTCAAGTCTCGTGGCTACAAACTAGTGGAAAGCTTTTTATCATCACATATGTGAGATGGTAATGGTTTCCTATTCAGTGGAGATCTTTACTTTCTCTTCTACCCAATTCATTCTCCACACCACTGCTAATCTTCCTTAGACCTACTTCAAGAGAATCATCCAGTAGAGAATCTAGAATAGTTCCCTTTTGCTTGTCAGGTCAAATGTAAACAATTCTTTTTTTTTAATTTATTTAAAAAAATTTTTTTAATGTTTATTTATTTTTGAGAGAGAGAGACAGAGACAGAGTGCAAGCAGGGGAGGAGCAGAGAGAGAGGGAGACACAGAATCCAAAGCAGGCTCCAAGCTCCGAGCTGTGAGCACGGAGCCTGATGTGGGGCTCGAACTCACAAACCATGGATCATGACCTGAGCCGAAGTCAGACGCTTAACTGACTGAGCCACCCAGGCTCCCCCAAATGTAAACAATTCTATTTGACTTTCATAACCCTTCAGAAAATGGCGATGCCTTCTGGATGATGCCTCTGGGAGTGCTGTATCTTACTTCTCTACCTATTTTTGTAGGCTCAAACCAAAAGACTATCTTATCCATAAAGATTGGATAAGTTGAGTAATTAACTCAATCTGTGTGTATAAACACAAATAATAGGGTCTGGAGTACATGATGAATAGTCAGACATATTTTCTGCCTTTGGCGTATAGAGAGAAAATTAAATAAGTGATCCCAAAGCAGTGTACTAATGCTGTGATAAAGAAGTTTCCACCTTCCTTTGCTTTCCAGTGTTCTCTCTTTTTTAATCTACTTCTGCAGGTATAATTTGCTTCTATACCATTTAGTTATAGTTACTGATTTTTGTGTGTGTGTATTTAAATGCCTCTCAAATTTAATTTTAAACTCTTTGAGGAGAGAGAACAAGCTTTATTTTTTGATATCTGTGGCATCTCTTACCACACCTGAATCAGTTGAAGAAGGCAGTCTTACATAATGATGACCAGCATTGATCCTAAAATTATATAATCTTGGCCTTAATTCTTCAATTTACCATTCCCTACTATTACTTTGGGTGAATTACCCATCAGAGCTTAATTTTCTCATCTGTTAAATAGGAATAACAGTCTGCATGGGATTTCTCTGAGAATCGTAAAATTATGTCCATAAAACTTTCAGAACAGTGTCTTTAAGAACTCCAGGAGTAGTAGCTATAATTTCACTGAAAACATTAGTGAATTTTAAAAGGTTTTGTATATTTGGTCAGGAAAATGCCTAATAGTTTAGAAATGTTTTTACAAGTTTTCACAAGTATCAGACTAAAATGACTAAAATTATATATAGCATTACTCCTATAAATTGTGTGAAAACAATCTTTGCAGAGAACCCAGTATTTTACATAAGGAATGCCAGTATCTCAGGGATTGTCTGTGCTACAACACAGCCTTTATATGCGCACTAAAACAGGCTCAGGAAATTATGTTTTATATTATGAAGAAATAGTTGGGCCAGCGTGGGAATTTTATAAGAGTATGTAGACTGCTTAATGCCTTATCTTTATTTTGGAATGAGAACTGAAGCTGTGCTTCTTTTATGTCCAATCATTGCATAAGGTCAGATCCTGCTAAAGGTCCCTTTCGAAGAAAAAGTGTTACTTTTGCTGTGAACATAGTGCTCTATTGAGAGTCTTAATTAGTATAGAAAAATAGGCCTTTAGCTTTTCTTTTTGGTTGTTTTTTGGTTTTGTTTTTGTTTTTAATAGGAAGATGGGATTAGTCTAATGACATAACAGAATGAACTGATTTTTGGCTATGAAATCAGTGTGATCTAGTGAAAAGACATACTGGTAAAGGGACTCTGTTCAAGTACTAGAGGAGAGAGGATAATAGGAAAAGTGGAGAGTGAGCTTGTAATCTTTCCTTCCTCATATTACCTTTGTTGCCATTTTGTATTTATAGCGTAAGGGAACTAAAAGATTTGTTTGCAAGAGAATCTAGCAGTGCCAATGTTCTTGTGAAGAAAAAAAAAATCTTGATATGTCTATTTTACAAGAAGAAAGAGAAATATGAACGAAAAGTAGAAATATGGCATAATTGGTGTCACGTATTTATGAAAAATCATTACTGTAATTCTTTTCAGACTTTGACTTTAAAAAGTTTTATTTCATAATGAGGAGTGATTGAACATTCTTTCCTTGATCATTTCTCTGAGTTATCACTTTGTGGAGAACCAGGAAACTGTGAAATGTGAAGATTGAGTGCCATGATAATGGCAACGAGAGATAAAAAGCACACTAATGTCACATGTGTCACATGACATTTTGTGGACTCTTTTTTTTCCCTTAAGATAAAATTTGTATTAGCTTATCTTTAAAAAATGGTCCACCTTAAAAAAGTTTAAATTAATCTTTTTAAAAATTTTTATTTATTTATTTTGAGAGAGAGAGAAAGAGCATGCTCATGTGTGCACGTGCAAGCAGGGGACGGGCAGAGAGCAACCGAGAGAGAATCTCAAGCAGTCTCCACACTGTTAACCCAGAGCTATAGACAGGCTTGATCTCATTAACTGTGAGATCATGACCTGAGCAGAAATCAAAGGGTTGGGCATTCAACCGACTGAGCCACCCAGGTGCCCCTAAATTAATCTTTAAAAAATTGGTTCCATGAATGCAGTTTTATTTTAGCAGAAAGAACTATGAAGCTACATAAATGTGCAAAAATACTTTTTTTTTTTTTTTTTTTTTTTTGGTGGGGTAGGTGGGGAAAGGGGTTTGTGTCTTGTTAATATCTTCTCCACTTTCCTAGTAAAGAGACTGGCTTTTTCTATATTTATTTTTATATATTATGTGTTTTGTTCATGGTTATATCCTAATATAATGCTTAGAGCTTATTTTAACAAATACTTATATAGCTCTTGTCATTTCCCAGTTACCATTTTTATGAGTTTTATGATTTGTAATACCTGTATTAACTCATGTAGTCTCCTAACTCCTATAACTCATTATTTTGTAACTCATAGTCCACTAACAACTCATTGAGGTAGATACTAATATAATCCCCATTTTATAGATGAGGAAACTGAGGCACAGCAAGATTAAATAACTTATCGAGGGTCACACAGCTAGTTAATGGTGGAACTAGGATTTGAACCAAAGCTATTGGCTTGATTCTCTGTGCTTAGATGCCATCATTAACTGCCTTACAAGTTAGCATTCAGAACATTTATGTTACATGGATGAAAGAGAAAATTGAGTGAATGAAATAATATTTATTTTTTAGTAAGCATTCTCATTACTGTTAAATTCTAGAGATCAATGATACTGCATAATAGTACATATGAATTACTTATCATTAATTATCCCCTTTCATAGATTTGGAAACTGAGGTTTGGAGAGTTAAGGTAACTTGCCAAAGATTGTATAGTTAATAAATGACAGAGTCTGGATTTGAACTCAAACATCTTGACTCCTGACTCCGGTTTGCTTAGCCAGTGCTTTCTACTGCTTTGCTGACATCATGTTATACTGCATGGAGGATCACAGTTTATTTCACGTATCACTGAATATGTAGTCAGTTCCCAATTATAAATGATGTTAGCAAACACTTAGCTTATTAATTTTACTGGGGGTCTGCTCTCTGTAAGAAACTGTGTCCATTGCTCGCCATTTCCTAAACGGATCACTATTTGAAGAATTCCTCACATTTAATTTCTTCCTCCAGACTCAGAGTGAAAAGGCATTTAGTCAAGTTTATTAACAACTATTGTAAGGATGCTCTGGAGGCTTCTTAGGAAAATGATAGATGAATTATTATATGCAATTAGTGGCTGGTTACAATAAATGTTTTTTTTAATTTCTTAAAATAGTATTATATAATTTACAATTCTAGTGTTAAAGAAAGTGTTTTGACATGTAGCCTAATTTTTATTTAGAAACATCTTATGGTTGACCTTTGAGCCCTCAGGGAAGAGATCATCAAATGTCGTAAAATGTATTTGCTAGATTGTTTAAACACAAGTAAGACACAGCACAGAAATAATCCTCAGGAAGATAATGAGACTGTCACAGCACAAAATGTTCTTTGTTTTTACAGGTTCTATTAGTTAATGTATTAGAATACTCTAAATGCCACTTTTGCTTATTAAGTCGTTTTGAGAGCACATGAAAACATACAGTTTATTCTTGAATGCAGCATTTCTGAGATTCTTAGTAAGTGTGATTCTGAAGGAGTTTTTAAAAAGCAACCATTAGAAACTTCTGCCCGTGTAACATCTACTCTCAGATGAAGATACTTTCCAAAACTGTTTTTTCCTATCTGTACAGTCTCTTACTGAGTCAGAAAATTTGCCCTTAAATTTCTATTTCACTCACTGGAATTAAATTAGATGGCATATATGATATTGGTTTAAAAAACAACAAAGGAAACCTACTATTATTATGTTATTTTTATATTGTAAATCAGATTAAACTATTAATACATTCAAACCACATTTTTAGTACATTTCTTAAAACCGTCCATTTCCACAATGCAATTTTGACATAAATCTCAGATTTTCCAGGAAATCAGCAAACAGAAGCTTGTTTCAACCTGTGCCAAAATGACTGTTAAAAAACTAAGTCAGCATCATTTCCCTCTAACATATATTGGCCATTCTTACCCTCCACCCCATCACTTCCCCCCCTGCGATGTGTTACCATTCAGCTCTCTTCTGAAACCCATTAAATTCCATCATTTTTGTGATGCATTGTGACCACTGCAGGTTTTAGTCATCTCCCCCTTTGCCTCTCTAACTCTTAGTTTTTTTCCTATACCAGTAGTTTTCAGGCTTACTGAGTATCGGTCTCCCCTGGAAACCTTGTTAAATCACATAGTTGGGCTTCACCCTCTGAGTTTCTGATTCAGAAAGTCTGGGGTAAGTCCCGAGAAAAATGTGTAAAGTACCCTCAGGTGATGCCAGTCATATTGGTTAACAGACCACCACCTGAGAACCGTATCTATATAAATTACCTGTCTTGTATTATTTAGTCCCATGTGAATGCATTTTAAGATAAAATGTGCTTTTAAATGTTTATTTAGTTTTCTGATCAATAATTAAATATGAGCCTAAGCTAACATTTCATCTCCGTGCTTGGCAAAAAAAGAAAAGCCAAGTTAGACTTTTGTTGAATTTCCATCCTATTGCACAGGGAAGGAATCTTTAAAAGATTCCATATTTTTAGACTTTGAAGAAGCATCAAACAGCTTTCACTTCTTCTGTTTGCACTGTCCAAAACACATAAAAATTTTTGAAATATGGACTAGATCCTATATTTGAAATATAATGGAGCCATTTTTATAAAATAATAATCTTTCACTTAAACGTGATGAGGTCTGTCACTATTTAAAATATTAGATCAGCCCCAAGAGTGGGTTGTGTCTGTATTACAGAGACAGATGAACTTCTAAGGTTTCTGCAATATTCTTTAAAAATTAGAACTAATCAGTATATGGAATGTAGAACTTTCTCCATGGATTATAGAGCAAAAAGATGTAGTACATATTTTAGTATTTTAGAATTTCTTCCTATTTTTAAAATTGTGAAGATTTAATGATTTTTAAGGACTGAGAATACTAATTTTCAGGGAATTTCAATATCTCATAAGATGTTGAAATAATAAATATAAGTAGCCCTTAAAAACTGACTTTGGATTCTTCCAAGACTAGCATCGTATGGTCAGAAACCCCTAGGGAACTTAAAAAAAGAAGCATATGTATCACTTGCTGGTCACTAGATAGATTTATGAACTATTCATCTAATATCTGGAATCTCGATTGGTCTATCTTATACTGATTTAAACTTTAAGAATTGTTGATCTTATAAAACTTGGTAAAGTTTGTTTTTCAAATTCAGTAATTTTACAAAAGTATTATTGGTGGCTTTTTCTAGTATAGAAAGGTGACAAGTCCTGATGAGGTCTGTGTCTAGGTAACTATGAAAATAGGCCCAAACAAAAGTGTTTCTGTCAGTTTTTATTCTGTGAACCACTGGACTTAAATACACATCAGGCAGCTTTTTTTTTTTTTTGTAAAGCCAAAGTTAAGAAAAGATTTTAAATTGGATAGCTTTAACACCAGTAGTAATCACAAGTATAACAGACACCCTTCAGAGATCTTACTATAAGTGCTTACTTTTGTTTTATAGGTCTCAGGAACTGACCATATCCTGTTCCCAGAATACTGAATTTGATCATGTTCACCAAAGAAAGACTCTTAGTGTTCTCTGTTGAGCTTTTTTAAGTGTTGGTTTTTGCCTCAGTGTATCCTTCATATGTTTACATTCTGTCTTCAGGAAAATTTATAGTTGAAACTGAACTAGTATGCTTTTTAAAAGTGGAAATATTCATTTATAAAAGTTAGCAATTTGTTCTGCCTTCCATTTTGAATTCACGTGCATGTTATCCCAAGGTGATCGCTGAGTTAAGAAGCCCAAGATTGCCATTAGTAATGCATTCTTTTCTTCGAGGTGTTTATTATTCTTTAAAGTATAATTAAAATACTAATCTCCTTCTAGATGCTTATCTTAGGAACAGTAAAAGTTTCATTTATTAGCATATATATCTTTAGCTAAGTTTATCTGAATAAAATATCAATGAAATCTATAGTTTGAGGCTCTTTTTTGCAAGTATTAACTGGTCACGTTAAAATCATCTAATTATATGTATTGATGAGTTTAGAGTATGATTCTGGGAAGATACACATTTAGGTCAAAGCTCCTTGTCCTGAAATCTGTGATTTACAAGAGTTTCTAGGGGATTTTATGGAGACAATTCACATTTGGAACTATGAAAGTAGAAAATTAACTCTCTAACACTGTACGTGTAATTGTGTGTGCAATTGCATGAGTGTGTGTCTGCCTGTATGCATGTGCATGTGTGTTTGGGAGAGCATCTCCAGCTATCATCAAGAGATGTGTAACCCGAAAGGATAATCAATTCAGGGCATCATTAAGAACTTTTATGAAAAACTACCATAACCAATAAAGCTTTAAAATTAATTGCGTATTCACACAATAATCAGATACTGTTTTCTAGTACTAGAGTGAATGTGGCATCTCCCAACTTGACAGAGCAGGTGCAATTAGTTCAATTTAGTTTCAAAATAGACATTTGTGATAACATATATTTTCACCTGTTTTTAAAAGAATTTAAGGAATGACCAAATAATGTAGCTTTTTAAATTGAGATATAATTGACAAAATATTTTATTCATTTTAGGTGCACAGTGTAATGATTCAATATTTATGTATTATATGCAATGATGACAAAAGTCTCGTTAACATCCATCACCACACATAACCATTTTTTTCCTGTGATGAGAATGGTCTAGATCTACTTTCTTAGCAGCTTTCAAATACACAAACAATATTATTAGCTGCAATCACCTGCTGCACATGACACCCCCAGGACTTAATTTATTTTATAACTGAACATTTGTACTTTTGCCCACCTTTACCCATTTAACCTAAGTAATAGGGCTTTGAAGATATTTTTCAAATTTTGTTTTGCCTTGCCCTGTTGATATTTACAAAAACAGCACATTACCAGAAAAACATGACCATGTTAAAGCTTGTTCATACTTTCTCTAGGTATCTGTAGTTCATTTTATGCTACCTCTATGAAATACCAAAAATCATGAACTTGCACTAATGAGAATCTAGTTAAAGATAGTCGAAACTTTCTGTGCTGTGTTTTTTTTTTTCCTAAATTAAAAACTTTGTTGTACTAGAAAGGATGCTAGTGATGCCCATACATATTAAGGAGCACCTGGCTGACTCAGTGAGCAGAGTGTGTGACTGGTTTATATATACAATGGAATACTACTTAACAATGAGAAAGAATGAAATCTGGCCGTTTGCAGCTACGTGGATGGAACTGGAGGGTATTATGCTAAGTGAAATAAGTCAGGAAGAGAAAGATATCATAAGTTTTTATTTATATGTGGATCTTGAGAAACTTAACAGAAGACCATGGGGGAGGGGAAGGGGAAAAAAAAAGTTACAGAGAGGGAGGGAGGCAAACCGTAAGAGACTTAAATACTGAGAGCAAACTGAAGGTTGATGGGGGATAAGGGAGAGGGGAAAGTGGGTGATGGGCATTGAGGAGGGCACCTGTTGGGATGAGCACTGGGTATTGTATGGAAACCAACTTGACAATCAATTATATTTAATATTAAAAAAAAACATTCTTTTTAATGGCTCAGTAATATTCCATTGTACCTGTATACCACATTTTTATCCATTCATTGGCCAATGGACATTTGGGCTCTTTCCATAATTTGGCTATTGCTTATAATGCTCCTATAAACATCAGGGTGCATGTGTCTCTTTGAATCTGTATTTTTGTATCCTTTGGGTAAATACCTAGTAGTGTAGTTGCTGGGTCCTAAGATGTTGCTAACTTTTTGCAGAGTCTCCATGCTATTTTCCAGAGTGGCTGCACTCAGTTTAAGAATGCATTTTTTAAAAAGTTATTTAAATAAAGATAGATACAGTAAGCATATCCCTTCCTTTGTCTCATGGTTGCAATGGTGACAAAGGAGGCAGGATTAGGTAAAGCGTGTTCAAGTGTAACAAAGATTATCAACTTTGTTCTAAAAGTTTGGAACCCTCTTTTATCATTAGACTTTAGAAATCCTGCCTCACAGTTCTGAGAGCTCTACTGAAAAATATTGAAGCTTGCCTTTAGCACTCACAAAAACTTGCTGAAATATATATTGCTGGTCTGGACCATGAACACTTTTGTTAGTAGACTCTGGATGTTCGCCTGCCAGCAAAGTGAAGAGGAAAATGCAGTCATTACTTTAGGTACAGTAAATGCAATCCCAGGGAGGAAATGGACAATTATAGGACTTTCTTGACTAAAGAGTGCCAGCCCTCTTTATCAAGCTATTCACCATGCAAATGAACAGTGGAGTCCCACCCTACAATATCTGGTAACCACATAAAACTGTTAAAGGGATTAACAGTGCTAGAGGCTGAAATGTAATCAGACAGGTGAAATAGCCAGATGAGAAGATATTTGTTCATGAGCTAGCCTTGATAATTAACTTTTAATACTGTTGTGGTAACTGAGTTTAGAATACTTGTGAAATGATAATAACCTCTTTAAATATGCCCTGCTTTGCAAGGTGTAAAAAATTAGAGACATGCAAAATGGGATGTTATTTTGTTTTACTTTAGTTTGGAATATTTTCTGATACCTTAATCGATGTGATTGTATATAATTTGGTTGTCTTTCCCTCTACTAAAGATTCTATAGAAAGATATTTGTAGTTTTCAATTATGGGCAATGAAGTGCAGCTGCCAAATTCTTGTTTGTTATGTTTGTCATCATATAATGTGATATATCATATCATATAATGTGTATAGAATAGAAATGTTCAAAGTGAGGCTAATATTGGGGTTATTCTGCTTTGACCCTGGAAATAAGTGAGAAGAAAGATCTGTGGAAAATGAATACAGAGATTTTGCTATATTCTGATTTGCTGATGAAACTGAACTAATGTGTGTTATGGACCATTCATAAAAACATTCCTTAGTTTACTGAATGGATTTTTTTTTCAACGTTTATTTATTTTTTTTGGGACAGAGAGAGACAGAGCATGAACGGGGGAGGGGCAGAGAGAGAGGGAGACACAGAATCGGAAACAGGCTCCAGGCTCTGAGCCATCAGCCCAGAGCCCGACGTGGGGCTCGAACTCACGGACCGCGAGATCGTGACCTGGCTGAAGTCGGACGCTTAACCGACTGCGCCACCCAGGCGCCCCCCTTTTTTTTTTTTAATTTTTTTTTTTTTTTACTGAATGGATTTGTGATTGCTTTTGTCAGGTGTGTGTGTGTGTGCGTGCGTGCGTGTGTGTGTGTGTGTGTGTGTGTTTATGGATTTGCTTGTATTTATGTGTGGGTTTTAAATAAATAATTCTAGAAGTGTACCTTCACTTAGCCCGAAGGGGCTTGTAATTATTACATTGTGCATATTGATTTCTAAATCCAAGTACATTATAAGCTAAGATTCATATATGAAAGTATTATCTATGGAATATTCATTTAAGACATAGTAATGTTTTCTGCATATTCTGTAATGTTTATAAGAAATAGAAACCATTTTGGGTGTAGAATTATAATTTTGAAGATTCTATTTGCACACATTTCTTACTTTTACTTTCTGCACATTGCCTAGTCTCCCTCAACACACTGATGCTTACACCGTAGCTAATGCCTTGTATTATTATCCTTTAACAAAAAGTCATATGAACATATTATGATTATATTTGTATTGACATCTCTATTTTAATCTGCTTTTAGAAGTTAAAATGACAAATATTTTAGTATATTTTTTAACTAGTCAAATATGTTAGAATTAACCTTAAAAACATTAGATATCAAATCAGTGTGATTTGTCACTGTTCTGGGATCAAGGGATCCTATTAACATGTCTTACAGAAGAAATGTATAAACAAGAATATAATCTATTATTCTGAATATTTTATGTGTGTACATTCAAATATATTTCTATTTTTTTTTATTTTTATTTAAGAAAGAGAAAGAGAGAGCGGGGAGGAGGCAGAGAGAGAGAGAGAGAGAGAGAGAGAGAGAGAGAGGGAGAATCTCAAGCAGGCTCAGTGCTCAGCACAGATTCCAATGTGGGGCTCAATCCCATGACCCAGAGATCATGACCTGAGCTGCAGTCAAGAGTCTGGACACTTAACTGACTGAGCCACCCAGATGCCTTTCAAATATGTTTTAATGGAAACTTTTAATACTGTAGCATTAAGAACTGTACTTAGAGACTAACTTCCTCAAAGATCTTGGGATACAAGTTTTTTAAGAAATCTGCTTTGCGGGAAGTTAAAGATTATGGAAGTAAGAGATTATAAAAGGGAAACCTTTAAGTATGAAAATTAATTTTTCTTTATCATTTCAATAACACTCCTCTTGCACATGTATGAAAAATCAATTTAGTACCTTTATACAAAAGATACCACAAATATTAGGTAGATGGCTACAGTTGGATAAGAAATTATGGGGAAAATAAGGATAAAAAGAACATCAAATATGTTTTCAAATTTTAGAATTATAGAATAAATTCTTTTCATACACATACACAAATATGAACAGGGAAAGATTGCAAGAACCTTTCTTTTCTGGACATGTGAGGCTTACAGTGCAAAATAGAGAAGAATATTGACAGAAACAATGCTTGCAGTAACAAATAGAATTGGAAACATCTTTGGCATAGGCAGAAATAAACTTTCAGTATTCCTATCTGATGTCAAAATAACCTGTGTGGCTGATGCTTTCTTAAAAGCATGAGAGGGAGGTGGAGAACTAAAAAAGGACCCTACTTTAATTAGGAGCACCATCAAGAAGAGGCAGATATTTAAAATGAAATTTGAAGTGCATGATGTTACTTATTTAAATATTGCAATATCATGAGGATGTTTAGGACAGATGACTTGTGCATTTGATGTTCATAGGAAAATCTAAGACTTTCAAAGCAGGAAAATACATGTAATCAATACAGGCTTTGTGTAAGGCTTTTTTTCCCATTTGTTTTCAGTCTTAAGGCAGAGAATCTCCATATTTTTATTTCTTCTGTGAATTGATCTTTGACTCGCACTGTATGAGCCTGTAAAGTTAATGCATTCTTTTTTTTTTTAATTTCTTTCTTTCTTTTAGTCTTGCAGAATGAAGTTTTGCTTCTTCATGCATTAGCTAAATAAGCCACCTAACCAATTAAAAAAAATAAAGCTTCCAGAATTAAATTTTTTTCCTTTGCTTTCTCTTTCAGGAAGTTGATGGCAATAAAGTTATGTCTTCATTTGCCCCACACAACTCATCTACCTCACCTCAGAAAGCAGAAGAAGGTGGGAGGCAGAGTGGTGAGTCCTTGTCGAGCACGGCCCTGGGAACTCCCGAACGGCGCAAAGGCAGCTTAGCTGACGTTGTTGACACCTTGAAGCAGAGGAAAATGGAAGAGCTCATCAAAAATGAGCCAGAAGGTAAAGGTTAGCAGAGAAAGCAAAGTTGCTGCCATCTCCTGATTTTAAGAGTTGGGTTTTAACTTCTAGTTCTGTTTTTTTTTTTTTAACTTATACTCAAAGTTAAATTGTACGAAATGGAAACCTAATGCTATGAAGATGGATAGATATTTTTTCCAGAAATATTTCAGTTTGTCCCAGTGTTTTAAATCATTAATTTCTGTTATGATGTCTTCCTTACTTTCACACATGGGTAAATTGTGGTTTAGTAAAACTTAAAGATTCAAGAATAGAATGTGAGAGCGGAGCCCGGAATAGGCACCGCCTACAACCCCAAATATCTGCAGGCTGGTTTGTTCATCTCCAGTTTTTGTCCCCAAGGCCATTTCACAACTTTATTAAATTTTATAATCTTTATTCATGAATGCATCTTATAGTACCTTAGTTCAGTCTGTTCCAAAATTAATATGGTTTAGGCCTATTGTATATTTTAAAATCATTGATTATTCTCTGTTAGCTATGCTGAAGTTCTCATTTTGTTCAGCTTCCATGATGCCTTTCTTTTAAGATTTCATCTTCTAAATCTCTTTAATAGTTACTGGTAGTAGCCAATGGATGATATGCACATGAAGTAAAATTCAAGCAAACAAACAAATAAAACAACCGATGCCAATTACACAGTTTATGTATAACTGATAGTCACCCTTTATGTTCTAGATGTTCACTAACTCCTATTTCAACCTGTATTCTTCCTAAGCACGGATGCCACATTGCACACAAGAGCATGCCTTGTACTTAAGAGTCAGATGGAAATTTAAAACAAACAAAAAATAGTGACATAAAAAGACATATTTTACACCAAAAATATACTGCATTTATACTCTGTAACACTGAGTTGGGCTCATTTCTAGTCTGTTGTTAGGACACTGGCAAATTATGAGTATATATGGCACAAAATGTATGTTAACCAGTATATTTGGGAGTCATATGGTAATTAAATATTTCTGGGTTCCTACCAGATGCATAGCTGGGACATGGATTTTAGTTATAATTTATGTAATTCACATGATCTTACAGTTGGAAAGAGTTTTAGAGATAATCTAGTCAGCCAAAGACTTTTGGCTTTCATCCATGTGGAGATAAAAATGGGGTTTTGAGGAGGACCTAGACAATTTTTTAATGTGATGGAATTTTTCTTGATATTAAAAATACTATCTTCTTATTTAAGAAGTGTTTAAAAACACATAAAAATTAAAAGAAAAATAAAATTGGTTACATTAGTAGCTTTCTGATATAACAACTCTTATCCTTATGATGCATTTCTCTTTAATCTTTAGTTTCACATATTCTGTTCGTTTTGCACAATCAATTTTATGCTTTTAAAATTATTTTGTATCTTTTAGGTTGTGATACATTATCGTTAACTAGAGTCCACAGTTTATTCATATTTTATTAGTTTTCACCAGTATGCTTTATCTGTTCTAGGATGTCATCAAGGATAACATGTTACATTCAGTTGTCATGTCTCCCTGGGTTCCCTTTGGCAGTGACAGTTTCTCAGGCTGTATTTGTTTTTGATAACCTTGAAAGTTTTGAGGAATACTGTGCAGGTATAATGTAGAATATCCCTCTATTCAAAGTGTCTGGTGGTTTTCTCTTGATTGAACTAGGGTTATATGTTTGGGGAGGAAGATCATAAGGTAAAGTACCATTTTTGTCACATAATATCAAAGGTACTTACTGTCTATTTGATTTATGAATTTGATGTTGACCTTGATCACCTGGCTGATAAACAGTGTTTGTCGGGTGTTTCCACTATAAAGCTACCCTTCCTGCCCCCTTTCCATACCCTAGACTTTGGAAGGGAGATGCTGTGTGCAACCCACATTTAAAGAGTAGGAAGTTGTGTTCCCCCTCTTTAGAGTACAGTATCTACATAATTAATTTGGAATTCTTCTGCATGAGAGATTTATCTTTTCTCCATCATTTATTCATTCAATCATTTATTTATCTAAGTATGGACAGCATGGATATTTTATACTTGGACTTATAATCCAATTCTACTTTATTTTGTTGCTCAACTTGTTTCAGCTTTGGCCATTGGAAACCCTTTCTATTGACTGCTGTGTCACGTTGACATATCACGGTGATTGTGGGTAGTTTTTTTGTTTGTTTTTGTTTTGTTTTTTTTTTTCTTGAGCACGTCTTGACTTTCTGGAACTGTAAGGTGCTGCAGACTCATTTGGGTATTACATGCCCTGGTTCTGGAATCAGCCATTTCTCAAAGAAGCCCTGGTTTCTTTTATTGGAGAATGGTATTAGAAAGCCAGATCTGGACACAAAGTGTGTTCCTTGCTACCAAGGTGTCCTTGCCTTTAGGGCCTTTTATCTGACAGAACAAAGAAATATATGTGTGCGTGCTAACCTTTATACATACATATCTATAAATATTTCTATGTCTAACTGTCTATATATTAAGCTAAACATGAGTTCTTACTAATGTGTGCAACTGTAATCCATTTCCACATGGATCATTCCAGCCTTATTCCTTGTTGATGCTTCCATTCCCCTCCCAACTGTGAGTAACCCAGAACCTGCCATCCACCATCAATTTGCTTATTGTTCAACTCCCGTGTATATGTATAACAGTATCAGAATTTTTAACTGATACTGCCATGGGAAACATCCTTATAAATAGAGTATAGTACTTATGTGCAATTCTTTGCCTTTAGTTTTACAGATTCCATTCATTTCAAAAATCACTTAGGTAATCTTTCCTCTACCTCATTCAGTGAGGTTTTTCCAAGCATTTTTAATACATTAAATTCTTTCTGTGGTTTTTCCTGCTATCTCTCAAATTTTTAAATTACCTTGTAGAATCTTCTTCCATCAAGGTTCAATCTTTGTATTGTACATTTCTGACATGTTTTGACAAATGTATTTTGTCACTTGTCCACCATTATAGTATCATTCAGAACAGTTTGATAACCTTAAAAATCCCCTGTGCTTTATTTATTCCTTCCTCCCTCTCTCCCCAGAATTCTAGGCAATCTCTGATCTTTCTACTATCTCTGTAGTTTTGCCTTTTCTAGACTGCCGTACAATTGGAATCATACAGTATGTATCTTTCAAACTGGCTTCCTTCACATATCAATGTGCATTTAAGGTTCCATCATATCTGTTCACGGCTCATTTCTTTTTAGCCCTGAAAAAAATTCCATTGTATGAATGTACCACAGTTTGTTTATCTATTCACCTATCAATAGACATCTTAGTTTCCAGTTTTTGGTTGTTAAGAGTAAAGCTTCTATAAGTATTTATGTGAAGATTTTTGTGTGGATATAAGTTTTCAGCTCAACTGGGTAAACACCTAGGAATGTGATTGTTGAAATGTATGGTAAGATCATGCTTAGCTTTTATAAGAAACTGCCAAACCATCTTTCAAAGTGGTTGTGAGACTCTGCATTCCCAGCAGCAACGGATGTAAGTTCTTGTTGCTCCATACCCCACCAGCATTTGATATTGTCAGTTCTTTGGGTTTTATCCATTCAGATTGGTTTGTGGTGGCATCTCATCATTTTCATTTGTAGTTTCATGATGACATATGATGTGGAGCATCTTTTCATATGTGTATTTGGCATCTGTATGTCTTCTTTGTGTATGTTTACATCTTTTGCTAGTTTATTAATTGAGGTGTTTTTTTTTAATTGTTCATTTTAAAGAATTATCTGTGTATTTTGGATACAAGTCCTATATCAGGTATCTGTTTTGCAAATATTTGATTCCCAGTTGTAGCTAGCTTCTTTTTTTTTTCTTTTAACATTTTCTTTTGTAGAGCAAATTTTTTAAATTTTCATCAAGTTGAACTTACCTCTTGTCTTGCAAGGATCATACTTTTGATGCTATAGCTAAATGTATGTTGCCTAACCTAATGTCATTTAAATTTTCTCCTCTGTTATTTTCTACAAGTTATGTAGTTTTGCATTTTACAATTTAGTTCCATGATCTGCTTTGAGTTACTTTTTGTAAAAGGTTTAAGTTCTCTGTCTAGTTTGTGTTTTTGCATGTAGATGTCCAATTGTTCTAGCTCCATTTGTTGAAGAGAATATCATATCTCCACAGAATTTCCTTAGTTCCGTCACCAAAGTTAAGCTGAATGTATTTGTGTGGGTTTACTTCTGCCCTCTATAGTCTGTTCCATTGATCAATTTGTCTATTCTTTTGCCAATACCTTGCTGTCTTAATAACTATGACTTCAAAGTTGAGAAGTGTCAGTCCTCCAACTTTGTTCTTTTACTTCAGTACTGTGTTAGTTATTCTGGGTCTTTTGCCTTTCCCTGTAGACTTTAGAATTGGTCTTGCCATCTACAGAATTACTTCCTGGGAAGTTGGAAGAATTGGTATTTTAACAGTGTTCAATCTTTCTATCCATGAATACAAAAATATTTCTCTATTGATCAAGATTTTCTTTGATTTATTTTCAGTTTCATAGTTTTCTGCATATAGATCTTTTACATATTTTGTTACACTTATACACAGTATTTTCATGATGTATTTTTATTTATTTGTTTAACATTTATTTTTAAGGGAGAGAGAGACAGAGACAGAGTGTGAACAGGGGAGGGGCAAAGAGAGAGGGAGACATGGAATCTGAAGCAGGCTCCAGGCTCTGAGCTGTCAGCACAGAGCCAGACATGGGGCTCAAACTCACAAATAGTGAGATCATGGCCTGAGTTGAAGTTGGATGCTTGACGAGTTGAGCCATCCAGGTGCCTCTATATTGTATGTTTAATTTCAAATTCTAACTGTTCATTGCTGGTATAAAGGGAAGCAATTGGATCTTGAATATTAACCTTGTATCCTGTGACCTTGCTTTACTTAGTTATTATCTCCAGGAGTTTTGTTTATTCTTTAAAGTTTCCATATAGACAATAATGTTATCTGTGAATGAAGACAGTTGTATTTCTTCCTTCCCAGCATCTATACTTTCTATATCATTTTCTTGTCTTACTGCATTAGCTGGCTTCCAGTACAGTGTTGAATAAGAGTGGTAAAATGGGACATCCTTGCCTTGTTCTTGGTTGTAAGGAGAAGGCTTGTAGGTATCATTAAATATATTAGCTGTGGTTTTATGTAGATATTCTTTATCAAGTTGAGGGAATTCCCTTCTTCTTCTAGTTTGCTGAGAGTTGTTACCATGAATGGTTATTAAAACTTGTCAATTTTTTTTCATCTATTTAGATTATTTATTTTTTAAGGTTTTATTTAAGTTCCAGTTAATTGAAAAAAAAATTCCAGTTAGTTGACATACAGTGTAATATTACTTTCAGTTTTACAATATAGTGATTCAACACTTCTATACAGCATTGGGTGCATATCACAAGTGTGCTCCTTTTTTTATGTTTATTAATTTTTGAGAGAGAGAGATTGGGGGAGGGGCAGGGAGAGAGAGAGACACAGAATATGAAGCAGGCTCCAGGCTCTGAGCTGTCAGCCCAGAGCCTGACACCAGGCAGGAACTCACGAGCCTGTGAGATCATGACCTGAACCAAAGTCTGTTGCTTAATCCACTGAGCCACCCCTGTATCCCTTATCACAAGTGTACTCCTTAATCCCCATCACCTATTTCACCCACCCACCCTCACACTGGTCTCCCCTCTGGTAACCATCAGTTTGTTCTCTATAGTTAAGAGTCTGTTTCTTGGTTTGCTTTTCTCTCTTTTTTCCCCTTTACTCATTTGTTTTGTTTCTTAAATTCCACATATGAATGAGATCATATGGCATTTGTCTCTCTCTGATGGACTTATTTTGCTCAGCATAATACACTCTAGCTTCTTTAGCATGTTCATGTGATGTGATTTTTGAATGTTGAACCAACCTTGCAAACTTGGAGTAAATTCCACTTAGTTGTGGTTTACAATATCTATATTAATGGATTCAATTTGTTGATACTTCATTGAGGATTTTTTCATCTATGTTCATGAGTCATATTGGTCTAGAGTTGCTGTTACTGTTTTTTTTCTTTTTAATGTAATGTTTTTGTCTGATTTTTCTAGCAAGATAATGTTGGATTCATAGAATGAGTTGGGAAGTGTTTCCCTCCCATGTCAATTTTTAATTTTTCGTTAAGATACTTTTGTGGCCCAGGTGTAAGCTCTAGGAAGAACTACCAGGGCAGTGCTATATTTTGGATTACAAAGTATTTTTGTGGGAGGAGAGTGTACTTAGATTATGTTCTCCCTGGAAATTTGGTATATGACCTTGGTATTTCTCCAGGGTGTCATGTTGGCTTCTAAGTAGTTGCATAGACCCTTATTTTGGAGGTAAATGACAGGCCAGATCCAAGTGAATAGTTCCCCAAAGGAAAGAAGACCCTAGACAGTGCCTCCCAATTTGCTTAGCAGGTAACATTTTGAGGTATTGGGACTTAAGAGAAAAGTATATTATCTAGTAACAGCTACACAAGCAAAAGAGCAGAGATAGAGCATCCACAGCAGCAGGAGCTGACGTGAAGAAACATCACTATTACATGTGGACATTATACTGTTTTCATTATTGTATTTTCCACACTTGTTTTGCAGTTTTCCTCATACAGATATATTAAAAGCTCAGCTCAAGATAATACTGTGAAGGCATTGAGAAATGCAGAGATTGTCTTTATGGAAGCAGTAATATAAATTGACCATGGCAAACATGTAAAAGCCTGAATTCAAGAAAGATACTTTACGTATGAACAAGACCACTACGATGCATTTCTGTTTACATATAGAAGATTCCTAGTTCGCGTTTCCGGTACACAGAAATGTAAATGCCCTCACTTTTATTGATAAGGAAATTTGCCCTGACAGGAATGTTTGTTTAATAACTGCAGCGATTGAGAGATATGTCAAGCAGCAATTTATGTATTCAATAGAGTGATGTTCTTAATCACCTAGAAAAATATTATAGAAAGGCAGGAAATCATATCATAGGAAAGGAATAGAATGTCAACAAATGTTTATTTAACTGAAAAGAGAAAAAAATGGGGAAATATATCCAAGGAGATGTGTAAAAGTCCCAACAGTAAATAGAAAGTTACATTGGCTTTAAATACTCTATTAATCATAAGTTATGGTTGGACACAAGAGTGGATACGAAGACGTGATATTATCTAAGCATTAGGAAGACACTGTGTGTGTGTGTGTGTGTGTGTGTGTGTGTGTATAGTACAAATGATCATAGTTCTGTGATGTGCCATAGCATCAAAAGAATAAAATGGGAATAAATGTGACAAAAGAACTGCAAAACTTATACTCAAAAACTACAAAACATTGTAATAGCTTTGTGATGAGAGCAGCAATATGGGGGTGAGGGGACCGGAGATAGGGTGAATGGAACTAAATGTTAAGCTCACAAATATATGCCACGGAAAAATCCTTTCTTCCCCCAAGCTATTTTTTCCATTGTTTTTCAAAGGCCATTAAAATGAACAGCAGGTTGTGATGAAAATTTCATTAAGCCCCAGCTAAATCATTATGAGGGTGCCATATTCATGCCTTTGCTTCCTCTCATTGAGGGGGGAAAGCAGATTTCAGTAGAAAGTCTTTATTATTTCCGACCTTATCCCTGCCAACAGCAAACTAACAAAAATTCAGAAGTTAGAAGAGAATGGTGTGTCATACAAAAGGAGGCCACTGAGGTGACATGGTTAGAAAGAAAATTAGATTTGCTTATGAGTTGAAGGAAAAATGGCTCTTTTATTCCAGCTACGTTAGTTTTTCAACCAATTAAGATATTTTAAAAGTTATAAACAGGGGAAAATGTATTAATGTATTTTTGTTTGTATCTTTTTCCTCCCATCAGAATTTTTGCCTGTCATTATTCACAAAACTCTGGCATGAGAGACTTCCTTGTCCAGTGTCTCTTAACTGACATGGAGTACCAAACTTCATAGAAAATTCACAGCTCAAAACATCTGGCCTATGTAATATAGTTGCATTATACTTGGTAGTCACTAAGCCCTATCAGTCTTTAAGTATTAGAGGCTAAGTGTAACAATGAATGAGGTTGAATATTATAATATGGGACATAATATCTGCATCAAAACTGATTAAATAATGATGTATTGGTGGGAGAAAATGTAACATGTGTTAAGTCCATATAATGTGTTAACTGTAGTGTTTCAGAATTTGTATGAAACCCTTCATTTGATCTTTATATGTTTTTTTTTCTATATGGTTATATGGTTATAAGGTTTTATATATAAACCTTATAACCAAGGCTGCTATGTATAGTGTCCCAATTTCAGGAAGTGCCACTCTTATGAAGTAAATATTCATATTATCTCCATTTTCAGATGAGAAAACATGACTAAATATGTCACTGTGTGACTAAGTGTCAGGGGCATTATTCAAACTGAAGTCAACCTAAACTATAATCCATGCTGTTAACCACTAGTTACGGTGTTTCGTCTGATTAGGAATTTTGCCAGTAATAGTTTAATGTTACTCTTTAGCCCGTGTGTGCCTAAATTCCTTTGAAATATTAGATAATAAAGTATTACTTAATAATTTTCTGCTAAAGTAAGTTTCTAATGCCTCAATGGTGATCAAATCTCCAGAAAGTTTTAATTGAAAATCAGCTCAGTTTAAACTGTTTTGAGTTTAAAGTACTAAAGCAAAAATGCCTTGGAGAGTATCTTAATAAAAATTTGTTTTAGTGTTCATTATGTCTGGGAGCAAAATAGTTGTGGAATAATAGAAATTCAGAATTTGAATAAAATGTAGACACATTTTAGGACTCTATCCTCATTTGTGAGAGATAGAGACAGAGACAGAGAGACAGAGACTGACTGAGGCGGAGATATGCCTGAGATCACACAGCCAGTCAGTGTTAAAGCCAAATGAGAATCTAGTCCACATTTTACAGGTTCAGGTTCCTGTCTTGTTCGGTTACAACATACATTCTGACATTCTGTATTCTCTTTTTCTTGGTCTTTTAGAAATAATGTCACTACCATTGTATTGAAGAGTATTTCACTGTTTATTAAATTTGATTGAATCTAAGGCAACCAGATATCTTAATTTACCTAATAAAGCCAAGATAGTATAGGTTTCCCCAAATGTCCTGAGCTCTCAAGTTCTCAAGCTGATTTTCATTCAAACTTTGGGTCGTTAACAGTGCAGATGAGAATAACTTTTACCTTGAGGAGAACTTTAAATACCATACTTGAAATAGAATTCTTTTACGTACAAAGATTATGGCAGGCTGCTTCTTTTCATTTTTCTATATTAACATCAATGCTATGTTAAACATCTCTTTGCCACGGCCATTTCAGCTTGTAGGCAAATTTGCATCTCTTCCTTCTAGAAACGCAAGAAGCAAAACTTACCTTTTCTTCATTCCCATCACCTCTGTGTGTTCCTCCTCATCTCTCCAAGTTCAGTTGCTAGAATGAGTTATTTGTACTCACTGCTTTAACTTTGTCATCATTTCTTTTAGTGTTTATTTATTTTTGAGAGAGACAAGAGCACAAGTGGGGGAGGAGCAGAAAGAGGGGGCCAGAGGATCCATCGTGGCTCCTTGCTGATAGCAGTGAGCCCGATGTGGGGCTCAGTCCCAAACAAGGAGATCATGACCCAAGCTGAAGTCAGACACTCAACTGACAGCCACGCAGGCGCCCCTAACTTTGTCATCTTTTTAAAGTACTATTATTTGCCTCCACTGTTACCCTAACTCCACTGTAATATAATTGTCCATATATTTGTCAGTTTCTTCCCCTATGTTAAACTCCTTAAATGTGAGGGTAGTGCATGTAGTAAATATTCAAAATATTTTTTGAAAGGATGTTTATACCTCCTCAACTCAATGGGGCCATTGGTGTCTTGGGGATGGGAGATGAAACACCTTAACAAAGATCTGATTCTTCTGCCAGATATTATGTGAGCTATCTCATTTAATCCTCAAAAACTCTCAGGTTAACATTATTTTGTATCTTAGAAATGAAAAACAGAGGCTTAGTAACTTGCTTATGTTCTTATTATACAGAGAAACTAGAATTGGAACAAAATTACTGTCCTCCACCAAACTACTTGGCATTGAAACATATATAATCTGACTCAACCCCTTTTTTCCCTTAACCTTACTTTTCACTATTTTCTGAGGTACAAGTTCTTGTGCTATCTTATCAAACTGCTTTTGGTTCTTTCAGTACTGTAATTTTAATACTACTGTACTTTTTCATATGTGGTTTCTTCTGCCTGAAATGCCATTCCTTGTCTTATCTACCCAGTGAATTTTTGTTCACCTTCTAAGACTCCACGCCTTCTCTGAACACCTTTGTCAGGATTTGGCTTAGGCTACCCTATTGGCACTAGCTCACTTCTGTTAGTTCTTATTACCTCATTATCACTATTGTTTATTTACCTCCTGTCTTCTATAACAGTATGTGAATGAAGAGTCCTTAGTTTAATTACCTGTGCCTGTCTGTTTCTTAATGGACATGACACATAAAAGGTGATTGTTTATTTTAACTGTGTGTGACAGTCAAACCACTGATTGACATTTTGTAGCCTTTGCTAACTAACACTACCCTGAAATTGGACTAGGTTTCATTTGTCTTTTTGGTCTGGTTTTAACATTCTCTTTTCTTTGTATCCTACTCAAACTCTGCCTTGACCTCCTTATTTGTCTCACCATCCTGTCTTCTCCAAACTTCTTCTCCCCATGTGGGTACCTCTATCATTATTTAATCTTTGAGATCAGTACTTTCAGGTTTTTTTCTGTGATTTGGAAGTGAAAACTTTGTCCTAGGTCAGAAAACTAGGTATTATGAGATCCAGGATACAAAACTAAGATACACGTATAATGAAAACTTTACATTCACATTAATCTTTTAAATGACTCCAACATTTCACATTTCTCAAGGGAAATATGTTGGCATTGTCTATGGATTAGGGGTTGTAGACAATAATTCTCCCCCACTGCTGTAGGCAAAGTGAGAAGTGAATTGGGTTGATCTATGAATAATTTTTCAAAATTCAGAGTTATAACTGGGTCTTTAACAGTGTGTCAGCCTCATGGAGACCAACGTCCTTTTCTAAGTGTGTAGAATAGGCATTGCAGAGGGAGTCCTTATTTCTTATAATAGGCTCAAGATGGGGGCCTCTTAATTTTGGATCTTCTGTTCTACCACCTTCCTCCGCCCCCACTCACACACAGTTCGTGTTAGAGGCCAATGGTGACAAAAATATGACTGATTCCTTTCAATACCTTCTCTGTTCCCTCCAGTCTTCCAAGAACTCTAGCATGTTACCTCAACGGTAGAATTTCCAAACTCAGGATTTATGAGGGATTTTTAAGTTTTAAATAAGAATTTATCTGCATGAAGCTGAGCATCTACCTTTTTATTCTTCTTCTTAATAATAATAATAATAATAATAATGGAGAGAGAGAGCATATGCATAGAGTGTGACCAGGGGTAGAGGGAGAAAGAAAATCTCAAGCAGGCTCCATTCCAGCTCTGAGCCCGATGCAAGGCTTGATCCCAAGATCCTGAGTTCATGACCTGAGCCAAAACCAAGAGTTGGATGCTCAACCGACTGAGCTACCCAGGTGCCCCTACCTTATTATTTTTATTATAGGAAACATTATATTTTCTTGCTTTTAAGTGGCTATAATAATTGTGTTAATATAATGAATATCTGCCTTCAGTTGGCAATGCTAACTGCGCTACTTTCATCAGAGGGTTGCTGAAGGAAACAAATGAGATAATGCCCGTGAAAGTACTTTACAATTATAACTAGAACTTGGAATTGCACCACTTATTGTCATTATCACCTCTTGGCTGGTTAGAAACATTGGTTCTTTAGGCATCTGGAAACATTATCTAGTTCTCAGTGTTGCTTTCCCAGAATGCTTTTATGTACTGAAAAAATGTGATTCGGACCTGCAAAATTCTGGAAATTTAGGATGTGTAGTTGACAGTAACAATAACAACAAACTCAATCGTTACAAAAGTCCTGGGAGAGGTAGTTGCTTTGGTTTTTATTTATATAAATTTCCCTAAATAAAATATGGTTAGGCAATTTTCTTTTTTTTTAAATTCTTTTAATGTTTATTTATTTTAGAGAGAGAGAGAGAGAGTGCACATAGGTTGGGAAGAGAGAGAGGGAAACACAGAATCCCAAGTAGGCTCCAGGTTCCGAGCTGTCAACACAGACCCTGACGCAGAGCTCGAACCCACAAACTGTGAGATCATGACCTAAGCCAAAGTCAGTCGCTTAACCCAAAGAGCCACCTAGGCGCCCCAAATTAGGCAGTTTTCTACCTTGAGAATTACTGTTCCAAAAGAAACAAAAAAATTCTAAATTGATACAAATAAAGTTGCAAACTGTGATCGACATGGATCTAGGAGAGGCATTTTAACATTGCATTTGAAGACTTGGTATATTCTTATTTCTACAATAAATGGGAATGTGTGCTGAAGAGAAATATAAGTGAGGGCTCCCCTGGCCAAAGTTTCATAATTTTCTAAAATTTTAGCTTTCTTTTATGTGGTTCACTTATTCTTCCTTTCCTCCCCCATTATGTTTTTTTTCCTTTTCATTCCTTGTGTGTGTGTGTGTGTGTGTGTGTGTGTGTGTGTGTGCAGTCCTCCTTTTCAGCTCCCACATATGCTTGGTTTTATTTAGCATCTTTATCTGTCAGTGTTCTTCCTTCTTAGAGTGTGACGCCCACACCTCCAAAATTGTTGTGCCGTGATGAGTGTACTCCTTGTGTGTAAGAAACTGCATTTATTTGTGAAATTTCATTTCTACTAGAACTAGACTTTGTCATTATTTATACAACTCAAACTTCTTTTTTCTGAACTTCAGAAAATCTTCACTCACAGTTTATATTACAAGACCCTAAAGGCACAGCCTACTACCAAAATCACCCAGTGTTGCTTCACATGCAACAGTTCATTGCTTTTAGTACAAACTTCACAAAAGAGTTAGTTTTCTTCTTGTGAGAACCAGTCAAAAACAATGGGACAGGCTTGGAAAACTATATGTTGTGACATACTTCAAGCCTTCACTCTGAGTCATCTGTAGACCATAGACCATCAGTATGTGAAGGGGATACTGAGGTTTTCATTCTCATTTTCTCTGTGTCTATGTCTCTGTCTCTATCAGACACAATGAGAAAGATTGTTTTCATAGGTGGAAACACTTAAGTGGATATCACCCTGACACCGTGCAATGTAGTGCAAATCCTCAGTGGTAAATATCAACAAAACAAAACAAAACAAAACAA
The DNA here is from genome assembly GCF_016509475.1 of Prionailurus bengalensis. NCBI lineage: Eukaryota > Metazoa > Chordata > Mammalia > Carnivora > Felidae > Prionailurus > Prionailurus bengalensis. The sequence continues at coordinate 56,988,460 of NC_057358.1, read as the reverse complement.
AACAAAACAAAACAACACCATTCATTTAAGTCCATTTGTAGCATTTGCAGAATTGGGTTGGACAGTTTTTAAGTTTGTAACTAGCTGTTTGTGAAACAGAAAGTATATATAAGTGGTTGGTCATGAACTATCCTCCCTTAATACTTTCAAATATGTATAGATATTGTTTTGTAATGTATCATTTTGGTACATCTTTTGAAAATAATTCACTTTAGTTGACTGCACCTTCTATGATACTTTACTTATGCATTTTTCCCCACCAGAAATAATTAGTTAATGCCCATTTAATTTTTATTATAAATATGTTGACGTATAGAACCAATAGATCCTCTAAATGGGTAGAGTTTCCCCCTGATTTAAGACTTATTTTAGGGGTCCTAAAGTACATATTATAAATAGTATATTTTCATCTGTGGTGTGCTACAGCATTGAATGCAATTATTCTATGGAAAAGATAGGCCCCTGCTACACGATACTTGGCCTTGTGAACATCCCTACAGGCATTGCATGTTTGATGTTTGAGTTCACATTATAAATCACAATGCCTGTTCTTATAATTTAAATGTCTGCTGTTGAGCAGCCCCTTAGAAACTAAATTGAACCGTATTACATTAACAGACAAGCTGAAATAGAAATTCAGAATTGCCCCCTAATTTTACCAAATTTTTAATTACTATTTCTCATAAGGAAATTATGGAGATTGACTTTCCTAAATTCAAAATTCCAAAGCATTCCATTAATTGGGCAAAGAAGAGGGCACTTTGAAATTCACTCTGGTTTTAAAATCACATTTGATGAGGTGGGAAAAATAAAAAGTGAACGGATCAGGGGAAAAGCTTAAAGATACTTTAATTGGCAGAGGTTTGAGTTGCTTTTGTTTAGTTACTCACTGTCCTTTTGACAAAGTA